>NW_027077289.1:0-300000 GCF_963930695.1 Labrus bergylta | reverse complement strand
GCAGAAATCTTTTCATGAAAATTTTCAACTTTTTTGAAGCTGAAATCTTTTCATGTAAATTTTCAACTTTTTTGAAACCAAAATATTTCATGAAAATTTTTGACTTTTTTGAAGCCGAAATCTTTTCATGAAAATCTTCGACTTTTTTGAAGCAGAAATCTTTTTATGAAAATTTTCAACTTTTTTGAAGCAGAAATCTTTTCATGAAAATTTTAAAGCAGAAATCTTTTCATGAAAATTTTCAACTTTTTTTAAGCTGAAATCTTTTCATGTAAATTTTCAACTTTTTTGAAACCAAAATACTTCATGAAAATTTTTGACTTTTTTGAAGCCGAAATCTTTTCATGAAAATCTTCGACTTTTTTGAAGCAGAAATCTTTTTATGAAAATTTTCAACTTTTTTGAAGCAGAAATCTTTTCATGAAAATTTTCAACTTTTTTAAAGCCAAAATCCTGTAATGAAAAATTTCAATTTTGTTGAAGCAGAAATCTTTTCATGAAAATTTTCAACTTTTTTAAAGCCAAAATCCTGTAATGAAAAATTTCAATTTTGTTGAAGCAGAAATCTTTTCATGAAAATTTTCAACTTTGTTGAAGCAGAAATCTTTTCATGAAAATTTTAAAGCAGAAATCTTTTCATGAAAATTTTCAACTTTTTTGAAGCCGAAATCTTTTCATGTAAATTTTCAACTTTTTTGAAACCAAAATACTTCATGAAAATTTTTGACTTTTTTGAAGCCGAAATCTTTTCATGAAAATCTTCGACTTTTTTGAAGCAGAAATCTTTTTATGAAAATTTTCAACTTTTTTGAAGCAGAAATCTTTTCATGAAAATTTTCAACTTTTTTAAAGCCAAAATCCTGTAATGAAAAATTTCAATTTTGTTGAAGCTGAAATCTTTTCATGGAAATTTTCAACTTTTTTAAAGCCAAAATCTTGTCATGAAAATTTTCAACTTTTTTGAAGCAGAAATCTTTTCATAAAAATTATCAACTTTTTTGAAAATGAAACCTTTTCATCAAAATTTTCAACTTTTTTGAAGCCGAAATCTTTTCATGTAAATTTTTAACTTTTTTGAAACCGAAATACTTCATGAAAATTTTCAACTTTTTTGAAGCAAAAATCTTTTCATGAAAATCTTCAACTTTTTTGAAGCAGAAATACTTCATGAAAATTTTCAACTTTTTTGAAGGCTAAATCTTTTCATGAAAATTTTTAATTTTGTTGAAGCAGAAATCTTTTCATCAAAATTTTCAACTTTGTTGAAGCAGAAATCTTTTCATGAAAATTTTCAAGCAGAAATCTTTTCATGAAAATTTTCAACTTTGTTGAAGCAGAAATCTTTTCATGAAAATTTTCAAGCAGAAATCTTTTCATCAAAATTTTCAACTTTTTTGAAGCTGAAATCTTTTCATGTAAATTTTCAACTTTTTTGAAACCAAAATACTTCATGAAAATTTTTGACTTTTTTGAAGCCGAAATCTTTTCATGAAAATCTTCGACATTTTTGAAGCAGAAATCTTTTCATCAAAATTTTCAAATTTTTTGAAGCCGAAATACTTCATGAAAGTTTTCAACCTTTTTGAAGCTGAAATACTTCATGAAAATTTTTACCTTTTTTAAAGCCAAAATCCTGTCATGAAAATTTTCAACTTTGTTCAAGCCGAAATCTTTTCATGAAAATTTTCAACTTTGTTGAAGCCGAAATCTTTTCATGAAAATTTTCAACTTTCTGAAGTAGAAATATTTTATGAAAATTTTCAACTTTTTCAAAAACCCGAATTTTTCAACTTTTTTGAAGCCGAAATACTTCATGAAAATTTTCAACTTTTTTGAAGCAGAAAACTTTTCATTTAAATTTTCAACTTTTTTGAAGCCGAAATACTTCATGAAAATTTTCAACTTTTTTGAAGCCGAACTCTTTTCATGAAAAATTTCAATTTTGTTGAAGCTGAAATCTTTTCATGGAAATTTTCAACTTTTTTGAAGCCAAAATCTTTTCATGAAAATTTTCAACTTTTTTGAAGCAGAAATCTTTTCATAAAAATTATCAACTTTTTTGAAAATGAAACCTTTTCATCAAAATTTTCAACTTTTTTGAAGCCGAAATCTTTTCATGTAAATTTTTAACTTTTTTGAAACCGAAATACTTCATGAAAATTTTCAACTTTTTTGAAGCTGAAATTTTTTCATGAAAATGTTCAACTTTTTTGAAGCAGAAATCGTTTCATGAAGATCTTCAACTTTTTTGAAGCAAAAATCTTTTCATCAAAATTTACAAATTTTTTGAAGCTGAAATACTTCATGAAAATGTTCAACTTTTTTGAAGCCGAAATCTTTTCATGAAAATTTTCAACTTTTTTGAAGGCTAAATCTTTTCATGAAAATTTTTAACTTTGTTGAAGCAGAAATCTTTTCATGAAAATTTTCAACTTTGTTGAAGCAGAAATCTTTTCATGAAAATTTTCAACTTTGTGGAAGCAGAAATCTTTTCATGAAAATTTTTGACTTTTTTGAAGCCGAAATCTTTTCATGAAAATCTTCGACTTTTTTGAAGCAGAAATCTTTTTATGAAAATTTTCAACTTTTTTGAAGCAGAAATCTTTTCATGAAAATTTTAAAGCAGAAATCTTTTCATGAAAATTTTCAACTTTTTTGAAGCTGAAATCTTTTCATGTAAATTTTCAACTTTTTTGAAACCAAAGTACTTCATGAAAATTTTTGACTTTTTTGAAGCCGAAATCTTTTCATGAAAATCTTCAACTTTTTTGAAGCAGAAATCTTTTCATGAAAATTTTTGACTTTTTTGAAGCAGAAATCTTTTTATGAAAATTTTCAACTTTTTTGAAGCAGAAATCTTTTCATGAAAATTTTTAACTTTTTTGAATCCAAAATCTTGTCATGAAAATTTTCAACTTTTTTGAAGCAGAAATCTTTTCATCAAAATTTACAAATTTTTTGAAGCTGAAATACTTCATGAAAATGTTCAACTTTTTTGAAGCCGAAATCTTTTCATGAAAATTTTCAACTTTTTTGAAGGCTAAATCTTTTCATGAAAATTTTTAACTTTGTTGAAGCAGAAATCTTTTCATGAAAACTTTCAACTTTGTTGAAGCAGAAATCTTTTCATGAAAATTTTAAAGCAGAAATCTTTTCATGAAAATTTTTGACTTTTTTGAAGCCGAAATCTTTTCATGAAAATCTTCGACTTTTTTGAAGCAGAAATCTTTTTATGAAAATTTTCAACTTTTTTGAAGCAGAAATCTTTTCATGAAAATTTTCAACTTTTTTGAAACCAAAATACTTCATGAAAATTTTTGACTTTTTTGAAGCCGAAATCTTTTCATGAAAATCTTCAACTTTTTTGAAGCAGAAATCTTTTCATGAAAATTTTTGACTTTTTTGAAGCAGAAATCTTTTTATGAAAATTTTCAACTTTTTTGAAGCAGAAATCTTTTCATGAAAATTTTCAACTTTTTTGAAGCCAAAATCTTGTCATGAAAATTTTCAACTTTTTTGAAGCAGAAATCTTTTCATAAAAATTATCAACTTTTTTGAAAATGAAACCTTTTCATCAAAATTTTCAACTTTTTTGAAGCTGAAATCTTTTCATGTAAATTTTCAACTTTTTTGAAACCAAAATACTTCATGAAAATTTTTGACTTTTTTGAAGCCGAAATCTTTTCATGAAAATCTTCAACTTTTTTGAAGCAGAAATCTTTTCATGAAAATTTTTGACTTTTTTGAAGCAGAAATCTTTTTATGAAAATTTTCAACTTTTTTGAAGCAGAAATCTTTTCATGAAAATTTTCAACTTTTTTGAAGCCAAAATCTTGTCATGAAAATTTTCAACTTTTTTGAAGCAGAAATCTTTTCATAAAAATTATCAACTTTTTTGAAAATGAAACCTTTTCATCAAAATCTTCAACTTTTTTGAAGCAGAAATACTTCATGGAAATGTTCAACTTTTTTGAAGCCGAAATCTTTTCATGAAAATTTTGAACTTTTTTGAAGCAGAAATCTTTTCATCAAAATTTTCAAATTTTTTGAAGCTGAAATACTTCATGAAATGTTTTACCTTTTTTAAAGCCAAAATCCTGTCATGAAAATTTTCAACTTTGTTGAAGCCGAAATCTTTTCATGAAAATTTTCAACTTTTTTGAAGCCAAAATCTTGTCATGAAAATTTTCAACTTTTTTGAAGCAGAAATCTTTTCATAAAAATTATCAACTTTTTTGAAAATGAAACCTTTTCATCAAAATTTTCAACTTTTTTGAAGCTGAAATCTTTTCATGTAAATTTTCAACTTTTTTGAAACCAAAATACTTCATGAAAATTTTTGACTTTTTTGAAGCCGAAATCTTTTCATGAAAATTTTCAACTTTTTTGAAGCAGAAATCTTTTCATGAAAATTTTCAACTTTTTTGAAGCCAAAATCTTGTCATGAAAATTTTCAACTTTTTTGAAGCAGAAATCTTTTCATAAAAATTATCAACTTTTTTGAAAATGAAACCTTTTCATCAAAATTTTCAACTTTTTTGAAGCTGAAATCTTTTCATGTAAATTTTCAACTTTTTTGAAACCAAAATACTTCATGAAAATTTTTGACTTTTTTGAAGCCGAAATCTTTTCATGAAAATCTTCAACTTTTTTGAAGCAGAAATCTTTTCATGAAAATTTTTGACTTTTTTGAAGCAGAAATCTTTTTATGAAAATTTTCAACTTTTTTGAAGCAGAAATCTTTTCATGAAAATTTTCAACTTTTTTGAAGCCAAAATCTTGTCATGAAAATTTTCAACTTTTTTGAAGCAGAAATCTTTTCATAAAAATTATCAACTTTTTTGAAAATGAAACCTTTTCATCAAAATCTTCAACTTTTTTGAAGCAGAAATACTTCATGGAAATGTTCAACTTTTTTGAAGCCGAAATCTTTTCATGAAAATTTTGAACTTTTTTGAAGCAGAAATCTTTTCATCAAAATTTTCAAATTTTTTGAAGCTGAAATACTTCATGAAATTTTTTACCTTTTTTAAAGCCAAAATCCTGTCATGAAAATTTTCAACTTTGTTGAAGCCGAAATCTTTTCATGAAAATCTTCAACTTTTTTGAAGCAGAAATACTTTATGAAAATGTTCAACTTTTTTGAAGCCGAAATCTTTTCATGAAAATTTTCAACTTTTTTGAAGGCTAAATCTTTTCATGAAAATTTTTAACTTTGTTGAAGCAGAAATCTTTTCATGAAAATTTTCAACTTTGTTGAAGCAGAAATCTTTTCATGAAAATTTTCAAGCAGAAATCTTTTCATGAAAATTTTCAACTTTTTTGAAGCTGAAATCTTTTCATGTAAATTTTCAACTTTTTTGAAACCAAAATACTTCATGAAAATTTTTGACTTTTTTGAAGCCGAAATCTTTTCATGAAAATCTTCGACTTTTTTGAAGCAGAAATCTTTTTATGAAAATTTTCAACTTTGTTGAAGCCGAAATCTTTTCATGAAAATTTTCAACTTTTTTGAAGCCAAAATCTTGTCATGAAAATTTTCAACTTTTTTGAAGCAGAAATCTTTTCATAAAAATTATCAACTTTTTTGAAAATGAAACCTTTTCATCAAAATTTTCAACTTTTTTGAAGCTGAAATCTTTTCATGTAAATTTTCAACTTTTTTGAAACCAAAATACTTCATGAAAATTTTTGACTTTTTTGAAGCCGAAATCTTTTCATGAAAATTTTCAACTTTTTTGAAGCAGAAATCTTTTCATGAAAATTTTCAACTTTTTTGAAGCCAAAATCTTGTCATGAAAATTTTCAACTTTTTTGAAGCAGAAATCTTTTCATAAAAATTATCAACTTTTTTGAAAATGAAACCTTTTCATCAAAATTTTCAACTTTTTTGAAGCTGAAATCTTTTCATGTAAATTTTCAACTTTTTTGAAACCAAAATACTTCATGAAAATTTTTGACTTTTTTGAAGCCGAAATCTTTTCATGAAAATCTTCAACTTTTTTGAAGCAGAAATCTTTTCATGAAAATTTTTGACTTTTTTGAAGCAGAAATCTTTTTATGAAAATTTTCAACTTTTTTGAAGCAGAAATCTTTTCATGAAAATTTTCAACTTTTTTGAAGCCAAAATCTTGTCATGAAAATTTTCAACTTTTTTGAAGCAGAAATCTTTTCATAAAAATTATCAACTTTTTTGAAAATGAAACCTTTTCATCAAAATCTTCAACTTTTTTGAAGCAGAAATACTTCATGGAAATGTTCAACTTTTTTGAAGCCGAAATCTTTTCATGAAAATTTTGAACTTTTTTGAAGCAGAAATCTTTTCATCAAAATTTTCAAATTTTTTGAAGCTGAAATACTTCATGAAATTTTTTACCTTTTTTAAAGCCAAAATCCTGTCATGAAAATTTTCAACTTTGTTGAAGCCGAAATCTTTTCATGAAAATCTTCAACTTTTTTGAAGCAGAAATACTTTATGAAAATGTTCAACTTTTTTGAAGCCGAAATCTTTTCATGAAAATTTTCAACTTTTTTGAAGGCTAAATCTTTTCATGAAAATTTTTAACTTTGTTGAAGCAGAAATCTTTTCATGAAAATTTTCAACTTTGTTGAAGCAGAAATCTTTT
This sequence comes from Labrus bergylta, assembly GCF_963930695.1. Classification (NCBI taxonomy): domain Eukaryota; kingdom Metazoa; phylum Chordata; class Actinopteri; order Labriformes; family Labridae; genus Labrus; species Labrus bergylta. Next base: position 293,374 of record NW_027077289.1, on the reverse strand, counting down.
CATGAAAATTTTCAAGCAGAAATCTTTTCATGAAAATTTTCAACTTTTTTGAAGCTGAAATCTTTTCATGTAAATTTTCAACTTTTTTGAAACCAAAATACTTCATGAAAATTTTTGACTTTTTTGAAGCCGAAATCTTTTCATGAAAATCTTCGACTTTTTTGAAGCAGAAATCTTTTTATGAAAATTTTCAACTTTTTTGTAGCCGAAATCTTTTCATGAAAATCTTCAACTTTTTTGAAGCAGAAATCTTTTCATGAAAATTTTCATGCAGAAATCTTTTCATGAAAATTTTCAACTTTTTTGAAACCAAAATACTTCATGAAAATTTTTGACTTTTTTGAAGCCGAAATCTTTTCATGAAAATCTTCGACTTTTTTGAAGCAGAAATCTTTTTATGAAAATTTTCAACTTTTTTGTAGCCGAAATCTTTTCATGAAAATCTTCGACTTTTTTGAAGCAGAAATCTTTTCATGAACATTTTCATGCAGAAATCTTTTCATGAAAATCTTCGACTTTTTTGAAGCCTAAATCTTTTCATGAAAATTTTCAACTTTTTTGAAGCAGAAATCTTTTTATGAAAATTTTCAACTTTTTTAAATCCGAAATCTTTTCATGAAAATCTTTGACTTTTTTAATGCAGAAATATTTTTATGAAAATTTTCAAGCAGAAATCTTTTCATGAAAATTTTCAATTTTTTTAAGCAGAAATCTTTTCATGTAAATTTTCAACTTTTTTGAATCCGAAATGTTTTCATTGAAATTTTCAACTTTTTTAAATCCGAAATCTTTTCATGAATCTTTTCATGAAAATTTTGAAGCAGAAATCTTTTCATGAAAATTTTCAACTTTTTTGAAGCCGAAATCTTTTCATGAAAGTTTTCAACTTTTTGAAGCAAAAATACTTCATGAAAATTTTCAACTTTTTAAAAAGCTTGAAATTTTCAACTTTTTTGAAACAGAAATCTTTTCATGTAAATTTTGAACTTTTTTGAAAATGAAATCTTTTCATGAAAATTTTCAACTTTTTTGAAGCCGAAATACTTCATGAAAGTTTTCAACTTTTTCAAAGCTGAAATACTTCATGAAAGTTTTCAACTTTTTTAAAGCTGAAATCTTTATATGTAAATTTTCAACTTTATTCAAACTGATATTCTACATTTTCTAACTCAAAGTGTCGTTTCAAAGTAAAAATACTGTTAGAAGGAGTGATTCAGACAAAATTAGATGAAACAGCTGTACTGGTAAGAAATGAGCGCAGTTACATGAAATGACATCAAAATCAACATTCCCTGAGCCAGAAAACGCTATTAACAGCTTTAGTGATCAAATTGAGCGTATCTTGCGAAGCTGAGCTCGAAAGTGACATGAAACATGTTTTTGAGACATAAAATGACACTTACTGTTCAGACTACATTTTCTAACTCAAAGTGCAGTTTCAAAGTAAAAATACTGTTAGAAGGAGTGATTCAGACAATATTAGATGAAACAGCTGTACTGGTAACAAATGAGCGCAGTTACATGAAATGACATCAAAATCAACAATCCCTGAGCCAGACAACGCTATTAACAGCTTTAGTGATCAAATTGAGCGTATCTTGCGAAGCTGAGCTCGAAAGTGACATGAAACATGTTTTTCAGACATAAAGTGACACTTAGAATGAATACCTGTTCTGACTACATTTTCTAACTCAAAGTGTCGTTTCAAAGTAAAAATACTGTTAGAAGGAGTGATTCAGACAAAATTAGATGAAACAGCAGCACTGGTAACAAATGAGCGCAGTTACATGAAATGACATCAAAATCAACATTCCCTGAGCCAGACAACGCTATTAACAGCTTTAGTGATCAAATTGAGCGTTTCTTGCGAAGCTGAGCTCGAAAGTGACATGAAACATGTTTTTGAGACATAAAGTGACACTTACAGTGAATACCTGTCCTGACTACATTTTTTAACTCAAAGTGTTGTTTCAAAGTAAAAATACTGTTAGAAGGAGTGATTCATCAAAAATAAGATGAAACAGCAGCACTGGTAACAAATGAGCGCAGTTACATGAAATGACATCAAAATCAACATTCCCTGAGCCAGACAACGCTATTAACAGCTTTAGTGATCAAATTGAGCGTATCTTGCGAAGCTGAGCTCGAAAGTGACATGAAACATGTTTTTGAGACATAAAGTGACACTTACAGTGAATACCTGTCCTGACTACATTTTCTAACTCAAAGTGTCGTTTCAAAGTAAAAATACTGTTAGAAGGAGTGATTCAGACAAAATTAGATGAAACAGCAGCACTGGTAACAAACAACGATATTAACAGCTTTAGTGATCAAATTGAGCGTATCTTGCGAAGCTGAGCTCGAAAGTGACATGAAACAAGTTTTTGAGACATAAAGTGACACTTACTGTTCAGACTACATTTTTAACTCAAAGTGCCGTTTCAAAGTAAAAATACTGTTAGAAGGAGTGATTCAGACAAAATTAGATGAAACAGCTGTACTGGTAACAAATGAGCGCAGTTACATGAAATGACATCAAAATCAACATTCCCTGAGCCAGACAACGCTATTAACAGCTTTAGTGATCAAATTGAGCGTATCTTGCGAAGTTGTGCTCGAAAGTGACATGAAACATGTTTTGTAAGTGTCACTTTATGTCTCAAAAACATGTTTCATGTCACTTTCGAGCTCAGCTTCGCAAGATACGCTCAATTTGATCACTAAAGCTGTTAATAGCGTTGTCTGGCTCAGGGAATGTTGATTTTGATGTCATTTCATGTAACTGCGCTCATTTGTTACCACTACAGCTGTTTCATCTAATTTTGTCTGAATCACTCCCTCTAACAGTATTTTTACTTTGAAACGACACTTTGAGTTAGAAAATGTAGTCTGAACAGTAAGTGTCACTTTATGTCTCAAAAACATGTTTCATGTCACTTTCGAGCTCAGCTTCGCAAGATACGCTCAATTTGATCACTAAAGCTGTTAATAGCGTTGTCTGGCTCAGGGAATGTTGATTTTGATGTCATTTCATGTAACTGCGCTCATTTGTTACCACTACAGCTGTTTCATCTAATTTTGTCTGAATCACTCCCTCTAACAGTTTTTTTACTTTGAAACGACACTTTGAGTTAGAAAATGTAGTCTGAACAGTAAGTGTCACTTTATGTCTCAAAAACATGTTTCATGTCACTTTCGAGCTCAGCTTCGCAAGATACGCTCAATTTGATCACTAAAGCTGTTAATATCGTTGTTTGTTACCAGTACAGCTGTTTCATCTAATTTTGTCTGAATCACTCCCTCTAACAGTATTTTTACTTTGAAACGACACTTTGAGTTAAAAATGTAGTCTGAACAGTAAGTGTCACTTTATGTCTCAAAAACATGTTTCATGTCACTTTCGAGCTCAGCTTCGCAAGATACGCTCAATTTGATCACTAAAGTTGTTAATAGCGTTGTCTGGCTCAGGGAATGTTGATTTTGATGTCATTTCATGTAACTGCGCTCATTTTTTACCACTACAGCTGTTTCATCTAATTTTGCCTGAAAAACTCCTTCTAACAGTATTTTTACTTTGAAAAGACACTTTGAGTTAGAAAATGCAGTCTGAACAGTAAGTGTCACTTTTTGTCTGAAAAACATGTTTCATGTCACTTTCGAGCTCAGCTTCGCAAGATACGCTCAATTTGATCACTAAAGCTGTTAATATCGTTGTTTGTTACCAGTACAGCTGTTTCATCTAATTTTGTCTGAATCACTCCCTCTAACAGTATTTTTACTTTGAAACGACACTTTGAGTTAGAAAATGTAGTCTGAACAGTAAGTGTCACTTTATGTCTGAAAAACATGTTTCATGTCACTTTCGAGCTCAGCTTCGCAAGATACGCTCAATTTGATCACTAAAGCTGTTAATAGCGTTGTCTGGCTCAGGGAATGTTGATTTTGATGTCATTTCATGTAACTGCGCTCATTTTTTACCACTACAGCTGTTTCATCTAATTTTGCCTGAAAAACTCCTTCTAACAGTATTTTTACTTTGAAACGACACTTTGAGTTAGAAAATGCAGTCTGAACAGTAAGTGTCACTTTTTGTCTGAAAAACATGTTTCATGTCACTTTCGAGCTCAGCTTCGCAAGATACGCTCAATTTGATCACTAAAGCTGTTAATATCGTTGTTTGTTACCAGTACAGCTGTTTCATCTAATTTTGTCTGAATCACTCCTTCTAACAGTATTTTTACTTTGAAACGACGCTTTCAGTTAGAAAGTGTAGTCAGGACAGGTATTCACTGTAAGTGTCACTTTATGTCTCAAAAACATGTTTCATGTCACTTTCGAGCTCAGCTTCGCAAGATACGCTCAATTTGATCACTAAAGTTGTTAATAGCGTTGTCTGGCTCAGGGAATGTTGATTTTGATGTCATTTCATGTAACTGGGCTCATTTGTTACCAGTACAGCTGTTTCATCTAATTTTGTCTGAATCACTCCTTCTAACAGTATTTTTACTTTGAAACGACACTTTGAGTTAGAAAATGTAGAATATCAGTTTGAATAAAGTCGAAAATTTTCATGAAAAGATTTCTGCTTCAAAAAAGTTGAAATTTTTCATGACAGGATTTTGGCTTTCAAAAAGGTAAAAATTTTCATGAAAAGATTTCGGCTTCAAAAAAGTTGAAAATTTTCATGAAAAGATTTACACTTCAAAAAAGTTGAAAATGTTCATGAAAAGTTTTCGGCTTCAAAAAAGTTGAAAATTTTCATGAAAAGATTTACACTTCAAAAAAGTTGAAAATGTTCATGAAAAGTTTTCGGCTTCAAAAAAGTTGAAAATTTTCATGAAAAGATTTACACTTCAAAAAAGTTGAAAATGTTCATGAATTTTTTCGACTTCAAAAAAGTCTAAGATTTTCATGAAAAGATTTCTGCTTCAAAAACTTGAAAATTTTCATGAAAAGATTTCGGCTTCAAAAAAGTTGAAAATTTTCATGAAAAGATTTACACTTCAAAAAAGTTGAAAATGTTCATGAATTTTTTCGACTTCAAAAAAGTCTAAGATTTTCATGAAAAGATTTCTGCTTCAAAAACTTGAAAATTTTCATGAAAAGATTTCGGCTTCAAAAAAGTTGAAAATTTTCATGAAAAGATTTACACTTCAAAAAAGTTGAAAATGTTCATGAATTTTTTCGACTTCAAAAAAGTCGAACATTTTCATGAATAGATTTCGGCTTCAAAAATGTTGAAAATTTTCATGAACTATTTCGGCATCAAAAAATTGAAAATTTACATTAAAAGATTTCGGCTTCAAAAAAGAAAAAAATTTTCATGAAGTATTTCGGCTTCAAAAAAGTTGAAAATTTTCATGAAAAGATTTAGACTTCAAAAAAGTTGAAAATGTTCATGTATTTTTTCAACTTCAAAAAAGTTAAAAATTTTCATCAAAAGATTTCTGCTTCAAAAAAGTTGAAAATTTTCATGAAAAGATTTCTGCTTCAAAAACTTGAAAATTTTCATGAAAAGATTTCGGCTTCAAAAAAGTTGAAAATTTTCATGAAAAGATTTACACTTCAAAAAAGTTGAAAATGTTCATGAATTTTTTCGACTTCAAAAAAGTCTAAGATTTTCATGAAAAGATTTCTGCTTCAAAAACTTGAAAATTTTCATGAAAAGATTTCGGCTTCAAAAAAGTTGAAAATTTTCATGAAAAGATTTACACTTCAAAAAAGTTGAAAATGTTCATGAATTTTTTCGACTTCAAAAAAGTCTAAGATTTTCATGAAAAGATTTCTGCTTCAAAAACTTGAAAATTTTCATGAAAAGATTTCGGCTTCAAAAAAGTTGAAAATTTTCATGAAAAGATTTACACTTCAAAAAAGTTGAAAATGTTCATGAATTTTTTCGACTTCAAAAAAGTCGAACATTTTCATGAATAGATTTCGGCTTCAAAAATGTTGAAAATTTTCATGAACTATTTCGGCATCAAAAAATTGAAAATTTACATTAAAAGATTTCGGCTTCAAAAAAGTCAAAAATTTTCATGAAGTATTTCGGCTTCAAAAAAGTTGAAAATTTTCATGAAAAGATTTAGACTTCAAAAAAGTTGAAAATGTTCATGTATTTTTTCAACTTCAAAAAAGTTAAAAATTTTCATCAAAAGATTTTTGCTTCAAAAAAGTTGACAATTTTCATGAAAAGATTTCGGCTTCAAAAAAGTTAAAAATTTTCATCAAAAGATTTCTGCTTCAAAAAAGTTGACAATTTTCATGAAAAGATTTCTGCTTCAAAAAAGTTGAAAATTTTCATGAACTATTTCGGCATCAAAAAAGTTGAAAATTTACATTAAAAGATTTCGGCTTCAAAAAAGTCAAAAATTTTCATGAAGTATTTCGGCTTCAAAAAATTTGAAAATTTTCATGAAAAGATTTCTGCTTCAAAAAGTTGAAAATTTTCATGTATTTTTTCAACTTCAAAAAAGTTAAAAATTTTCATTAAAAGATTTCTGCTTCAAAATAGTTGACAATTTTCATGAAAAGATTTCTGCTTCAAAAAAGTTGAAAATTTTCATGAAGTATTTCGGCTTCAAAAAAGTTGAAAATTTTCATGAAAAGATTTAGACTTCAAAAAAGTTGAAAATGTTCATGTATTTTTTCAACTTCAAAAAAGTTAAAAATTTTCATCAAAAGATTTCTGCTTCAAAAAAGTTGAAAATTTTCATGAAAAGATTTCTGCTTCAAAAACTTGAAAATTTTCATGAAAAGATTTCGGCTTCAAAAAAGTTGAAAATTTTCATGAAAAGATTTACACTTCAAAAAAGTTGAAAATGTTCATGAATTTTTTCGACTTCAAAAAAGTCTAAGATTTTCATGAAAAGATTTCTGCTTCAAAAACTTGAAAATTTTCATGAAAAGATTTCGGCTTCAAAAAAGTTGAAAATTTTCATGAAAAGATTTACACTTCAAAAAAGTTGAAAATGTTCATGAATTTTTTCGACTTCAAAAAAGTCTAAGATTTTCATGAAAAGATTTCTGCTTCAAAAACTTGAAAATTTTCATGAAAAGATTTCGGCTTCAAAAAAGTTGAAAATTTTCATGAAAAGATTTACACTTCAAAAAAGTTGAAAATGTTCATGAATTTTTTCGACTTCAAAAAAGTCGAACATTTTCATGAATAGATTTCGGCTTCAAAAATGTTGAAAATTTTCATGAACTATTTCGGCATCAAAAAATTGAAAATTTACATTAAAAGATTTCGGCTTCAAAAAAGTCAAAAATTTTCATGAAGTATTTCGGCTTCAAAAAAGTTGAAAATTTTCATGAAAAGATTTAGACTTCAAAAAAGTTGAAAATGTTCATGTATTTTTTCAACTTCAAAAAAGTTAAAAATTTTCATGAAAAGATTTCTGCTTCAAAAAAGTTGACAATTTTCATGAAAAGATTTCTGCTTCAAAAAAGTTGAAAATTTTCATGAAGTATTTCGGCTTCAAAAAATTTGAAAATTTTCATGAAAAGATTTCTGCTTCAAAAAGTTGAAAATTTTCATGTATTTTTTCAACTTCAAAAAAGTTAAAAATTTTCATTAAAAGATTTCTGCTTCAAAATAGTTGACAATTTTCATGAAAAGATTTCTGCTTCAAAAAAGTTGAAAATTTTCATGAACTATTTCGGCATCAAAAAAGTTGAAAATTTACATTAAAAGATTTCGGCTTTCAAAAAAGTCAAAAATTTTCATGAAGTATTTCGGCTTCAAAAAAGTTGAAAATTTTCATGAAAAGATTTCGGCTTCAAAAAGTTGAAAATTTTCATGAAAAGATTTCGGCTTCAAAAAAGTTGAAAATTTTCATGAACTATTTCGGCATCAAAAAAGTTGAAAATTTGCATGAAAAGATTTCGGCTTCAAAAAAGTTGAAAATTTTCATGAAGTATTTTGGCTTCAAAAAAGTTGAAAATTTTCATGACAAGATTTCGGCTTCAAAAAAGTTGAAAATTTTCATGAACTATTTCGGCATCAAAAAAGTTGACAATTTTCATGAAAAGATTTCGGCTTCAAAAAAGTTAAAAATTTTCATCAAAAGATTTCTGCTTCAAAAAAGTTGACAATTTTCATGAAAAGATTTCTGCTTCAAAAAAGTTGAAAATTTTCATGAACTATTTCGGCATCAAAAAAGTTGAAAATTTACATTAAAAGATTTCGGCTTCAAAAAAGTCAAAAATTTTCATGAAGTATTTCGGCTTCAAAAAATTTGAAAATTTTCATGAAAAGATTTCTGCTTCAAAAAGTTGAAAATTTTCATGTATTTTTTCAACTTCAAAAAAGTTAAAAATTTTCATTAAAAGATTTCTGCTTCAAAATAGTTGACAATTTTCATGAAAAGATTTCTGCTTCAAAAAAGTTGAAAATTTTCATGAAGTATTTCGGCTTCAAAAAAGTTGAAAATTTTCATGAAAAGATTTAGACTTCAAAAAAGTTGAAAATGTTCATGTATTTTTTCAACTTCAAAAAAGTTAAAAATTTTCATCAAAAGATTTCTGCTTCAAAAAAGTTGAAAATTTTCATGAAAAGATTTCTGCTTCAAAAACTTGAAAATTTTCATGAAAAGATTTCGGCTTCAAAAAAGTTGAAAATTTTCATGAAAAGATTTACACTTCAAAAAAGTTGAAAATGTTCATGAATTTTTTCGACTTCAAAAAAGTCTAAGATTTTCATGAAAAGATTTCTGCTTCAAAAACTTGAAAATTTTCATGAAAAGATTTCGGCTTCAAAAAAGTTGAAAATTTTCATGAAAAGATTTACACTTCAAAAAAGTTGAAAATGTTCATGAATTTTTTCGACTTCAAAAAAGTCTAAGATTTTCATGAAAAGATTTCTGCTTCAAAAACTTGAAAATTTTCATGAAAAGATTTCGGCTTCAAAAAAGTTGAAAATTTTCATGAAAAGATTTACACTTCAAAAAAGTTGAAAATGTTCATGAATTTTTTCGACTTCAAAAAAGTCGAACATTTTCATGAATAGATTTCGGCTTCAAAAATGTTGAAAATTTTCATGAACTATTTCGGCATCAAAAAATTGAAAATTTACATTAAAAGATTTCGGCTTCAAAAAAGTCAAAAATTTTCATGAAGTATTTCGGCTTCAAAAAAGTTGAAAATTTTCATGAAAAGATTTAGACTTCAAAAAAGTTGAAAATGTTCATGTATTTTTTCAACTTCAAAAAAGTTAAAAATTTTCATGAAAAGATTTCTGCTTCAAAAAAGTTGACAATTTTCATGAAAAGATTTCTGCTTCAAAAAAGTTGAAAATTTTCATGAAGTATTTCGGCTTCAAAAAATTTGAAAATTTTCATGAAAAGATTTCTGCTTCAAAAAGTTGAAAATTTTCATGTATTTTTTCAACTTCAAAAAAGTTAAAAATTTTCATTAAAAGATTTCTGCTTCAAAATAGTTGACAATTTTCATGAAAAGATTTCTGCTTCAAAAAAGTTGAAAATTTTCATGAACTATTTCGGCATCAAAAAAGTTGAAAATTTACATTAAAAGATTTCGGCTTTCAAAAAAGTCAAAAATTTTCATGAAGTATTTCGGCTTCAAAAAAGTTGAAAATTTTCATGAAAAGATTTCGGCTTCAAAAAGTTGAAAATTTTCATGAAAAGATTTCGGCTTCAAAAAAGTTGAAAATTTTCATGAACTATTTCGGCATCAAAAAAGTTGAAAATTTACATTAAAAGATTTCGGCTTCAAAAAAGTCAAAAATTTTCATGAAGTATTTCGGCTTCAAAAAATTTGAAAATTTTCATGAAAAGATTTCTGCTTCAAAAAGTTGAAAATTTTCATGTATTTTTTCAACTTCAAAAAAGTTAAAAATTTTCATTAAAAGATTTCTGCTTCAAAATAGTTGACAATTTTCATGAAAAGATTTCTGCTTCAAAAAAGTTGAAAATTTTCATGAAGTATTTCGGCTTCAAAAAAGTTGAAAATTTTCATGAAAAGATTTAGACTTCAAAAAAGTTGAAAATGTTCATGTATTTTTTCAACTTCAAAAAAGTTAAAAATTTTCATCAAAAGATTTCTGCTTCAAAAAAGTTGAAAATTTTCATGAAAAGATTTCTGCTTCAAAAACTTGAAAATTTTCATGAAAAGATTTCGGCTTCAAAAAAGTTGAAAATTTTCATGAAAAGATTTACACTTCAAAAAAGTTGAAAATGTTCATGAATTTTTTCGACTTCAAAAAAGTCTAAGATTTTCATGAAAAGATTTCTGCTTCAAAAACTTGAAAATTTTCATGAAAAGATTTCGGCTTCAAAAAAGTTGAAAATTTTCATGAAAAGATTTACACTTCAAAAAAGTTGAAAATGTTCATGAATTTTTTCGACTTCAAAAAAGTCTAAGATTTTCATGAAAAGATTTCTGCTTCAAAAACTTGAAAATTTTCATGAAAAGATTTCGGCTTCAAAAAAGTTGAAAATTTTCATGAAAAGATTTACACTTCAAAAAAGTTGAAAATGTTCATGAATTTTTTCGACTTCAAAAAAGTCGAACATTTTCATGAATAGATTTCGGCTTCAAAAATGTTGAAAATTTTCATGAACTATTTCGGCATCAAAAAATTGAAAATTTACATTAAAAGATTTCGGCTTCAAAAAAGTCAAAAATTTTCATGAAGTATTTCGGCTTCAAAAAAGTTGAAAATTTTCATGAAAAGATTTAGACTTCAAAAAAGTTGAAAATGTTCATGTATTTTTTCAACTTCAAAAAAGTTAAAAATTTTCATGAAAAGATTTCTGCTTCAAAAAAGTTGACAATTTTCATGAAAAGATTTCTGCTTCAAAAAAGTTGAAAATTTTCATGAAGTATTTCGGCTTCAAAAAATTTGAAAATTTTCATGAAAAGATTTCTGCTTCAAAAAGTTGAAAATTTTCATGTATTTTTTCAACTTCAAAAAAGTTAAAAATTTTCATTAAAAGATTTCTGCTTCAAAATAGTTGACAATTTTCATGAAAAGATTTCTGCTTCAAAAAAGTTGAAAATTTTCATGAACTATTTCGGCATCAAAAAAGTTGAAAATTTACATTAAAAGATTTCGGCTTTCAAAAAAGTCAAAAATTTTCATGAAGTATTTCGGCTTCAAAAAAGTTGAAAATTTTCATGAAAAGATTTCGGCTTCAAAAAGTTGAAAATTTTCATGAAAAGATTTCGGCTTCAAAAAAGTTGAAAATTTTCATGAACTATTTCGGCATCAAAAAAGTTGAAAATTTGCATGAAAAGATTTCGGCTTCAAAAAAGTTGAAAATTTTCATGAAGTATTTTGGCTTCAAAAAAGTTGAAAATTTTCATGACAAGATTTCGGCTTCAAAAAAGTTGAAAATTTTCATGAAATAATTTCGGCTTCAAAAAAGTTGAAAATTTTCATGAAAAGATTTCGGCTTCAAAAAAGTTGAAAATTTTCATGAAGTATTTCGGCTTCAAAAAAATTTAACATTTTCATGAAAAGATTTCAGCTTCAAAAAAGTTGAACATTTTCATGAAAAGATTTCGGCTTCAAAAAAGTTGAACATTTTCATGAACTATTTCGGCTTCAAAAAAGTCGAAGATTTTCATGAAAAGATTTCTGCTTCAAAAAAGTTTAAAATTTTCATGAAAAGATTTTGGTTTCAAAAAATTGAAAATTTTTATGAAAAGATCTCGGCTTCAAAAAAGTTCAACATTTTCATGAAAAGATTTCGGCTTCAAAAAAGTTGAAAATTTTCATGAAAAGACTTCGGTTTCAAAAAAGTCTAAGATTTTCATGAAAAGATCTCGGCTTCAAAAAAGTTGAAAATTTTCATGAAAAGATTTCGGCTTCAAAAAGTTGAAAATTTTCATGAAAAGATTTCGGCTTCAAAAAAGTTGACCATTTTCATGAAAAGATTTCGGCTTCAAAAAAGTTGAAAATTTTCATGAAAAGATTTCGGTTTCAAAAAGTTAAAAATTTTCATGAAAAGATCTCGGCTTCAAAAAAGTTGAACATTTTCATGAAAAGATTTCGGCTTCAAAAAAGTTGACCATTTTCATGAAAAGATTTCAGCTTCAAAAAAGTTGAAAATTTTCATGAAAAGATTTCGGCTTCAAAAAAGTCTAAGATTTTCATGAAAAGATTTCTGCTTCAAAAAAGTTGAAAATTTTCATGAAAAGATTTCGGCTTCAAAAAGTTGAAAATTTTCATGAAAAGATTTCTGCTTCAAAAAAGTCGACCATTTTCATGAAAAGATTTTGGCTTCAAAAATGTTGAAAATTTTCATGAAAAGATTTCGGTTTCAAAAAATTGAAAATTTTCATGAAAAGATCTCGGCTTCAAAAAAGTTGAACATTTTCATGAAAAGATTTCGGCTTCAAAAAAGTTGAAAATTTTCATGAAAAGATTTCGGTTTCAAAAAATTGAAAATTTTCATGAAAAGATTTCTGCTTCAAAAAAGTTGAAAATTTACATGAAAAGATTTCGACTTCAAAAAAGTCTAAGATTTTCATGAAAAGATTTCTGCTTCAAAAAAGTTGAAAATTTTCATGAAAAGATTTCGGCTTCAAAAAGTTGAAAATTTTCATGAAAAGATTTCGGCTTCAAAAAAGTTGAAAATTTTCATGAAAAGATTTTGGTTTCAAAAAGTTTGAAAACTTTCATGAACTATTACGACTTCAAAAAAGTCTAAGATTTTCATGAAAAGATTTAGGTTTCAAAAAAGTTGAAAATTTTCATGAAAAGATTTAGACTTCAAAAAAGTTGAACATGTCCATGACTTTTTTCGACTTCAAAAAAGTCTAAAATTTTGATGAAAAGATTTATGCTTCAAAAAAGATGAAAATTTTCATGAAAAGATTTCGGCTTCAAAAAGTTGAAAATTTTCATGAAAAGATTTTGACTTCAAAAAAGATGAAAACTTTCATGACTAGATTTCGGCTCCAAAAAGTTGAAAATTTTCATGAAAAGATTTCGGCTTCAAAAAAGTTGAAAATTTTCATGAAAAGATTTCGGCTTCAAAAAAGTTGAACATTTTCATGAAAAGATTTCGGCTTCAAAAAAGTTGAAAATTTTCATGACAGGATTTTGGCTTTACAAAAAGTAAAAATTTTCATAAGGTATTTCGGCTTCAAAAAGGTTGAAAACTTTCATGAACTATTTCGACTTCAAAAAAGTCGAAGATTTTCATGAAAAGATTTCTGCTTCAAAAAAGTTGAAAATTTTCATTAAAAGATTTCGGCTTCAAAAAATTCAAAAACTTTCATGAAGTATTTCGGCTTCAAAAAGGTTGAAAATTTACATGAAAAGATTTGGGCTTCAAAAAAGTCAACGATTTTCATGAAAAGATTTCTGCTTCAAAAAAGTTGAAAATTTTCATGAAAAGATTTCGGCTTCAAAAAGTTGAAAATTTTCATGAAAAGATTTCTGCTTCAAAAAAGTCGACCATTTTCATGAAAAGATTTCGGCTTCAAAAATGTTGAAAATTTTCATGAAAAGATTTCGGTTTCAAAAAATTGAAAATTTTCATGAAAAGATCTCGGCTTCAAAAAAGTTGAACATTTTCATGAAAAGATTTCGGCTTCAAAAAAGTTGAAAATTTTCATGAAAAGATTTCGGTTTCAAAAAATTGAAAATTTTCATGAAAAGATTTCTGCTTCAAAAAAGTTGAAAATTTACATGAAAAGATTTCGACTTCAAAAAAGTCTAAGATTTTCATGAAAAGATTTCTGCTTCAAAAAAGTTGAAAATTTTCATGAAAAGATTTCGGCTTCAAAAAGTTGAAAATTTTCATGAAAAGATTTCGGCTTCAAAAAAGTTGAAAATTTTCATGAAAAGATTTTGGTTTCAAAAAGTTTGAAAACTTTCATGAACTATTACGACTTCAAAAAAGTCTAAGATTTTCATGAAAAGATTTAGGTTTCAAAAAAGTTGAAAATTTTCATGAAAAGATTTAGACTTCAAAAAAGTTGAACATGTCCATGACTTTTTTCGACTTCAAAAAAGTCTAAAATTTTGATGAAAAGATTTATGCTTCAAAAAAGATGAAAATTTTCATGAAAAGATTTCGGCTTCAAAAAGTTGAAAATTTTCATGAAAAGATTTTGACTTCAAAAAAGATGAAAACTTTCATGACTAGATTTCGGCTCCAAAAAGTTGAAAATTTTCATGAAAAGATTTCGGCTTCAAAAAAGTTGAAAATTTTCATGAAAAGATTTCGGCTTCAAAAAAGTTGAACATTTTCATGAAAAGATTTCGGCTTCAAAAAAGTTGAAAATTTTCATGACAGGATTTTGGCTTTACAAAAAGTAAAAATTTTCATAAGGTATTTCGGCTTCAAAAAGGTTGAAAACTTTCATGAACTATTTCGACTTCAAAAAAGTCGAAGATTTTCATGAAAAGATTTCTGCTTCAAAAAAGTTGAAAATTTTCATTAAAAGATTTCGGCTTCAAAAAATTCAAAAACTTTCATGAAGTATTTCGGCTTCAAAAAGGTTGAAAATTTACATGAAAAGATTTGGGCTTCAAAAAAGTCAACGATTTTCATGAAAAGATTTCTGCTTCAAAAAAGTTGAAAATTTTCATGAAAAGATTTCGGCTTCAAAAAAGTTGAAAATTTTCATGACAAGATTTCGGCTTCAAAAAAGTTGAAAATTTTCATGAAATAATTTCGGCTTCAAAAAAGTTGAAAATTTTCATGAAAAGATTTCGGCTTCAAAAAAGTTGAAAATTTTCATGAACTATTTCGGCATCAAAAAAGTTGAAAATTTTCATGAAAAGATTTAGACTTCAAAAAAGTTGAACATGTCCATGACTTTTTTCGACTTCAAAAAAGTCTAAAATTTTGATGAAAAGATTTATGCTTCAAAAAAGATGAAAATTTTCATGAAAAGATTTCGGCTTCAAAAAGTTGAAAATTTTCATGAAAAGATTTTGACTTCAAAAAAGATGAAAACTTTCATGACTAGATTTCGGCTCCAAAAAGTTGAAAATTTTCATGAAAAGATTTCGGCTTCAAAAAAGTTGAAAATTTTCATGAAAAGATTTCGGCTTCAAAAAAGTTGAACATTTTCATGAAAAGATTTCGGCTTCAAAAAAGTTGAAAATTTTCATGACAGGATTTTGGCTTTACAAAAAGTAAAAATTTTCATAAGGTATTTCGGCTTCAAAAAGGTTGAAAACTTTCATGAACTATTTCGACTTCAAAAAAGTCGAAGATTTTCATGAAAAGATTTCTGCTTCAAAAAAGTTGAAAATTTTCATTAAAAGATTTCGGCTTCAAAAAATTCAAAAACTTTCATGAAGTATTTCGGCTTCAAAAAGGTTGAAAATTTACATGAAAAGATTTGGGCTTCAAAAAAGTCAACGATTTTCATGAAAAGATTTCTGCTTCAAAAAAGTTGAAAATTTTCATGAAAAGATTTCGGCTTCAAAAAGTTTGAAAATTTTCATGAAAAGATTTCGGCTTCAAAAAAGTGGAAAATGTTCATGAATTTTTTCGACGTCAAAAAATTCTAAGATTTTCTTGAAAAGATTTCTGCTTCAAAAAATTTGAAAATTTTCATGACAGGATTTTGGCTTTAAAAAAGGTAAAAATTTTCATGACAAGATTTCGGCTCCAAAAAGTTGAAAATTTTCATGAAAAGATTTCGGCTTCAAATAAGTTGAAAATTTTCATGAAAAGATTTCGGCTTCAAAAAAGTATAAAATTTTCATCAAGTATTTCGGCTTCAAAAAAGTCAAAGTATTTCATGAAAAGATTTCTGCTTCAAAAAAGTTGAAAATTTTCATGAAAAGATTTCGGCTTCAAAAAAGTTGAAAATTTACATGAAAAGATTTCGGCTTCAAAAAAGTTGAAAATTTTCATGAAAAGATTTCAGCTTCAAAAAAGTTGAAAATTTTCATAACACCATTATGGCTTTAAAAAAGGTAAGAATTTTCATCAAGTATTTCGGCTTCAAAAAAGTCGAAGTATTTCATGAAAAGATTTCTGCTTCAAAAAAGTTGAAAATTTTCATGAAAAGATTTCGGCTTCAAAAAGGTTGAAAACTTTCATGAACTATTTCGACTTCAAAAAAGTCGAAGATTTTCATGAAAAGATTTCTGCTTCAAAAAAGTTGAAAATTTTCATTAAAAGATTTCGGCTTCAAAAAATTCCAAAACTTTCATGAAGTATTTCGGCTTCAAAAAAGTTGAAAATTTTCATGAAAAGATTTCGGCTTCAAAAAAGTTGAAAATTTTCATCAAGTATTTCGGCTTCAAAGAAGTTGAAGATTTTCATGAAAAGATTTCTGCTTCAAAAAAGTTGAAAATTTTCGTGACAGGATTTTAGCTTTGAAAAAGGTAAAAATTTTCATGAAGTATTTCGGCTTCAAAAAGGTTGAAGATTTTCATGAAGTATTTCGGCTGCAAAAAAGTCGAAGATTTTCATGAAAAGATTTCTGCTTCAAAAAAGTTGAACATTTTCATGAAAAGATTTCGGCTTCAAAAAAGTTTAAAATGTTCATGAAAAGATTTCAGCATCAAAAAAGTTGAAAACTTTAATGAAGTATTTCGGCTTCAAAAATGTTGAAAATTTTCATGAAAAGATTTCTATTTCAAAAAGGTTGAAAATTTTCATGAAAAGATTTCGGCTTACTTTCATGAAGTATTTCGGCTTCAAAAAAGTTGAAAATTTTCATGAAAAGATTTCGGCTTCAAAAAAGTTGAAAATTTTCATCAAGTAATTCGGCTTCAAAGAAGTTGAAGATTTTCATGAAAAGATTTCGGCTTCAAAAAAGTTGAAAATTTTCATCAAGTATTTCGGCTTCAAAGAAGTTGAAGATTTTCATGAAAAGATTTCGGCTTCAAAAAAGTTGAAATTTTCATGAAAAGATTTCGGCTTCAAAAAAGTTGACCATTTTCATGAAAAGATTTCGGCTTCAAAAAAGTTGAAAATTTTCATCAAGTATTTCGGCTTCAAAAAAGTCAAAGTATTTCATGAAAAGATTTCTGCTTCAAAAAAGTTGAAAATTTTTATGAAAAGATTTCGGCTTCAAAAAAGTTGAAAATTTACATGAAAAGATTTCGGCTTCAAAAAAGTTGAAAATTTTCATGAAAAGATTTCAGCTTTAAAAAAGTTGAAAATTTTCATGACAGCATTATGGCTTTAAAAAAGGTAAGAATTTTCATCAAGTATTTCGGCTTCAAAAAAGTCGAAGTATTTCATGAAAAGATTTCTGCTTCAAAAAAGTTGAAAATTTTCATGAAAAGATTTTGGCTTCAAAAAAGTTGAAAATTTTCATGAAGTATTTCTGCTTTAAAAATGTCAAAGTGACCCGGTTGAGTTTTTATTTTCTACATCTTTGCAATAAATTCATCTCTTCATTCAGTATTCAAGGTATTCCTCAATTAACTTGTTTTTGATCATCATACATCCTTATTTTATTTTTTCCTTTCTTACTTTTTGAATAAAAAACATTTTTGTATCATTACCCTTCTAATGCACAACATGGGTCAAAAATGAATCCACTTTCTATGTTATTTCATGTATGGCTGAGTGTTTCTATGATATATCTTTGAAATAAATACATTTTATCATTTTCTTTTCCAAGTATGCAGTAAATATCTTGTTTTTGTTAAGCACAAATCATCATTTGTATTTTTCCTTTCTTACTTTATGAACGAGCACAGCTTTTGTATTTCTACATCAAGTCAGAAACGACCCCAGAAACGACCCACATGCATTTACTATAGCATTTGCTGTGAAACGTGGTTGTTTCAGACATTTCACAGCTCAGCACAGCTCCCTTGGAACATCTAATACATGTAAGTATTGTTTTTAAATTGTTCTAACATCACTTTAGAAAATATTTGATGACAATTGTGAAAGATAACTGTACATAACATTTGATTAGGTTTAGGTTACCTTGAGAGTGAGTACATTACTTGTCAGAAAGTTACAAGTAATTACTATTAGCTAGCTAGCTGTTGACACTTCTATTTTAGTTAGCTAATTCTATTGTAGTTAGCTAACTGTTATGTAGATTGCTAGGCTACTTAGCAAAGTACTTAGCTAAGCTACTTAGCCAAGTCACCAAAATAAAACTCTATGTATGTGTATGTATATTGATGTGCATCTGAAAATTTTATTGTGCTTTTGATTTTCTTTATCCAGAGTATGGCTGGTCCCAGATTTACTACTGAGATGGTTGTAGCGATGCTGCAGGAAGAACCAGATGAGGAGGCAATTTGTCTTGATTCAGAGTCTGAAATTTCTGATGATGATGACCCAGAATATTTGCCAGAGGGTCAAGCTGGAGTTGTGGGTGTGTCTGGGAATCCATGAAGAAGACTCCTCTGATGATACAGAAGACTCATCTGATGAGTCCTCTGAAGAGGAAACTCAGACCCAGTCCAATAGATTGAGTAAAAACGGATCTTACTGGAATGAGAATCCCCCCATTCATGGCAGAACAAGAAGCCATAACATTCTGAGGAGCTGCCCAGGACCTACACCTGGATCACCAGCTGTTTCACCAAAAGATGCCTGGGATATGTTCATGAGTGACAACATCATTGAGGAGGTTCTAATATGTACCAACTTAGAGGGACGAAGAACAGCCACAGCAAAAGGGAAAGAGTGGAGAAGCATTGATAAAGAAGAATTGATGGCCTTCATCAATTCTTGCAGGGGGGGAGAAGAGCTGGGATGTGGCCTTGCAGGAGCTGTTTGTGGATCCGCTGCAAAATCCAATTTACAAGGCCACCATGGGGCTTAGGAGATATGAAGATATCCGCCGCGTCATACGGTTTGACGACAAGAGGACCAGGGCTCTGCGGCTGGAAACACACCACATGGCGACATTTAGGTACGTGTGGGACTGTTTCCTGGACAACTGCAGAAGAAAGTTCATCCCCAGTGACTGTGTCACCATAGATGAGCAGCTTGTGCCATTCCGAGGCAGGTGCAAGTTACGGCAACACATGCCCAGCAAGCCTGCAAAATATGGGATAAAAATCTTCTGGATGTGCGACGCAAGGGTACCTTATGCAATAGATGGAATTGTCTATACCGGGAGACAGCCAGGTTCAGAGGAACCTTGGAGAGAATGTCGTCCAGCAATTGTGCAGTGGAATCAGACAGACAGGTGAATGTAAAGTACAATAGAGAAACTAATGTATTAAGTTTTAGCACAATACCTACATACTTTTTCCCAATCTTTAATAATGTGTATTTTATTTTTTTATTTGATTTCTCTGTAAGCAAAATAGTAAAACAGAATAAAATGCAATGCAATGCAACAGATTATGGCGTTAGAGTTTAAAGAATTCCATGTCGAGTAAATTTACAATCTTTTCCCCCTCTCATAGGTCGCAACATCACAATTAGCAACTTCTTCACCAGTGTCCCGCTGGCTGAGAAGCTCCTCGAGAAGAACCTGACCATTGTTGGGACTCTTTGCCAGAACAAATCGGACATACCACCTATCATGAAGCCATCCAAATCACGGGAGATTCATAGCTCAGAATTCGGATTCAATGGCAACATGACCATGGTGAGCTATGTGCAGAAGAAGGGAAAAGCTGTTGTCCTCCTGAGCACTATGCATGATGACAAAGCAGTGGATGACAGCAGTCAGAAGAAGAAACAATGGGAAGATGTGGGTTTAAAAAACAAAACACAGCCACCACCCAGCCACAAGAGGACATCAGACAGGAGGGCCAAAGGAAGAGGAAGAGGTGCACGATCTGCCCAGTTACCAAAGACAGAAAAGTCAGCAGCTAGTGTTCCCAGTGCACCAGGCCTGTGTGCAAGGAGCACAAACTCTTAGTGATCATTTGTGAGGCATGTCAAAATTGAGAAGGCAATTTGTGCTCTAGTGATGTGTTCAGTTGTATTTCATTTTGTTTGGTCACATTCACCAGTTTACAGTTGTTAAATTACAGATACAGTTCAGTTCAACAGCCGTGTTATCTGTTATCAGAGGTATGTGTATGTGTGACAAAATGACAAATAAACATGTTGCAAATATGAAATACATAAGTGTTTGGCTCCACTCACTGCTAAAGTAATTACTTGAAACAAATTAATATTATAGTATTAATTCATTTAATTTTAAATCACACTTGGATGTATGGGTCATTTTTGACCCATGTGTGTAAACTTGATGTAGTAATAAAAAAAGCTATTTTTGTTCATAAAGCATGAAAGTAAAAATGGAAATAGTGATTGGTGGTAATCAAAAACAAGATATTTAAAGAATACTTGGAATATTCAATCATAAAATAAATTGATTTCAAAAGATAGAACAAAGAAAAACTCAGCCAGCATGAAGAAAGTCGAAGATTTTCATGAAAATTTTCAACTTTTTTGAAGCCGAAATACTTCATGAAAATCTTTGACTTTTTTGAAGCCGAAATCTTTTCATGAAAGTTTTCAACTTTTTTAAAGCCGAAATCTTTTCATGAAAATTTTGAACTTTTTTGAAGCAGAAATCTTTTCATCAAAATTATCAACTTTTTTGAAAATGAAACCTTTTCATCAAAATTTTTGACTTTTTTGAAGCCGAAATCTTTTCATGTAAATTTTTAACTTTTTTGAAACCGAAATACTTCATGAAAATTTTCAACTTTTTTGAAGCTGAAATTTTTTCATGAAAATGTTCAACTTTTTTGAAGCAGAAATCGTTTCATGAAGATCTTCAACTTTTTTGAAGCAAAAATCTTTTCATCAAAATTTTCAAATTTTTTGAAGCTGAAATACTTCATGAAAATGTTCAACTTTTTTGAAGCCGAAATCTTTTCATGAAAATTTTTAACTTTGTTGAAGCAGATATCTTTTCATGAAAATTTTCAACTTTGTTGAAGCAGAAATCTTTTCATGAAAATTTTAAAGCAGAAATCTTTTCATGAAAATTTTCAACTTTTTTGAAGCTGAAATCTTTTCATTTAAATTTTCAACTTTTTTGAAACCAAAATACTTCATGAAAATTTTTGACTTTTTTGAAGCCAAAATCTTTTCATGAAAATCTTCGACTTTTTTGAAGCAGAAATCTTTTTATGAAAATTTTCAACTTTTTTGAAGCAGAAATCTTTTCATGAAAATTTTAAAGCAGAAATCTTTTCATGAAAATTTTCAACTTTTTTGAAGCTGAAATCTTTTCATGTAAATTTTCAACTTTTTTGAAACCAAAATACTTCATGAAAATTTTTGACTTTTTTGAAGCCGAAATCTTTTCATGAAAATCTTCGACTTTTTTGAAGCAGAAATCTTTTTATGAAAATTTTCAACTTTTATGAAGCAGAAATCTTTTCATGAAAATTTTCAACTTTTTTAAAGCCAAAATCCTGTAATGAAAAATTTCAATTTTGTTGAAGCAGAAATCTTTTCATGAAAATTTTCAACTTTTTTAAAGCCAAAATCCTGTAATGAAAAATTTCAATTTTGTTGAAGCAGAAATCTTTTCATGAAAATTTTCAACTTTGTTGAAGCAGAAATCTTTTCATGAAAATTTTAAAGCAGAAATCTTTTCATGAAAATTTTCAACTTTTTTAAAGCCAAAATCCTGTAATGAAAAATTTCAATTTTGTTGAAGCTGAAATCTTTTCATGGAAATTTTCAACTTTTTTGAAGCCAAAATATTGTCATGAAAATTTTCAACTTTTTTGAAGCAGAAATCTTTTCATAAAAATTATCAACTTTTTTGAAAATGAAACCTTTTCATCAAAATTTTCAACTTTTTTGAAGCCGAAATCTTTTCATGTAAATTTTTAACTTTTTTGAAACCGAAATACTTCATGAAAATTTTCAACTTTTTTGAAGCAAAAATCTTTTCATGAAAATCTTCAACTTTTTTGAAGCAGAAATACTTCATGGAAATGTTCAACTTTTTTGAAGCCGAAATCTTTTCATGAAAATTTTGAACTTTTTTGAAGAAGAAATCTTTTCATCAAAATTTTCAAATTTTTTGAAGCTGAAATACTTCATGAAATTTTTTACCTTTTTTAAAGCCAAAATCCTGTCATGAAAATTTTCAACTTTGTTGAAGCCGAAATCTTTTCATGAAAATCTTCAACTTTTTTGAAGCAGAAATACTTCATGAAAATGTTCAACTTTTTTGAAGCCGAACTCTTTTCATGAAAAATTTCAATTTTGTTGAAGCTGAAATCTTTTCATGGAAATTTTCAACTTTTTTGAAGCCAAAATCTTTTCATGAAAATTTTCAACTTTTTTGAAGCAGAAATCTTTTCATAAAAATTATCAACTTTTTTGAAAATGAAACCTTTTCATCAAAATTTTCAACTTTTTTGAAGCCGAAATCTTTTCATGGAAATTTTTAACTTTTTTGAAACCGAAATACTTCATGAAAATTTTCAACTTTTTTGAAGCTGAAATTTTTTCATGAAAATGTTCAACTTTTTTGAAGCAGAAATCGTTTCATGAAGATCTTCAACTTTTTTGAAGCAAAAATCTTTTCATCAAAATTTTCAAATTTTTTGAAGCTGAAATACTTCATGAAAATGTTCAACTTTTTTGAAGCCGAAATCTTTTCATGAAAATTTTCAACTTTTTTGAAGGCTAAATCTTTTCATGAAAATTTTTAACTTTGTTGAAGCAGTAATCTTTTCATGAAAATTTTCAACTTTGTTGAAGCAGAAATCTTTTCATGAAAATTTTAAAGCAGAAATCTTTTCATGAAAATTTTCAACTTTTTTGAAGCTGAAATCTTTTCATGTAAATTTTCAACTTTTTTGAAACCAAAATACTTCATGAAAATTTTTGACTTTTTTGAAGCCGAAATCTTTTCATGAAAATCTTCGACTTTTTTGAAGCAGAAATCTTTTCATGAAAATCTTCGACTTTTTTGAAGCAGAAATCTTTTCATGAAAATTTTCATGCAGAAATCTATTCATGAAAATCTTCGACTTTTTTGAAGCCTAAATCTTTTCATGAAAATTTTCAACTTTTTTGAAGCAGAAATCTTTTTATGAAAATTTTCAACTTTTTTAAATCCGAAATCTTTTCATGAAAATCTTTGACTTTTTTAATGCAGAAATACTTTTATGAAAATTTTCAAGCAGAAATCTTTTCATGAAAATTTTCAATTTTTTTAAGCAGAAATCTTTTCATGTAAATTTTCAACTTTTTTGAAACCGAAATACTTCATGAAAATTTTCAACTTTTTTGAAGCCGAAATGTTTTCATTAAAATTTTCAACTTTTTTAAATCCGAAATCTTTTCATGAATCTTTTCATGAAAATTTTGAAGCAGAAATCTTTTCATGAAAATTTTCAACTTTTTTGAAGCCGAAATCTTTTCATGAAAGTTTTCAACTTTTTGAAGCAAAAATACTTCATGAAAATTTTCAACTTTTTAAAAAGCTTGAAATTTTCAACTTTTTTGAAACAGAAATCTTTTCATGTAAATTTTGAACTTTTTTGAAAATGAAATCTTTTCATGAAAACTTTCAACTTTTTTGAAGTCGAAATACTTCATGAAAGTTTTCAACTTTTTCAAAGCTGAAATACTTCATGAAAGTTTTCAACTTTTTTAAAGCTGAAATCTTTATATGTAAATTTTCAACTTTATTCAAACTGATATTCTACATTTTCTAACTCAAAGTGTCGTTTCAAAGTAAAAATACTGTTAGAAGGAGTGATTCAGACAAAATTAGATGAAACAGCTGTACTGGTAAGAAATGAGCGCAGTTACATGAAATGACATCAAAATCAACATTCCCTGAGCCAGAAAACGCTATTAACAGCTTTAGTGATCAAATTGAGCGTATCTTGCGAAGCTGAGCTCGAAAGTGACATGAAACATGTTTTTGGGACATAAAGTGACACTTACTTTTCAGACTACATTTTCTCACTCAAAGTGTCGTTTCAAAGTAAAAATACTGTTAGAAGGCGTGATTCAGACAAAATTAGATGAAACAGCTGTACTGGTAACAAACAACGATATTAACAGCTTTAGTGATCAAATTGAGCGTATCTTGCGAAGCTGAGCTCGAAAGTGACATGAAACATGTTTTTGAGACATAAAGTGACACTTACTGTTCAGACTACATTTTCTAACTCAAAGTGCCGTTTCAAAGTAAAAATACTGTTAGAAGGAGTGATTCAGACAATATTAGATGAAACAGCTGTACTGGTAACAAATGAGCGCAGTTACATGAAATGACATCAAAATCAACATTCCCTGAGCCAGACAACGCTATTAACAGCTTTAGTGATCAAATTGAGCGTATCTTGCGAAGCTGAGCTCGAAAGTGACATGAAACATGTTTTTCAGACATAAAGTGACACTTACAGTGAATACCTGTCCTGACTACATTTTTTAACTCAAAGTGTCGTTTCAAAGTAAAAATACTGTTAGAAGGAGTGATTCATCAAAAATAAGATGAAACAGCAGCACTGGTAACAAATGAGCGCAGTTACATGAAATGACATCAAAATCAACATTCCCTGAGACAGACAACGCTATTAACAGCTTTAGTGATCAAATTGAGCGTATCTTGCGAAGCTGAGCTCGAAAGTGACATGAAACATGTTTTTGAGACATAAAGTGACACTTACAGTGAATACCTGTTCTGACTACATTTTCTAACTCAAAGTGTCGTTTCAAAGTAAAAATACTGTTAGAAGGAGTGATTCAGACAAAATTAGATGAAACAGCAGCACTGGTAACAAACAACGATATTAACAGCTTTAGTGATCAAATTGAGCGTATCTTGCGAAGCTGAGCTCGAAAGTGACATGAAACAAGTTTTTGAGACATAAAGTGAAACTTACTGTTCAGACTACATTTTTAACTCAAAGTGCCGTTTCAAAGTAAAAATACTGTTAGAAGGAGTGATTCAGACAAAATTAGATGAAACAGTTGTACTGGTAACAAATGAGCGCAGTTACATGAAATAACATCAAAATCAACATTCCCTGAGACAGACAACGCTATTAACAGCTTTAGTGATCAAATTGAGCGTATCTTGCGAAGCTGAGCTCGAAAGTGACATGAAACAAGTTTTTGAGACATAAAGTGAAACTTACTGTTCAGACTACATTTTTAACTCAAAGTGCCGTTTCAAAGTAAAAATACTGTTAGAAGGAGTGATTCAGACAAAATTAGATGAAACAGTTGTACTGGTAACAAATGAGCGCAGTTACATGAAGTAACATCAAAATCAACATTCCCTGAGCCAGACAACGCTATTAAAAGCTTTAGTGATCAAATTGAGCGTATCTTGCGAAGTTGTGCTCGAAAGTGACATGAAACATGTTTTGAACAGTAAGTGTCACTTTATGTCTCAAAAACATGTTTCATGTCACTTTCGAGCTCAGCTTCGCAAGATACGCTCAATTTGATCACTAAAGCTGTTAATATCGTTGATTGTTAGCAGTACAGCTGTTTCAACTAATTTTGTCTGAAACACTCCTTCTAACAGTATTTTTACTTTGAAACGACGCTTTGAGTTAGAAAATGTAGTCAGAACAGGTATTCACTGTAAGTGTCACTTTATGTCTCAAAAACATGTTTCATGTCACTTTCGAGCTCAGCTTCGCAAGATACGCTCAATTTGATCACTAAAGCTGTTAATAGCGTTGTCTGGCTCAGGGAATGTTGATTTTGATGTCATTTCATGTAACTGCGCTCATTTGTTACCACTACAGCTGTTTCATCTAATTTTGTCTGAATCACTCCCTCTAACAGTATTTTTACTTTGAAACGACACTTTGAGTTAGAAAATGTAGTCTGAACAGTAAGTGTCACTTTATGTCTGAAAAACATGTTTCATGTCACTTTCGAGCTCAGCTTCGCAAGATACGCTCAATTTGATCACTAAAGCTGTTAATAGCGTTGTCTGGCTCAGGGAATGTTGATTTTGATGTCATTTCATGTAACTGCGCTCATTTTTTACCACTACAGCTGTTTCATCTAATTTTGCCTGAAAAACTCCTTCTAACAGTATTTTTACTTTGAAACGACACTTTGAGTTAGAAAATGCAGTCTGAACAGTAAGTGTCAATTTTGTCTGAAAAACATGTTTCATGTCACTTTCGAGCTCAGCTTCGCAAGATACGCTCAATTTGATCATTAAAGCTGTTAATATCGTTGTTTGTTACCAGTACAGCTGTTTCATCTAATTTTGTCTGAATCACTCCTTCTAACAGTATTTTTACTTTGAAACGACACTTTGAGTTAGAAAATGTAGAATATCAGTTTGAATAAAGTCGAAAATTTTCATGAATAGATTTCTGCTTCAAAAAAGTATAAATTTTTCATGACAGGATTTTGGCTTTAAAAAAGGTAAAAATTTTCATGAAAAGATTTCGGCTTCAAAAAAGTTGAAAATTTTCATGAAAAGATTTACACTTCAAAAAAGTTGAAAATGTTCATGAATTTTTTCGACTTCAAAAAAGTCTAAGATTTTCATGAAAAGATTTCTGCTTCAAAAACTTGAAAATTTTCATGAAAAGATTTCGGCTTCAAAAAAGTTGAAAATTTTCATGAAAAGATTTACACTTCAAAAAAGTTGAAAATGTTCATGAATTTTTTCGACTTCAAAAAAGTCTAAGATTTTCATGAAAAGATTTCTGCTTCAAAAACTTGAAAATTTTCATGAAAAGATTTCGGCTTCAAAAAAGTTGAAAATTTTCATGAAAAGATTTACACTTCAAAAAAGTTGAAAATGTTCATGAATTTTTTCGACTTCAAAAAAGTCTAAGATTTTCATGAAAAGATTTCTGCTTCAAAAACTTGAAAATTTTCATGAAAAGATTTCGGCTTCAAAAAAGTTGAAAATTTTCATGAAAAGATTTACACTTCAAAAAAGTTGAAAATGTTCATGAATTTTTTCGACTTCAAAAAAGTCTAAGATTTTCATGAAAATATTTCTGCTTCAAAAACTTGAAAATTTTCATGAAAAGATTTCGGCTTCAAAAAAGTTGAAAATTTTCATGAAAAGATTTACACTTCAAAAAAGTTGAAAATGTTCATGAATTTTTTCGACTTCAAAAAAGTCTAAGATTTTCATGAAAAGATTTCTGCTTCAAAAACTTGAAAATTTTCATGAAAAGATTTCGGCTTCAAAAAAGTTGAAAATTTTCATGAAAAGATTTACACTTCAAAAAAGTTGAAAATGTTCATGAATTTTTTCGACTTCAAAAAAGTCTAAGATTTTCATGAAAATATTTCTGCTTCAAAAACTTGAAAATTTTCATGAAAAGATTTCGGCTTCAAAAAAGTTAAAAATTTTCATGAAAAGATTTACACTTCAAAAAAGTTGAAAATGTTCATGAATTTTTTCGACTTCAAAAAAGTCTAAGATTTTCATGAAAAGATTTCTGCTTCAAAAACTTGAAAATTTTCATGAAAAGATTTCGGCTTCAAAAAAGTTGAAAATTTTCATGAAAAGATTTACACTTCAAAAAAGTTGAAAATGTTCATGAATTTTTTCGACTTCAAAAAAGTCTAAGATTTTCATGAAAAGATTTCTGCTTCCAAAACTTTAAAATTTTCATGAAAAGATTTCGGCTTCAAAAAAGTTGAAAATTTTCATGAAAAGATTTACACTTCAAAAAAGTTGAAAATGTTCATGAATTTTTTCGACTTCAAAAAAGTCTAAGATTTTCATGAAACGATTTCTGCTTCAAAAACTTGAAAATTTTCATGAGAAGATTTCGGCTTCAAAAAAGTGGAAAATTTTCATGAAAAGATTTACACTTCAAAAAAGTTGAAAATGTTCATGAATTTTTTCGACTTCAAAAAAGTCTAAGATTTTCATGAAAAGATTTCTGCTTCAAAAACTTGAAAATTTTCATGAAAAGATTTCGGCTTCAAAAAAGTTGAAAATTTTCATGAAAAGATTTACACTTCAAAAAAGTTGAAAATGTTCATGAATTTTTTCGACTTCAAAAAAGTCTAAGATTTTCATGAAAAGATTTCTGCTTCAAAAACTTGAAAATTTTCATGAAAAGATTTCGGCTTCAAAAAAGTTGAAAATTTTCATGAAAAGATTTACACTTCAAAAAAGTTGATAATGTTCATGAATTTTTTCGACTTCAAAAAAGTCTAAGATTTTCATGAAAAGATTTCTGCTTCAAAAACTTGAAAATTTTCATGAAAAGATTTCGGCTTCAAAAAAGTTGAAAATTTTCATGAAAAGATTTACACTTCAAAAAAGTTGAAAATGTTCATGAATTTTTTCGACTTCAAAAAAGTCTAAGATTTTCATGAAAAGATTTCTGCTTCAAAAACTTGAAAATTTTCATGAAAAGATTTCGGCTTCAAAAAAGTTGAAAATTTTCATGAAAAGATTTACACTTCAAAAAAGTTGAAAATGTTCATGAATTTTTTCGACTTCAAAAAAGTCTAAGATTTTCATGAAAAGATTTCTGCTTCAAAAACTTGAAAATTTTCATGAAAAGATTTCGGCTTCAAAAAAGTTGAAAATTTTCATGAAAAGATTTACACTTCAAAAAAGTTGAAAATGTTCATGAATTTTTTCGACTTCAAAAAAGTCTAAGATTTTCATGAAAAGATTTCTGCTTCAAAAACTTGAAAATTTTCATGAAAAGATTTCTGCTTCAAAAAAGTTGAAAATTTTCATGAAAAGATTTACACTTCAAAAAAGTTGAAAATGTTCATGAATTTTTTCGACTTCAAAAAAGTCTAAGATTTTCATGAAAAGATTTCTGCTTCAAAAACTTGAAAATTTTCATGAAAAGATTTCGGCTTCAAAAAAGTTGAAAATTTTCATGAAAAGATTTACACTTCAAAAAAGTTGAAAATGTTCATGAATTTTTTCGACTTCAAAAAAGTCTAAGATTTTCATGAAAAGATTTCTGCTTCAAAAACTTGAAAATTTTCATGAAAAGATTTCGGCTTCAAAAAAGTTGAAAATTTTCATGAAAAGATTTACACTTCAAAAAAGTTGAAAATGTTCATGAATTTTTTCGACTTCAAAAAAGTCTAAGATTTTCATGAAAAGATTTCTGCTTCAAAAACTTGAAAATTTTCATGAAAAGATTTCGGCTTCAAAAAAGTTGAAAATTTTCATGAAAAGATTTACACTTCAAAAAAGTTGAAAATGTTCATGAATTTTTTCGACTTCAAAAAAGTCTAAGATTTTCATGAAAAGATTTCTGCTTCAAAAACTTGAAAATTTTCATGAAAAGATTTCGGCTTCAAAAAAGTTGAAAATTTTCATGAAAAGATTTACACTTCAAAAAAGTTGAAAATGTTCATGAATTTTTTCGACTTCAAAAAAGTCTAAGATTTTCATGAAAAGATTTCTGCTTCAAAAACTTGAAAATTTTCATGAAAAGATTTCGGCTTCAAAAAAGTTGAAAATTTTCATGAAAAGATTTACACTTCAAAAAAGTTGAAAATGTTCATGAATTTTTTCGACTTCAAAAAAGTCTAAGATTTTCATGAAACGATTTCTGCTTCAAAAACTTGAAAATTTTCATGAGAAGATTTCGGCTTCAAAAAAGTGGAAAATTTTCATGAAAAGATTTACACTTCAAAAAAGTTGAAAATGTTCATGAATTTTTTCGACTTAAAAAAAGTCGAACATTTTCATGAATAGATTTCGGCTTCAAAAATGTTGAAAATTTTCATGAACTATTTCGGCATCAAAAAATTGAAAATTTACATTAAAAGATTTCGGCTTCAAAAAAGTCAAAAATTTTCATGAAGTATTTCGGCTTCAAAAAAGTTGAAAATTTTCATGAAAAGATTTCTGCTTCAAAAAGTTGAAAATTTTCATGTATTTTTTCAACTTCAAAAAAGTTAAAAATTTTCATTAAAAGATTTCTGCTTCAAAATAGTTGACAATTTTCATGAAAAGATTTCTGCTTCAAAAAAGTTGAAAATTTTCATGAAAAGATTTCGACTTCAAAAAGTTTGAAAATTTTCATGAAAAGATTTCGGCTTCAAAAAAGTGGAAAATGTTCATGAATTTTTTCGACGTCAAAAAATTCTAAGATTTTCATGAAAAGATTTCAGCTTCAAAAAAGTCAAAGATTTTCTTGAAAAGATTTCTGCTTCAAAAAATTTGAAAATTTTCATGAAAAGATTTCGACTTCAAAAAGTTTGAAAATTTTCATGAAAAGATTTCGGCTTCAAAAAAGTGGAAAATGTTCATGAATTTTTTCGACGTCAAAAAATTCTAAGATTTTCATGAAAAGATTTCAGCTTCAAAAAAGTCAAAGATTTTCTTGAAAAGATTTCTGCTTCAAAAAAGTTGAAAATTTTCATGACAGGATTTTGGCTTTAAAAAAGGTAAAAATTTTCATGACAAGATTTCGGCTCCAAAAAGTTGAAAATTTTCATGAAAAGATTTCGGCTTCAAAAAAGTTGAAAATTTTCATGAAAAGATTTCGGCTTCAAAAAAGTTGAAAATTTTCATCAAGTATTTCGGCTTCAAAAAAGTCAAAGTATTTCATGAAAAGATTTCGGCTTCAAAAAAGTTGAAAATTTACATGAAAAGATTTCGGCTTCAAAAAAGTTGAAAATTTTCATGAAAAGATTTCAGCTTCAAAAAAGTTGAAAATTTTCATGACACCATTATGGCTTTAAAAAAGGTAAGAATTTTCATCAACTATTTCGGCTTCAAAAAAGTCGAAGTATTTCATGAAAAGATTTCTGCTTCAAAAAAGTTGAAAATTTTCATTAAAAGATTTCGGCTTCAAAAAGGTTGAAAACTTTCATGAACTATTTCGACTTCAAAAAAGTCGAAGATTTTCATGAAAAGATTTCTGCTTCAAAAAAGTTGAAAATTTTCATTAAAAGATTTCGGCTTCAAAAAATTCCAAAACTTTCATGAAGTATTTCGGCTTCAAAAAAGTTGAAAATTTTCATGAAAAGATTTCGGCTTCAAAAAAGTTGAAAACTTTCATCAAGTATTTCGGCTTCAAAGAAGTTGAAGATTTTCATGAAAAGATTTCGGCTTCAAAAAAGTTGAAAATTTTCATCAAGTATTTCGGCTTCAAAGAAGTTGAAGATTTTCATGAAAAGATTTCTGCTTCAAAAAGTTGAAAATTTTCATGAAAAGATTTCGGCTTCAAAAAAGTTGAAAATTTTCATGAAAAGATTTCGGCTTCAAAAAAGTTGAAAATTTTCATGAAAAGATTTCGGCTTCAAAAAAGTTGAAAATTTTCATCAAGTATTTCGGCTTCAAAAAAGTCAAAGTATTTCATGAAAAGATTTCTGCTTCAAAAAAGTTGAAAATTTTTATGAAAAGATTTCGGCTTCAAAAAAGTTGAAAATTTACATGAAAAGATTTCGGCTTCAAAAAAGTTGAAAATTTTCATGAAAAGATTTCAGCTTCAAAAAAGTTGAAAATTTTCATGACAGCATTATGGCTTTAAAAAAGGTAAGAATTTTCATCAAGTATTTCGGCTTCAAAAAAGTCGAAGTATTTCATGAAAAGATTTCTGCTTCAAAAAAGTTGAAAATTTTCATGAAAAGATTTTGGCTTCAAAAAAGTTGAAAATTTTCATGAAGTATTTCTGCTTTAAAAATGTCAAAGTGACCCGGTTGAGTTTTTATTTTCTACATCTTTGCAATAAATTCATCTCTTCATTCAGTATTCAAGGTATTCCTCAATTAACTTGTTTTTGATCATCATACATCCTTATTTTATTTTTTCCTTTCTTACTTTTTGAATAAAAAACATTTTTGTATCATTACCCTTCTAATGCACAACATGGGTCAAAAATGAATCCACTTTCTATGTTATTTCATGTATGGCTGAGTGTTTCTATGATATATCTTTGAAATAAATACATTTTATCATTTTCTTTTCCAAGTATGCAGTAAATATCTTGTTTTTGTTAAGCACAAATCATCATTTGTATTTTTCCTTTCTTACTTTATGAACGAGCACAGCTTTTGTATTTCTACATCAAGTCAGAAACGACCCCAGAAACGACCCACATGCATTTACTATAGCATTTGCTGTGAAACGTGGTTGTTTCAGACATTTCACAGCTCAGCACAGCTCCCTTGGAACATCTAATACATGTAAGTATTGTTTTTAAATTGTTCTAACATCACTTTAGAAAATATTTGATGACAATTGTGAAAGATAACTGTACATAACATTTGATTAGGTTTAGGTTACCTTGAGAGTGAGTACATTACTTGTCAGAAAGTTACAAGTAATTACTATTAGCTAGCTAGCTGTTGACACTTCTATTTTAGTTAGCTAATTCTATTGTAGTTAGCTAACTATTATGTAGATTGCTAGGCTACTTAGCAAAGTACTTAGCTAAGCTACTTAGCCAAGTCACCAAAATAAAACTCTATGTATGTGTATGTATATTGATGTGCATCTGAAAATTTTATTGTGCTTTTGATTTTCTTTATCCAGAGTATGGCTGGTCCCAGATTTACTACTGAGATGGTTGTAGCGATGCTGCAGGAAGAACCAGATGAGGAGGCAATTTGTCTTGATTCAGAGTCTGAAATTTCTGATGATGATGACCCAGAATATTTGCCAGAGGGTCAAGCTGGAGTTGTGGGTGTGTCTGGGAATCCATGAAGAAGACTCCTCTGATGATACAGAAGACTCATCTGATGAGTCCTCTGAAGAGGAAACTCAGACCCAGTCCAATAGATTGAGTAAAAACGGATCTTACTGGAATGAGAATCCCCCCATTCATGGCAGAACAAGAAGCCATAACATTCTGAGGAGCTGCCCAGGACCTACACCTGGATCACCAGCTGTTTCACCAAAAGATGCCTGGGATATGTTCATGAGTGACAACATCATTGAGGAGGTTCTAATATGTACCAACTTAGAGGGACGAAGAACAGCCACAGCAAAAGGGAAAGAGTGGAGAAGCATTGATAAAGAAGAATTGATGGCCTTCATCAATTCTTGCAGGGGGGGAGAAGAGCTGGGATGTGGCCTTGCAGGAGCTGTTTGTGGATCCGCTGCAAAATCCAATTTACAAGGCCACCATGGGGCTTAGGAGATATGAAGATATCCGCCGCGTCATACGGTTTGACGACAAGAGGACCAGGGCTCTGCGGCTGGAAACACACCACATGGCGACATTTAGGTACGTGTGGGACTGTTTCCTGGACAACTGCAGAAGAAAGTTCATCCCCAGTGACTGTGTCACCATAGATGAGCAGCTTGTGCCATTCCGAGGCAGGTGCAAGTTACGGCAACACATGCCCAGCAAGCCTGCAAAATATGGGATAAAAATCTTCTGGATGTGCGACGCAAGGGTACCTTATGCAATAGATGGAATTGTCTATACCGGGAGACAGCCAGGTTCAGAGGAACCTTGGAGAGAATGTCGTCCAGCAATTGTGCAGTGGAATCAGACAGACAGGTGAATGTAAAGTACAATAGAGAAACTAATGTATTAAGTTTTAGCACAATACCTACATACTTTTTCCCAATCTTTAATAATGTGTATTTTATTTTTTTATTTGATTTCTCTGTAAGCAAAATAGTAAAACAGAATAAAATGCAATGCAATGCAACAGATTATGGCGTTAGAGTTTAAAGAATTCCATGTCGAGTAAATTTACAATCTTTTCCCCCTCTCATAGGTCGCAACATCACAATTAGCAACTTCTTCACCAGTGTCCCGCTGGCTGAGAAGCTCCTCGAGAAGAACCTGACCATTGTTGGGACTCTTTGCCAGAACAAATCGGACATACCACCTATCATGAAGCCATCCAAATCACGGGAGATTCATAGCTCAGAATTCGGATTCAATGGCAACATGACCATGGTGAGCTATGTGCAGAAGAAGGGAAAAGCTGTTGTCCTCCTGAGCACTATGCATGATGACAAAGCAGTGGATGACAGCAGTCAGAAGAAGAAACAATGGGAAGATGTGGGTTTAAAAAACAAAACACAGCCACCACCCAGCCACAAGAGGACATCAGACAGGAGGGCCAAAGGAAGAGGAAGAGGTGCACGATCTGCCCAGTTACCAAAGACAGAAAAGTCAGCAGCTAGTGTTCCCAGTGCACCAGGCCTGTGTGCAAGGAGCACAAACTCTTAGTGATCATTTGTGAGGCATGTCAAAATTGAGAAGGCAATTTGTGCTCTAGTGATGTGTTCAGTTGTATTTCATTTTGTTTGGTCACATTCACCAGTTTACAGTTGTTAAATTACAGATACAGTTCAGTTCAACAGCCGTGTTATCTGTTATCAGAGGTATGTGTATGTGTGACAAAATGACAAATAAACATGTTGCAAATATGAAATACATAAGTGTTTGGCTCCACTCACTGCTAAAGTAATTACTTGAAACAAATTATTATTATAGTATTAATTCATTTAATTTTAAATCACACTTGGATGTATGGGTCATTTTTGACCCATGTGTGTAAACTTGATGTAGTAATAAAAAAAGCTATTTTTGTTCATAAAGCATGAAAGTAAAAATGGAAATAGTGATTGGTGGTAATCAAAAACAAGATATTTAAAGAATACTTGGAATATTCAATCATAAAATAAATTGATTTCAAAAGATAGAACAAAGAAAAACTCAGCCAGCATGAAGAAAGTTGAAGATTTTCATGAAAATTTTCAACTTTTTTGAAGCCGAAATACTTCATGAAAATCTTTGACTTTTTTGAAGCCAAAATCTTTTCATGAAAGTTTTCAACTTTTTTAAAGCCGAAATCTTTTCATGAAAATTTTGAACTTTTTTGAAGCAGAAATCTTTTCATCAAAATTATCAACTTTTTTGAAAATGAAACCTTTTCATCAAAATTTTTGACTTTTTTGAAGCCGAAATCTTTTCATGTAAATTTTTAACTTTTTTGAAACCGAAATACTTCATGAAAATTTTCAACTTTTTTGAAGCTGAAATTTTTTCATGAAAATGTTCAACTTTTTTGAAGCAGAAATCGTTTCATGAAGATCTTCAACTTTTTTGAAGCAAAAATCTTTTCATGAAAATCTTCAACTTTTTTGAAGCAGAAATACTTCATGGAAATGTTCAACTTTTTTGAAGCCGAAATCTTTTCATGAAAATTTTGAACTTTTTTGAAGCAGAAATCTTTTCATCAAAATTTTCAAATTTTTTGAAGCTGAAATACTTCATGAAATTTTTTACCTTTTTTAAAGCCAAAATCCTGTCATGAAAATTTTCAACTTTGTTGAAGCCGAAATCTTTTCATGAAAATCTTCAACTTTTTTGAAGCAGAAATACTTTATGAAAATGTTCAACTTTTTTGAAGCCGAACTCTTTTCATGAAAAATTTCAATTTTGTTGAAGCTGAAATCTTTTCATGGAAATTTTCAACTTTTTTGAAGCCAAAATCTTTTCATGAAAATTTTCAACTTTTTTGAAGCAGAAATCGTTTCATGAAGATCTTCAACTTTTTTGAAGCAAAAATCTTTTCATCAAAATTTTCAAATTTTTTGAAGCCGAAATCTTTTCATGAAAATGTTCAACTTTTTTGAAGCCGAAATCTTTTCATGAAAATTTTTAACTTTGTTGAAGCAGAAATCTTTTCATGAAAATTTTCAACTTTGTTGAAGCAAAAATCTTTTCATGAAAATTTTAAAGCAGAAATCTTTTCATGAAAATTTTCAACTTTTTTGAAGCTGAAATCTTTTCATGTAAATTTTCAACTTTTTTGAAACCAAAATACTTCATGAAAATTTTTGACTTTTTTGAAGCCAAAATCTTTTCATGAAAATCTTCGACTTTTTTGAAGCAGAAATCTTTTTATGAAAATTTTCAACTTTTTTGAAGCAGAAATCTTTTCATGAAAATTTTAAAGCAGAAATCTTTTCATGAAAATTTTCAACTTTTTTGAAGCTGAAATCTTTTCATGTAAATTTTCAACTTTTTTGAAACCAAAATACTTCATGAAAATTTTTGACTTTTTTGAAGCCGAAATCTTTTCATGAAAATCTTCGACTTTTTTGAAGCAGAAATCTTTTTATGAAAATTTTCAACTTTTATGAAGCAGAAATCTTTTCATGAAAATTTTCAACTTTTTTAAAGCCAAAATCCTGTAATGAAAAATTTCAATTTTGTTGAAGCAGAAATCTTTTCATGAAAATTTTCAACTTTTTTAAAGCCAAAATCCTGTAATGAAAAATTTCAATTTTGTTGAAGCAGAAATCTTTTCATGAAAATTTTCAACTTTGTTGAAGCAGAAATCTTTTCATGAAAATTTTAAAGCAGAAATCTTTTCATGAAAATTTTCAACTTTTTTGAAGCCGAAATCTTTTCATGTAAATTTTCAACTTTTTTGAAACCAAAATACTTCATGAAAATTTTTGACTTTTTTGAAGCCGAAATCTTTTCATGAAAATCTTCGACTTTTTTGAAGCAGAAATCTTTTTATGAAAATTTTCAAGTTTTTTGAAGCAGAAATCTTTTCATGAAAATTTTCAACTTTTTTAAAGCCAAAATCCTGTAATGAAAAATTTCAATTTTGTTGAAGCTGAAATCTTTTCATGGAAATTTTCAACTTTTTTGAAGCCAAAATCTTGTCATGAAAATTTTCAACTTTTTTGAAGCAGAAATCTTTTCATAAAAATTATCAACTTTTTTGAAAATGAAACCTTTTCATCAAAATTTTCAACTTTTTTGAAGCCGAAATCTTTTCATGTAAATTTTTAACTTTTTTGAAACCGAAATACTTCATGAAAATTTTCAACTTTTTTGAAGCAAAAATCTTTTCATGAAAATCTTCAACTTTTTTGAAGCAGAAATACTTCATGGAAATGTTCAACTTTTTTGAAGCCGAAATCTTTTCATGAAAATTTTGAACTTTTTTGAAGCAGAAATCTTTTCATCAAAATTTTCAAATTTTTTGAAGCTGAAATACTTCATGAAATTTTTTACCTTTTTTAAAGCCAAAATCCTGTCATGAAAATTTTCAACTTTGTTGAAGCCGAAATCTTTTCATGAAAATCTTCAACTTTTTTGAAGCAGAAATACTTTATGAAAATGTTCAACTTTTTTGAAGCCGAACTCTTTTCATGAAAAATTTCAATTTTGTTGAAGCTGAAATCTTTTCATGGAAATTTTCAACTTTTTTGAAGCCAAAATCTTTTCATGAAAATTTTCAACTTTTTTGAAGCAGAAATCTTTTCATAAAAATTATCAACTTTTTTGAAAATGAAACCTTTTCATCAAAATTTTCAACTTTTTTGAAGCCGAAATCTTTTCATGTAAATTTTTAACTTTTTTGAAACCGAAATACTTCATGAAAATTTTCAACTTTTTTGAAGCTGAAATTTTTTCATGAAAATGTTCAACTTTTTTGAAGCAGAAATCGTTTCATGAAGATCTTCAACTTTTTTGAAGCAAAAATCTTTTCATCAAAATTTTCAAATTTTTTGAAGCTGAAATACTTCATGAAAATGTTCAACTTTTTTGAAGCCGAAATCTTTTCATGAAAATTTTCAACTTTTTTGAAGGCTAAATCTTTTCATGAAAATTTTTAACTTTGTTGAAGCAGTAATCTTTTCATGAAAATTTTCAACTTTGTTGAAGCAGAAATCTTTTCATGAAAATTTTAAAGCAGAAATCTTTTCATGAAAATTTTCAACTTTTTTGAAGCTGAAATCTTTTCATGTAAATTTTCAACTTTTTTGAAACCAAAATACTTCATGAAAATTTTTGACTTTTTTGAAGCCGAAATCTTTTCATGAAAATCTTCGACTTTTTTGAAGCAGAAATCTTTTTATGAAAATTTTCAACTTTGTTGAAGCAGAAATCTTTTCATGAAAATTTTCAACTTTTTTAAAGCCAAAATCCTGTAATGAAAAATTTCAATTTTGTTGAAGCAGAAATCTTTTCATGAAAATTTTCAACTTTGTTGAAGTAGAAATCTTTTCATGAAAATTTTAAAGCAGAAATCTTTTCATGAAAATTTTCAACTTTTTTGAAGCCGAAATCTTTTCATGTAAATTTTCAACTTTTTTGAAACCAAAATACTTCATGAAAATTTTTGACTTTTTTGAAGCCGAAATCTTTTCATGAAAATCTTCGACTTTTTTGAAGCAGAAATCTTTTTATGAAAATTTTCAACTTTTTTGTAGCCGAAATCTTTTCATGAAAATCTTCGACTTTTTTGAAGCAGAAATCTTTTCATGAAAATTTTTCATGCAGAAATCTTTTCATGAAAATCTTCGACTTTTTTGAAGCCTAAATCTTTTCATGAAAATTTTCAACTTTTTTGAAGCAGAAATCTTTTTATGAAAATTTTCAACTTTTTTAAATCCGAAATCTTTTCATGAAAATCATTGACTTTTTTAATGCAGAAATACTTTTATGAAAATTTTCAAGCAGAAATCTTTTCATGAAAATTTTCAATTTTTTTAAGCAGAAATCTTTTCATGTAAATTTTCAACTTTTTTGAAACCGAAATACTTCATGAAAATTTTCAACTTTTTTGAAGCCGAAATGTTTTCATTAAAATTTTCAACTTTTTTAAATCCGAAATCTTTTCATGAATCTTTTCATGAAAATTTTGAAGCAGAAATCTTTTCATGAAAATTTTCAACTTTTTTGAAGCCGAAATCTTTTCATGAAAGTTTTCAACTTTTTGAAGCAAAAATACTTCATGAAAATTTTCAACTTTTTAAAAAGCTTGAAATTTTCAACTTTTTTGAAACAGAAATCTTTTCATGTAAATTTTGAACTTTTTTGAAAATGAAATCTTTTCATGAAAATTTTCAACTTTTTTGAAGTCGAAATACTTCATGAAAGTTTTCAACTTTTTTAAAGCTGAAATCTTTATATGTAAATTTTCAACTTTATTCAAACTGATATTCTACATTTTCTAACTCAAAGTGTCGTTTCAAAGTAAAAATACTGTTAGAAGGAGTGATTCAGACAAAATTAGATGAAACAGCTGTACTGGTAAGAAATGAGCGCAGTTACATGAAATGACATCAAAATCAACATTCCCTGAGCCAGAAAACGCTATTAACAGCTTTAGTGATCAAATTGAGCGTATCTTGCGAAGCTGAGCTCGAAAGTGACATGAAACATGTTTTTGGGACATAAAGTGACACTTACTTTTCAGACTACATTTTCTCACTGAAAGTGTCGTTTCAAAGTAAAAATACTGTTAGAAGGCGTGATTCAGACAAAATTAGATGAAACAGCTGTACTGGTAACAAACAACGATATTAACAGCTTTAGTGATCAAATTGAGCGTATCTTGCGAAGCTGAGCTCGAAAGTGACATGAAACATGTTTTTCAGACAAAAAGTGACACTTACTGTTCAGACTGCATTTTCTAACTCAAAGTGTCGTTTCAAAGTAAAAATACTGTTAGAAGGAGTTTTTCAGGCAAAATTAGATGAAACAGCTGTAGTGGTAAAAAATGAGCGCAGTTACATGAAATGACATCAAAATCAACATTCCCTGAGCCAGACAACGCTATTAACAGCTTTAGTGATCAAATTGAGCGTATCTTGCGAAGCTGAGCTCGAAAGTGACATGAAACATGTTTTTTAGACATAAAGTGACACTTACAGTGAATACCTGTCCTGACTACATTTTCTAACTCAAAGTGTCGTTTCAAAGTAAAAATACTGTTAGAAGGAGTGATTCAGACAAAATTAGATGAAACAGCAGCACTGGTAACAAATGAGCGCAGTTACATGAAATGACATCAAAATCAACATTCCCTGAGCCAGACAACGCTATTAACAGCTTTAGTGATCAAATTGAGCGTATCTTGCGAAGCTGAGCTCGAAAGTGACATGAAACAAGTTTTTGAGACATAAAGTGAAACTTACTGTTCAGACTACATTTTTAACTCAAAGTGCCGTTTCAAAGTAAAAATACTGTTAGAAGGAGTGATTCAGACAAAATTAGATGAAACAGTTGTACTGGTAACAAATGAGCGCAGTTACATGAAATAACATCAAAATCAACATTCCCTGAGCCAGACAACGCTATTAAAAGCTTTAGTGATCAAATTGAGCGTATCTTGCGAAGTTGTGCTCGAAAGTGACATGAAACATGTTTTGAACAGTAAGTGTCACTTTATGTCTCAAAAACATGTTTCATGTCACTTTCGAGCTCAGCTTCGCAAGATACGCTCAATTTGATCACTAAAGCTGTTAATATCGTTGATTGTTAGCAGTACAGCTGTTTCAACTAATTTTGTCTGAAACACTCCTTCTAACAGTATTTTTACTTTGAAACGACGCTTTGAGTTAGAAAATGTAGTCTGAACAGTAAGTGTCACTTTATGTCTGAAAAACATGTTTCATGTCACTTTCGAGCTCAGCTTCGCAAGATACGCTCAAATTTGATCACTAAAGCTGTTAATAGCGTTGTCTGGCTCAGGGAATGTTGATTTTGATGTCATTTCATGTAACTGCGCTCATTTTTTACCACTACAGCTGTTTCATCTAATTTTGCCTGAAAAACTCCTTCTAACAGTATTTTTACTTTGAAACGACACTTTGAGTTAGAAAATGCAGTCTGAACAGTAAGTGTCACTTTATGTCTGAAAAACATGTTTCATGTCACTTTCGAGCTCAGCTTCGCAAGATACGCTCAATTTGATCACTAAAGCTGTTAATAGCGTTGTCTGGCTCAGGGAATGTTGATTTTGATGTCATTTCATGTAACTGCGCTCATTTTTTACCACTACAGCTGTTTCATCTAATTTTGCCTGAAACACTCCTTCTAACAGTATTTTTACTTTGAAACGACGCTTTCAGTTAGAAAATGTAGTCAGAACAGGTATTCACTGTAAGTGTCACTTTATGTCTCAAAAACATGTTTCATGTCACTTTCGAGCTCAGCTTCGCAAGATACGCTCAATTTGATCACTAAAGCTGTTAATAGCGTTGTCTGGCTCAGGGAATGTTGATTTTGATGTCATTTCATGTAACTGCGCTCATTTGTTACCAGTACAGCTGTTTCATCTAATTTTGTCTGAATCATTCCTTCTAACAGTATTTTTACTTTGAAACGACACTTTGAGTTAGAAAATGTAGAATATCAGTTTGAATAAAGTCGAAAATTTTCATGAATAGATTTCTGCTTCAAAAAAGTATAAATTTTTCATGACAGGATTTTGGCTTTAAAAAAGGTAAAAATTTTCATGAAAAGATTTCGGCTTCAAAAAAGTTGAAAATTTTCATGAAAAGATTTACACTTCAAAAAAGTTGAAAATGTTCATGAATTTTTTCGACTTCAAAAAAGTCTAAGATTTTCATGAAAAGATTTCTGCTTCAAAAACTTGAAAATTTTCATGAAAAGATTTCGGCTTCAAAAAAGTTGAAAATTTTCATGAAAAGATTTACACTTCAAAAAAGTTGAAAATGTTCATGAATTTTTTCGACTTCAAAAAAGTCTAAGATTTTCATGAAAAGATTTCTGCTTCAAAAACTTGAAAATTTTCATGAAAAGATTTCGGCTTCAAAAAAGTTGAAAATTTTCATGAAAAGATTTACACTTCAAAAAAGTTGAAAATGTTCATGAATTTTTTCGACTTCAAAAAAGTCTAAGATTTTCATGAAAAGATTTCTGCTTCAAAAACTTGAAAATTTTCATGAAAAGATTTCGGCTTCAAAAAAGTTGAAAATTTTCATGAAAAGATTTACACTTCAAAAAAGTTGAAAATGTTCATGAATTTTTTCGACTTCAAAAAAGTCTAAGATTTTCATGAAAAGATTTCTGCTTCAAAAACTTGAAAATTTTCATGAAAAGATTTCGGCTTCAAAAAAGTTGAAAATTTTCATGAAAAGATTTACACTTCAAAAAAGTTGAAAATGTTCATGAATTTTTTCGACTTCAAAAAAGTCTAAGATTTTCATGAAAAGATTTCTGCTTCAAAAACTTGAAAATTTTCATGAAAAGATTTCGGCTTCAAAAAAGTTGAAAATTTTCATGAAAAGATTTACACTTCAAAAAAGTTGAAAATGTTCATGAATTTTTTCGACTTCAAAAAAGTCTAAGATTTTCATGAAAAGATTTCTGCTTCAAAAACTTGAAAATTTTCATGAAAAGATTTCGGCTTCAAAAAAGTTGAAAATTTTCATGAAAAGATTTACACTTCAAAAAAGTTGAAAATGTTCATGAATTTTTTCGACTTCAAAAAAGTCTAAGATTTTCATGAAAAGATTTCTGCTTAAAAAACTTGAAAATTTTCATGAAAAGATTTCGGCTTCAAAAAAGTTGAAAATTTTCATGAAAAGATTTACACTTCAAAAAAGTTGAAAATGTTCATGAATTTTTTCGACTTCAAAAAAGTCTAAGATTTTCATGAAAATATTTCTGCTTCAAAAACTTGAAAATTTTCATGAAAAGATTTCGGCTTCAAAAAAGTTAAAAATTTTCATGAAAAGATTTACACTTCAAAAAAGTTGAAAATGTTCATGAATTTTTTCGACTTCAAAAAAGTCTAAGATTTTCATGAAAAGATTTCTGCTTCAAAAACTTGAAAATTTTCATGAAAAGATTTCGGCTTCAAAAAAGTTGAAAATTTTCATGAAAAGATTTACACTTCAAAAAAGTTGAAAATGTTCATGAATTTTTTCGACTTCAAAAAAGTCTAAGATTTTCATGAAAATATTTCTGCTTCAAAAACTTGAAAATTTTCATGAAAAGATTTCGGCTTCAAAAAAGTTAAAAATTTTCATGAAAAGATTTACACTTCAAAAAAGTTGAAAATGTTCATGAATTTTTTCGACTTCAAAAAAGTCTAAGATTTTCATGAAAAGATTTCTGCTTCAAAAACTTGAAAATTTTCATGAAAAGATTTCGGCTTCAAAAAAGTTGAAAATTTTCATGAAAAGATTTACACTTCAAAAAAGTTGAAAATGTTCATGAATTTTTTCGACTTCAAAAAAGTCTAAGATTTTCATGAAAAGATTTCTGCTTCCAAAACTTTAAAATTTTCATGAAAAGATTTCGGCTTCAAAAAAGTTGAAAATTTTCATGAAAAGATTTACACTTCAAAAAAGTTGAAAATGTTCATGAATTTTTTCGACTTCAAAAAAGTCTAAGATTTTCATGAAACGATTTCTGCTTCAAAAACTTGAAAATTTTCATGAGAAGATTTCGGCTTCAAAAAAGTGGAAAATTTTCATGAAAAGATTTACACTTCAAAAAAGTTGAAAATGTTCATGAATTTTTTCGACTTCAAAAAAGTCTAAGATTTTCATGAAAAGATTTCTGCTTCAAAAACTTGAAAATTTTCATGAAAAGATTTCGGCTTCAAAAAAGTTGAAAATTTTCATGAAAAGATTTACACTTCAAAAAAGTTGAAAATGTTCATGAATTTTTTCGACTTCAAAAAAGTCTAAGATTTTCATGAAAAGATTTCTGCTTCAAAAACTTGAAAATTTTCATGAAAAGATTTCGGCTTCAAAAAAGTTGAAAATTTTCATGAAAAGATTTACACTTCAAAAAAGTTGATAATGTTCATGAATTTTTTCGACTTCAAAAAAGTCTAAGATTTTCATGAAAAGATTTCTGCTTCAAAAACTTGAAAATTTTCATGAAAAGATTTCGGCTTCAAAAAAGTTGAAAATTTTCATGAAAAGATTTACACTTCAAAAAAGTTGAAAATGTTCATGAATTTTTTCGACTTCAAAAAAGTCTAAGATTTTCATGAAAAGATTTCTGCTTCAAAAACTTGAAAATTTTCATGAAAAGATTTCGGCTTCAAAAAAGTTGAAAATTTTCATGAAAAGATTTACACTTCAAAAAAGTTGAAAATGTTCATGAATTTTTTCGACTTCAAAAAAGTCTAAGATTTTCATGAAAAGATTTCTGCTTCAAAAACTTGAAAATTTTCATGAAAAGATTTCGGCTTCAAAAAAGTTGAAAATTTTCATGAAAAGATTTACACTTCAAAAAAGTTGAAAATGTTCATGAATTTTTTCGACTTCAAAAAAGTCTAAGATTTTCATGAAAAGATTTCTGCTTCAAAAACTTGAAAATTTTCATGAAAAGATTTCTGCTTCAAAAAAGTTGAAAATTTTCATGAAAAGATTTACACTTCAAAAAAGTTGAAAATGTTCATGAATTTTTTCGACTTCAAAAAAGTCTAAGATTTTCATGAAAAGATTTCTGCTTCAAAAACTTGAAAATTTTCATGAAAAGATTTCGGCTTCAAAA
Source organism: Labrus bergylta (assembly GCF_963930695.1). NCBI lineage: Eukaryota > Metazoa > Chordata > Actinopteri > Labriformes > Labridae > Labrus > Labrus bergylta. The sequence continues at coordinate 249,309 of NW_027077289.1, read as the reverse complement.
AAGTTGAAAATTTTCATGAAAAGATTTACACTTCAAAAAAGTTGAAAATGTTCATGAATTTTTTCGACTTCAAAAAAGTCTAAGATTTTCATGAAAATATTTCTGCTTCAAAAACTTGAAAATTTTCATGAAAAGATTTCGGCTTCAAAAAAGTTAAAAATTTTCATGAAAAGATTTACACTTCAAAAAAGTTGAAAATGTTCATGAATTTTTTCGACTTCAAAAAAGTCTAAGATTTTCATGAAAAGATTTCTGCTTCAAAAACTTGAAAATTTTCATGAAAAGATTTCGGCTTCAAAAAAGTTGAAAATTTTCATGAAAAGATTTACACTTCAAAAAAGTTGAAAATGTTCATGAATTTTTTCGACTTCAAAAAAGTCTAAGATTTTCATGAAAAGATTTCTGCTTCAAAAACTTGAAAATTTTCATGAAAAGATTTCGGCTTCAAAAAAGTTGAAAATTTTCATGAAAAGATTTACACTTCAAAAAAGTTGAAAATGTTCATGAATTTTTTCGACTTCAAAAAAGTCTAAGATTTTCATGAAAAGATTTCTGCTTCAAAAACTTGAAAATTTTCATGAAAAGATTTCGGCTTCAAAAAAGTTGAAAATTTTCATGAAAAGATTTACACTTCAAAAAAGTTGAAAATGTTCATGAATTTTTTCGACTTCAAAAAAGTCTAAGATTTTCATGAAACGATTTCTGCTTCAAAAACTTGAAAATTTTCATGAGAAGATTTCGGCTTCAAAAAAGTGGAAAATTTTCATGAAAAGATTTACACTTCAAAAAAGTTGAAAATGTTCATGAATTTTTTCGACTTAAAAAAAGTCGAACATTTTCATGAATAGATTTCGGCTTCAAAAATGTTGAAAATTTTCATGAACTATTTCGGCATCAAAAAATTGAAAATTTACATTAAAAGATTTCGGCTTCAAAAAAGTCAAAAATTTTCATGAAGTATTTCGGCTTCAAAAAAGTTGAAAATTTTCATGAAAAGATTTCTGCTTCAAAAAGTTGAAAATTTTCATGTATTTTTTCAACTTCAAAAAAGTTAAAAATTTTCATTAAAAGATTTCTGCTTCAAAATAGTTGACAATTTTCATGAAAAGATTTCTGCTTCAAAAAAGTTGAAAATTTTCATGAAAAGATTTCGACTTCAAAAAGTTTGAAAATTTTCATGAAAAGATTTCGGCTTCAAAAAAGTGGAAAATGTTCATGAATTTTTTCGACGTCAAAAAATTCTAAGATTTTCATGAAAAGATTTCAGCTTCAAAAAAGTCAAAGATTTTCTTGAAAAGATTTCTGCTTCAAAAAATTTGAAAATTTTCATGAAAAGATTTCGACTTCAAAAAGTTTGAAAATTTTCATGAAAAGATTTCGGCTTCAAAAAAGTGGAAAATGTTCATGAATTTTTTCGACGTCAAAAAATTCTAAGATTTTCATGAAAAGATTTCAGCTTCAAAAAAGTCAAAGATTTTCTTGAAAAGATTTCTGCTTCAAAAAAGTTGAAAATTTTCATGACAGGATTTTGGCTTTAAAAAAGGTAAAAATTTTCATGACAAGATTTCGGCTCCAAAAAGTTGAAAATTTTCATGAAAAGATTTCGGCTTCAAAAAAGTTGAAAATTTTCATGAAAAGATTTCGGCTTCAAAAAAGTTGAAAATTTTCATCAAGTATTTCGGCTTCAAAAAAGTCAAAGTATTTCATGAAAAGATTTCGGCTTCAAAAAAGTTGAAAATTTACATGAAAAGATTTCGGCTTCAAAAAAGTTGAAAATTTTCATGAAAAGATTTCAGCTTCAAAAAAGTTGAAAATTTTCATGACACCATTATGGCTTTAAAAAAGGTAAGAATTTTCATCAACTATTTCGGCTTCAAAAAAGTCGAAGTATTTCATGAAAAGATTTCTGCTTCAAAAAAGTTGAAAATTTTCATTAAAAGATTTCGGCTTCAAAAAGGTTGAAAACTTTCATGAACTATTTCGACTTCAAAAAAGTCGAAGATTTTCATGAAAAGATTTCTGCTTCAAAAAAGTTGAAAATTTTCATTAAAAGATTTCGGCTTCAAAAAATTCCAAAACTTTCATGAAGTATTTCGGCTTCAAAAAAGTTGAAAATTTTCATGAAAAGATTTCGGCTTCAAAAAAGTTGAAAACTTTCATCAAGTATTTCGGCTTCAAAGAAGTTGAAGATTTTCATGAAAAGATTTCGGCTTCAAAAAAGTTGAAAATTTTCATCAAGTATTTCGGCTTCAAAGAAGTTGAAGATTTTCATGAAAAGATTTCTGCTTCAAAAAGTTGAAAATTTTCATGAAAAGATTTCGGCTTCAAAAAAGTTGAAAATTTTCATGAAAAGATTTCGGCTTCAAAAAAGTTGAAAATTTTCATGAAAAGATTTCGGCTTCAAAAAAGTTGAAAATTTTCATCAAGTATTTCGGCTTCAAAAAAGTCAAAGTATTTCATGAAAAGATTTCTGCTTCAAAAAAGTTGAAAATTTTTATGAAAAGATTTCGGCTTCAAAAAAGTTGAAAATTTACATGAAAAGATTTCGGCTTCAAAAAAGTTGAAAATTTTCATGAAAAGATTTCAGCTTCAAAAAAGTTGAAAATTTTCATGACAGCATTATGGCTTTAAAAAAGGTAAGAATTTTCATCAAGTATTTCGGCTTCAAAAAAGTCGAAGTATTTCATGAAAAGATTTCTGCTTCAAAAAAGTTGAAAATTTTCATGAAAAGATTTTGGCTTCAAAAAAGTTGAAAATTTTCATGAAGTATTTCTGCTTTAAAAATGTCAAAGTGACCCGGTTGAGTTTTTATTTTCTACATCTTTGCAATAAATTCATCTCTTCATTCAGTATTCAAGGTATTCCTCAATTAACTTGTTTTTGATCATCATACATCCTTATTTTATTTTTTCCTTTCTTACTTTTTGAATAAAAAACATTTTTGTATCATTACCCTTCTAATGCACAACATGGGTCAAAAATGAATCCACTTTCTATGTTATTTCATGTATGGCTGAGTGTTTCTATGATATATCTTTGAAATAAATACATTTTATCATTTTCTTTTCCAAGTATGCAGTAAATATCTTGTTTTTGTTAAGCACAAATCATCATTTGTATTTTTCCTTTCTTACTTTATGAACGAGCACAGCTTTTGTATTTCTACATCAAGTCAGAAACGACCCCAGAAACGACCCACATGCATTTACTATAGCATTTGCTGTGAAACGTGGTTGTTTCAGACATTTCACAGCTCAGCACAGCTCCCTTGGAACATCTAATACATGTAAGTATTGTTTTTAAATTGTTCTAACATCACTTTAGAAAATATTTGATGACAATTGTGAAAGATAACTGTACATAACATTTGATTAGGTTTAGGTTACCTTGAGAGTGAGTACATTACTTGTCAGAAAGTTACAAGTAATTACTATTAGCTAGCTAGCTGTTGACACTTCTATTTTAGTTAGCTAATTCTATTGTAGTTAGCTAACTATTATGTAGATTGCTAGGCTACTTAGCAAAGTACTTAGCTAAGCTACTTAGCCAAGTCACCAAAATAAAACTCTATGTATGTGTATGTATATTGATGTGCATCTGAAAATTTTATTGTGCTTTTGATTTTCTTTATCCAGAGTATGGCTGGTCCCAGATTTACTACTGAGATGGTTGTAGCGATGCTGCAGGAAGAACCAGATGAGGAGGCAATTTGTCTTGATTCAGAGTCTGAAATTTCTGATGATGATGACCCAGAATATTTGCCAGAGGGTCAAGCTGGAGTTGTGGGTGTGTCTGGGAATCCATGAAGAAGACTCCTCTGATGATACAGAAGACTCATCTGATGAGTCCTCTGAAGAGGAAACTCAGACCCAGTCCAATAGATTGAGTAAAAACGGATCTTACTGGAATGAGAATCCCCCCATTCATGGCAGAACAAGAAGCCATAACATTCTGAGGAGCTGCCCAGGACCTACACCTGGATCACCAGCTGTTTCACCAAAAGATGCCTGGGATATGTTCATGAGTGACAACATCATTGAGGAGGTTCTAATATGTACCAACTTAGAGGGACGAAGAACAGCCACAGCAAAAGGGAAAGAGTGGAGAAGCATTGATAAAGAAGAATTGATGGCCTTCATCAATTCTTGCAGGGGGGGAGAAGAGCTGGGATGTGGCCTTGCAGGAGCTGTTTGTGGATCCGCTGCAAAATCCAATTTACAAGGCCACCATGGGGCTTAGGAGATATGAAGATATCCGCCGCGTCATACGGTTTGACGACAAGAGGACCAGGGCTCTGCGGCTGGAAACACACCACATGGCGACATTTAGGTACGTGTGGGACTGTTTCCTGGACAACTGCAGAAGAAAGTTCATCCCCAGTGACTGTGTCACCATAGATGAGCAGCTTGTGCCATTCCGAGGCAGGTGCAAGTTACGGCAACACATGCCCAGCAAGCCTGCAAAATATGGGATAAAAATCTTCTGGATGTGCGACGCAAGGGTACCTTATGCAATAGATGGAATTGTCTATACCGGGAGACAGCCAGGTTCAGAGGAACCTTGGAGAGAATGTCGTCCAGCAATTGTGCAGTGGAATCAGACAGACAGGTGAATGTAAAGTACAATAGAGAAACTAATGTATTAAGTTTTAGCACAATACCTACATACTTTTTCCCAATCTTTAATAATGTGTATTTTATTTTTTTATTTGATTTCTCTGTAAGCAAAATAGTAAAACAGAATAAAATGCAATGCAATGCAACAGATTATGGCGTTAGAGTTTAAAGAATTCCATGTCGAGTAAATTTACAATCTTTTCCCCCTCTCATAGGTCGCAACATCACAATTAGCAACTTCTTCACCAGTGTCCCGCTGGCTGAGAAGCTCCTCGAGAAGAACCTGACCATTGTTGGGACTCTTTGCCAGAACAAATCGGACATACCACCTATCATGAAGCCATCCAAATCACGGGAGATTCATAGCTCAGAATTCGGATTCAATGGCAACATGACCATGGTGAGCTATGTGCAGAAGAAGGGAAAAGCTGTTGTCCTCCTGAGCACTATGCATGATGACAAAGCAGTGGATGACAGCAGTCAGAAGAAGAAACAATGGGAAGATGTGGGTTTAAAAAACAAAACACAGCCACCACCCAGCCACAAGAGGACATCAGACAGGAGGGCCAAAGGAAGAGGAAGAGGTGCACGATCTGCCCAGTTACCAAAGACAGAAAAGTCAGCAGCTAGTGTTCCCAGTGCACCAGGCCTGTGTGCAAGGAGCACAAACTCTTAGTGATCATTTGTGAGGCATGTCAAAATTGAGAAGGCAATTTGTGCTCTAGTGATGTGTTCAGTTGTATTTCATTTTGTTTGGTCACATTCACCAGTTTACAGTTGTTAAATTACAGATACAGTTCAGTTCAACAGCCGTGTTATCTGTTATCAGAGGTATGTGTATGTGTGACAAAATGACAAATAAACATGTTGCAAATATGAAATACATAAGTGTTTGGCTCCACTCACTGCTAAAGTAATTACTTGAAACAAATTATTATTATAGTATTAATTCATTTAATTTTAAATCACACTTGGATGTATGGGTCATTTTTGACCCATGTGTGTAAACTTGATGTAGTAATAAAAAAAGCTATTTTTGTTCATAAAGCATGAAAGTAAAAATGGAAATAGTGATTGGTGGTAATCAAAAACAAGATATTTAAAGAATACTTGGAATATTCAATCATAAAATAAATTGATTTCAAAAGATAGAACAAAGAAAAACTCAGCCAGCATGAAGAAAGTTGAAGATTTTCATGAAAATTTTCAACTTTTTTGAAGCCGAAATACTTCATGAAAATCTTTGACTTTTTTGAAGCCAAAATCTTTTCATGAAAGTTTTCAACTTTTTTAAAGCCGAAATCTTTTCATGAAAATTTTGAACTTTTTTGAAGCAGAAATCTTTTCATCAAAATTATCAACTTTTTTGAAAATGAAACCTTTTCATCAAAATTTTTGACTTTTTTGAAGCCGAAATCTTTTCATGTAAATTTTTAACTTTTTTGAAACCGAAATACTTCATGAAAATTTTCAACTTTTTTGAAGCTGAAATTTTTTCATGAAAATGTTCAACTTTTTTGAAGCAGAAATCGTTTCATGAAGATCTTCAACTTTTTTGAAGCAAAAATCTTTTCATGAAAATCTTCAACTTTTTTGAAGCAGAAATACTTCATGGAAATGTTCAACTTTTTTGAAGCCGAAATCTTTTCATGAAAATTTTGAACTTTTTTGAAGCAGAAATCTTTTCATCAAAATTTTCAAATTTTTTGAAGCTGAAATACTTCATGAAATTTTTTACCTTTTTTAAAGCCAAAATCCTGTCATGAAAATTTTCAACTTTGTTGAAGCCGAAATCTTTTCATGAAAATCTTCAACTTTTTTGAAGCAGAAATACTTTATGAAAATGTTCAACTTTTTTGAAGCCGAACTCTTTTCATGAAAAATTTCAATTTTGTTGAAGCTGAAATCTTTTCATGGAAATTTTCAACTTTTTTGAAGCCAAAATCTTTTCATGAAAATTTTCAACTTTTTTGAAGCAGAAATCTTTTCATAAAAATTATCAATTTTTTTGAAGCAAAAATCTTTTCATCAAAATTTTCAAATTTTTTGAAGCCGAAATCTTTTCATGAAAATGTTCAACTTTTTTGAAGCCGAAATCTTTTCATGAAAATTTTTAACTTTGTTGAAGCAGAAATCTTTTCATGAAAATTTTCAACTTTGTTGAAGCAAAAATCTTTTCATGAAAATTTTAAAGCAGAAATCTTTTCATGAAAATTTTCAACTTTTTTGAAGCTGAAATCTTTTCATGTAAATTTTCAACTTTTTTGAAACCAAAATACTTCATGAAAATTTTTGACTTTTTTGAAGCCAAAATCTTTTCATGAAAATCTTCGACTTTTTTGAAGCAGAAATCTTTTTATGAAAATTTTCAACTTTTTTGAAGCAGAAATCTTTTCATGAAAATTTTAAAGCAGAAATCTTTTCATGAAAATTTTCAACTTTTTTGAAGCTGAAATCTTTTCATGTAAATTTTCAACTTTTTTGAAACCAAAATACTTCATGAAAATTTTTGACTTTTTTGAAGCCGAAATCTTTTCATGAAAATCTTCGACTTTTTTGAAGCAGAAATCTTTTTATGAAAATTTTCAACTTTTATGAAGCAGAAATCTTTTCATGAAAATTTTCAACTTTTTTAAAGCCAAAATCCTGTAATGAAAAATTTCAATTTTGTTGAAGCAGAAATCTTTTCATGAAAATTTTCAACTTTTTTAAAGCCAAAATCCTGTAATGAAAAATTTCAATTTTGTTGAAGCAGAAATCTTTTCATGAAAATTTTCAACTTTGTTGAAGCAGAAATCTTTTCATGAAAATTTTAAAGCAGAAATCTTTTCATGAAAATTTTCAACTTTTTTGAAGCCGAAATCTTTTCATGTAAATTTTCAACTTTTTTGAAACCAAAATACTTCATGAAAATTTTTGACTTTTTTGAAGCCGAAATCTTTTCATGAAAATCTTCGACTTTTTTGAAGCAGAAATCTTTTTATGAAAATTTTCAAGTTTTTTGAAGCAGAAATCTTTTCATGAAAATTTTCAACTTTTTTAAAGCCAAAATCCTGTAATGAAAAATTTCAATTTTGTTGAAGCTGAAATCTTTTCATGGAAATTTTCAACTTTTTTGAAGCCAAAATCTTGTCATGAAAATTTTCAACTTTTTTGAAGCAGAAATCTTTTCATAAAAATTATCAACTTTTTTGAAAATGAAACCTTTTCATCAAAATTTTCAACTTTTTTGAAGCCGAAATCTTTTCATGTAAATTTTTAACTTTTTTGAAACCGAAATACTTCATGAAAATTTTCAACTTTTTTGAAGCAAAAATCTTTTCATGAAAATCTTCAACTTTTTTGAAGCAGAAATACTTCATGGAAATGTTCAACTTTTTTGAAGCCGAAATCTTTTCATGAAAATTTTGAACTTTTTTGAAGCAGAAATCTTTTCATCAAAATTTTCAAATTTTTTGAAGCTGAAATACTTCATGAAATTTTTTACCTTTTTTAAAGCCAAAATCCTGTCATGAAAATTTTCAACTTTGTTGAAGCCGAAATCTTTTCATGAAAATCTTCAACTTTTTTGAAGCAGAAATACTTTATGAAAATGTTCAACTTTTTTGAAGCCGAACTCTTTTCATGAAAAATTTCAATTTTGTTGAAGCTGAAATCTTTTCATGGAAATTTTCAACTTTTTTGAAGCCAAAATCTTTTCATGAAAATTTTCAACTTTTTTGAAGCAGAAATCTTTTCATAAAAATTATCAACTTTTTTGAAAATGAAACCTTTTCATCAAAATTTTCAACTTTTTTGAAGCCGAAATCTTTTCATGTAAATTTTTAACTTTTTTGAAACCGAAATACTTCATGAAAATTTTCAACTTTTTTGAAGCTGAAATTTTTTCATGAAAATGTTCAACTTTTTTGAAGCAGAAATCGTTTCATGAAGATCTTCAACTTTTTTGAAGCAAAAATCTTTTCATCAAAATTTTCAAATTTTTTGAAGCTGAAATACTTCATGAAAATGTTCAACTTTTTTGAAGCCGAAATCTTTTCATGAAAATTTTCAACTTTTTTGAAGGCTAAATCTTTTCATGAAAATTTTTAACTTTGTTGAAGCAGTAATCTTTTCATGAAAATTTTCAACTTTGTTGAAGCAGAAATCTTTTCATGAAAATTTTAAAGCAGAAATCTTTTCATGAAAATTTTCAACTTTTTTGAAGCTGAAATCTTTTCATGTAAATTTTCAACTTTTTTGAAACCAAAATACTTCATGAAAATTTTTGACTTTTTTGAAGCCGAAATCTTTTCATGAAAATCTTCGACTTTTTTGAAGCAGAAATCTTTTTATGAAAATTTTCAACTTTGTTGAAGCAGAAATCTTTTCATGAAAATTTTCAACTTTTTTAAAGCCAAAATCCTGTAATGAAAAATTTCAATTTTGTTGAAGCAGAAATCTTTTCATGAAAATTTTCAACTTTGTTGAAGTAGAAATCTTTTCATGAAAATTTTAAAGCAGAAATCTTTTCATGAAAATTTTCAACTTTTTTGAAGCCGAAATCTTTTCATGTAAATTTTCAACTTTTTTGAAACCAAAATACTTCATGAAAATTTTTGACTTTTTTGAAGCCGAAATCTTTTCATGAAAATCTTCGACTTTTTTGAAGCAGAAATCTTTTTATGAAAATTTTCAACTTTTTTGTAGCCGAAATCTTTTCATGAAAATCTTCGACTTTTTTGAAGCAGAAATCTTTTCATGAAAATTTTTCATGCAGAAATCTTTTCATGAAAATCTTCGACTTTTTTGAAGCCTAAATCTTTTCATGAAAATTTTCAACTTTTTTGAAGCAGAAATCTTTTTATGAAAATTTTCAACTTTTTTAAATCCGAAATCTTTTCATGAAAATCATTGACTTTTTTAATGCAGAAATACTTTTATGAAAATTTTCAAGCAGAAATCTTTTCATGAAAATTTTCAATTTTTTTAAGCAGAAATCTTTTCATGTAAATTTTCAACTTTTTTGAAACCGAAATACTTCATGAAAATTTTCAACTTTTTTGAAGCCGAAATGTTTTCATTAAAATTTTCAACTTTTTTAAATCCGAAATCTTTTCATGAATCTTTTCATGAAAATTTTGAAGCAGAAATCTTTTCATGAAAATTTTCAACTTTTTTGAAGCCGAAATCTTTTCATGAAAGTTTTCAACTTTTTGAAGCAAAAATACTTCATGAAAATTTTCAACTTTTTAAAAAGCTTGAAATTTTCAACTTTTTTGAAACAGAAATCTTTTCATGTAAATTTTGAACTTTTTTGAAAATGAAATCTTTTCATGAAAATTTTCAACTTTTTTGAAGTCGAAATACTTCATGAAAGTTTTCAACTTTTTCAAAGCTGAAATACTTCATGAAAGTTTTCAACTTTTTTAAAGCTGAAATCTTTATATGTAAATTTTCAACTTTATTCAAACTGATATTCTACATTTTCTAACTCAAAGTGTCGTTTCAAAGTAAAAATACTGTTAGAAGGAGTGATTCAGACAAAATTAGATGAAACAGCTGTACTGGTAAGAAATGAGCGCAGTTACATGAAATGACATCAAAATCAACATTCCCTGAGCCAGAAAACGCTATTAACAGCTTTAGTGATCAAATTGAGCGTATCTTGCGAAGCTGAGCTCGAAAGTGACATGAAACATGTTTTTGGGACATAAAGTGACACTTACTTTTCAGACTACATTTTCTCACTGAAAGTGTCGTTTCAAAGTAAAAATACTGTTAGAAGGCGTGATTCAGACAAAATTAGATGAAACAGCTGTACTGGTAACAAACAACGATATTAACAGCTTTAGTGATCAAATTGAGCGTATCTTGCGAAGCTGAGCTCGAAAGTGACATGAAACATGTTTTTCAGACAAAAAGTGACACTTACTGTTCAGACTGCATTTTCTAACTCAAAGTGTCGTTTCAAAGTAAAAATACTGTTAGAAGGAGTTTTTCAGGCAAAATTAGATGAAACAGCTGTAGTGGTAAAAAATGAGCGCAGTTACATGAAATGACATCAAAATCAACATTCCCTGAGCCAGACAACGCTATTAACAGCTTTAGTGATCAAATTGAGCGTATCTTGCGAAGCTGAGCTCGAAAGTGACATGAAACATGTTTTTTAGACATAAAGTGACACTTACAGTGAATACCTGTCCTGACTACATTTTCTAACTCAAAGTGTCGTTTCAAAGTAAAAATACTGTTAGAAGGAGTGATTCAGACAAAATTAGATGAAACAGCAGCACTGGTAACAAATGAGCGCAGTTACATGAAATGACATCAAAATCAACATTCCCTGAGCCAGACAACGCTATTAACAGCTTTAGTGATCAAATTGAGCGTATCTTGCGAAGCTGAGCTCGAAAGTGACATGAAACAAGTTTTTGAGACATAAAGTGAAACTTACTGTTCAGACTACATTTTTAACTCAAAGTGCCGTTTCAAAGTAAAAATACTGTTAGAAGGAGTGATTCAGACAAAATTAGATGAAACAGTTGTACTGGTAACAAATGAGCGCAGTTACATGAAATAACATAAAAAAGCAACATTCCCTGAGCCAGACAACGCTATTAAAAGCTTTAGTGATCAAATTGAGCGTATCTTGCGAAGTTGTGCTCGAAAGTGACATGAAACATGTTTTGAACAGTAAGTGTCACTTTATGTCTCAAAAACATGTTTCATGTCACTTTCGAGCTCAGCTTCGCAAGATACGCTCAATTTGATCACTAAAGCTGTTAATATCGTTGATTGTTAGCAGTACAGCTGTTTCAACTAATTTTGTCTGAAACACTCCTTCTAACAGTATTTTTACTTTGAAACGACGCTTTGAGTTAGAAAATGTAGTCAGAACAGGTATTCACTGTAAGTGTCACTTTATGTCTCAAAAACATGTTTCATGTCACTTTCGAGCTCAGCTTCGCAAGATACGCTCAATTTGATCACTAAAGCTGTTAATAGCGTTGTCTGGCTCAGGGAATGTTGATTTTGATGTCATTTCATGTAACTGCGCTCATTTGTTACCACTACAGCTGTTTCATCTAATTTTGTCTGAATCACTCCCTCTAACAGTATTTTTACTTTGAAACGACACTTTGAGTTAGAAAATGTAGTCTGAACAGTAAGTGTCACTTTATGTCTGAAAAACATGTTTCATGTCACTTTCGAGCTCAGCTTCGCAAGATACGCTCAATTTGATCACTAAAGCTGTTAATAGCGTTGTCTGGCTCAGGGAATGTTGATTTTGATGTCATTTCATGTAACTGCGCTCATTTTTTACCACTACAGCTGTTTCATCTAATTTTGCCTGAAAAACTCCTTCTAACAGTATTTTTACTTTGAAACGACACTTTGAGTTAGAAAATGCAGTCTGAACAGTAAGTGTCACTTTTTGTCTGAAAAACATGTTTCATGTCACTTTCGAGCTCAGCTTCGCAAGATACGCTCAATTTGATCACTAAAGCTGTTAATATCGTTGTTTGTTACCAGTACAGCTGTTTCATCTAATTTTGTCTGAATCACTCCCTCTAACAGTATTTTTACTTTGAAACGACACTTTGAGTTAGAAAATGTAGAATATCAGTTTGAATAAAGTCGAAAATTTTCATGAATAGATTTCTGCTTCAAAAAAGTATAAATTTTTCATGACAGGATTTTGGCTTTAAAAAAGGTAAAAATTTTCATGAAAAGATTTCGGCTTCAAAAAAGTTGAAAATTTTCATGAAAAGATTTACACTTCAAAAAAGTTGAAAATGTTCATGAATTTTTTCTACTTCAAAAAAGTCTAAGATTTTCATGAAAAGATTTCTGCTTCAAAAACTTGAAAATTTTCATGAAAAGATTTCGGCTTCAAAAAAGTTGAAAATTTTCATGAAAAGATTTACACTTCAAAAAAGTTGAAAATGTTCATGAATTTTTTCGACTTCAAAAAAGTCTAAGATTTTCATGAAAAGATTTCTGCTTCAAAAACTTGAAAATTTTCATGAAAAGATTTCGGCTTCAAAAAAGTTGAAAATTTTCATGAAAAGATTTACACTTCAAAAAAGTTGAAAATGTTCATGAATTTTTTCGACTTCAAAAAAGTCTAAGATTTTCATGAAAAGATTTCTGCTTCAAAAACTTGAAAATTTTCATGAAAAGATTTCGGCTTCAAAAAAGTTGAAAATTTTCATGAAAAGATTTACACTTCAAAAAAGTTGAAAATGTTCATGAATTTTTTCGACTTCAAAAAAGTCTAAGATTTTCATGAAAAGATTTCTGCTTCAAAAACTTGAAAATTTTCATGAAAAGATTTCGGCTTCAAAAAAGTTGAAAATTTTCATGAAAAGATTTACACTTCAAAAAAGTTGAAAATGTTCATGAATTTTTTCGACTTCAAAAAAGTCTAAGATTTTCATGAAAAGATTTCTGCTTCAAAAAAGTTGAAAATTTTCATGAGAAGATTTCGGCTTCAAAAAAGTGGAAAATGTTCATGAATTTTTTCGACTTAAAAAAAGTCGAACATTTTCATGAATACATTTCGGCTTCAAAAATGTTGAAAATTTTCATGAACTATTTCGGCATCAAAAAATTGAAAATTTACATTAAAAGATTTCGGCTTCAAAAAAGTCAAAAATTTTCATGAAGTATTTCGGCTTCAAAAAAGTTGAAAATTTTCATGAAAAGATTTCTGCTTCAAAAAGTTGAAAATTTTCATGTATTTTTTCAACTTCAAAAAAGTTAAAAATTTTCATTAAAAGATTTCTGCTTCAAAATAGTTGACAATTTTCATGAAAAGATTTCTGCTTCAAAAAAGTTGAAAATTTTCATGAACTATTTCGGCATCAAAAAATTTGAAAATTTACATTAAAAGATTTCGGCTTTCAAAAAAGTCAAAAATTTTCATGACAAGATTTCGGCTCCAAAAAGTTGAAAATTTTCATGAAAAGATTTCGGCTTCAAAAAGTTGAAAATTTTCATGAAAAGATTTCGGCTTCAAAAAAGTTGAAAATTTTCATGAACTATTTCGGCATCAAAAAAGTTGAAAATTTTCATGAAAAGATTTCGGCTTCAAAAAAGTTGAACATTTTCATGAAAAGATTTCGGCTTCAAAAAAGTTGAAAATTTTCATGACAGGATTTTGGCTTTACAAAAAGTAAAAATTTTGATAAAGTATTTCGGCTTCAAAAAGGTTGAAAACTTTCATGAACTATTTCGACTTCAAAAAAGTCGAAGATTTTCATGAAAAGATTTCTGCTTCAAAAAAGTTGAAAATTTTCATTAAAAGATTTCGGCTTCAAAAAATTCAAAAACTTTCATGAAGTATTTCGGCTTCAAAAAGGTTGAAAATTTTCATGAAAAGATTTCTGCTTCAAAAAAGTTGAAAATTTTCATGAAAAGATTTCGACTTCAAAAAGTTTGAAAATTTTCATGAAAAGATTTCGGCTTCAAAAAAGTGGAAAATGTTCATGAATTTTTTCGACGTCAAAAAATTCTAAGATTTTCATGAAAAGATTTCAGCTTCAAAAAATTCTAAGATTTTCATGAAAAGATTTCAGCTTCAAAAAAGTCAAAGATTTTCTTGAAAAGATTTCTGCTTCAAAAAATTTGAAAATTTTCATGACAGGATTTTGGCTTTAAAAAAGGTAAAAATTTTCATGACAAGATTTCGGCTCCAAAAAGTTGAAAATTTTCATGAAAAGATTTCGGCTTCAAATAAGTTGAAAATTTTCATGAAAAGATTTCGGCTTCAAAAAAGTATAAAATTTTCATCAAGTATTTCGGCTTCAAAAAAGTCAAAGTATTTTCATGAAATAATTTCAGCTTCAGAAAAATTGAAAATTTTCATGACAGGATTATGGCTTTAAAAAAGGTAAGAATTTTCATGAAGTATTTCGGCTTCAAAAAAGTTGAAAATTTTCATGAACTATTTCGGCATCAAAAAAGTCAACGATTTTCATGAAAAGATTTCTGCTTCAAAAAAGTTGAAAATTTTTATGAAAAGATTTCGGCATCAAAAAAAGTTGAAAATTTTCATGAAAAGATTTCGGCTTCAAAAAAGTTGAAAATGTTCATGAAAAGATTTCTGCTTCAAAAAGTTTGAAAATTTTCATGAAAAGATTTCGGCTTCAAAAAAGTTAAACATTTTCATCAAAAGATTTCTGCTTTAGAAAAGTTGAAAATTTTCATGAAAAGATTTCTGCTTCAAAAAAGTTGAAAATTTTCATGAAAAGATTTCGGCTTCAAAAAGTTTGAAAATTTTCATGAAAAGATTTCGGCTTCAAAAAAGTTGAAAATTTTCATGAAGTATTTCGGCTTCAAAAAAGTTGAAAATTTTCATGACAAGATTTCGGCTTCAAAAAAGTTGAAAATTTTCATGAACTATTTCGGCATCAAAAAAGTTGAAAATTTTCATGAAAAGATTTAGACTTCAAAAAAGTTGAACATGTCCATGAATTTTTTCGACTTCAAAAAAGTCTAAAATTTTGATGAAAAGATTTATGCTTCAAAAAAGATGAAAATTTTCATGAAAAGATTTCGGCTTCAAAAAGTTGAAAATTTTCATGAAAAGATTTTGACTTCAAAAAAGATGAAAATTTTCATGACAAGATTTCGGCTCCAAAAAGTTGAAAATTTTCATGAAAAGATTTAGACTTCAAAAAAGATGAAAACTTTCATGACAAGATTTCGGCTCCAAAAAGTTGAAAATTTTCATGAAAAGATTTCGGCTTCAAAAAAGTTGAAAATTTTCATGAAAAGATTTCGGCTTCAAAAAAGTTGAACATTTTCATGAAAAGATTTCGGCTTCAAAAAAGTTGAAAATTTTCATGACAGGATTTTGGCTTTACAAAAAGTAAAAATTTTCATAAAGTATTTCGGCTTCAAAAAGGTTGAAAACTTTCATGAACTATTTCGACTTCAAAAAAGTCGAAGATTTTCATGAAAAGATTTCTGCTTCAAAAAAGTTGAAAATTTTCATTAAAAGATTTCGGCTTCAAAAAATTCAAAAACTTTCATGAAGTATTTCGGCTTCAAAAAGGTTGAAAATTTACATGAAAAGATTTGGGCTTCAAAAAAGTCAACGATTTTCATGAAAAGATTTCTGCTTCAAAAAAGTTGAAAATTTTCATGAAAAGATTTCGACTTCAAAAAGTTTGAAAATTTTCATGAAAAGATTTCGGCTTCAAAAAAGTGGAAAATGTTCATGAATTTTTTCGACGTCAAAAAATTCTAAGATTTTCATGAAAAGATTTCAGCTTCAAAAAAGTCAAAGATTTTCTTGAAAAGATTTCGGCTTCAAAAAAGTTGAAAATTTTCATGAAAAGATTTCGGCTTCAAAAAAGTTGAAAATTTTCATGAAAAGATTTCGGCTTCAAAAAAGTTGAAAATTTATATGAAAAGATTTCGGCTTCAAAAAAGTTGAAAATTTTCATGAAAAGATTTCAGCTTCAAAAAAGTTGAAAATTTTCATGACACCATTATGGCTTTAAAAAAGGTAAGAATTTTCATCAACTATTTCGGCTTCAAAAAAGTCGAAGTATTTCATGAAAAGATTTCTGCTTCAAAAAAGTTGAAAATTTTCATTAAAAGATTTCGGCTTCAAAAAGGTTGAAAACTTTCATGAACTATTTCGACTTCAAAAAAGTCGAAGATTTTCATGAAAAGATTTCTGCTTCAAAAAAGTCGAAGTATTTCATGAAAAGATTTCGGCTTCAAAAAAGTTGAAAATTTTCATGAAAAGATTTCGGCTTCAAAAAAGTTGAAAATTTTCATCAAGTATTTCGGCTTCAAAGAAGTTGAAGATTTTCATGAAAAGATTTCTGCTTCAAAAAAGTTGAAAATTTTCGTGACAGGATTTTAGCTTTGAAAAAGGTAAAAATTTTCATGAAGTATTTCGGCTTCAAAAAGGTTGAAGATTTTCATGAAATATTTCGGCTGCAAAAAAGTCGAAGATTTTCATGAAAAGATTTCTGCTTCAAAAAAGTTGAACATTTTCATGAAAAGATTTCGGCTTCAAAAAAGTTTAAAATGTTCATGAAAAGATTTCAGCATCAAAAAAGTTGAAAACTTTAATGAAGTATTTCGGCTTCAAAAATGTTGAAAATTTTCATGAAAAGATTTCTATTTCAAAAAGGTTGAAAATTTTCATGAAAAGATTTCGGCTTCAAAAAAGTTGAAAATTTTCATGAAAAGATTTCAGCTTCAAAAAAGTTGAAAATTTTCATGACAGGATTTTGGCTTTAAAAAAGGTAAAAATTTTCATGACAAGATTTCGGCTCCAAAAAGTTGAAAATTTTCATGAAAAGATTTCGGCTTCAAAAAAGTTGAAAATTTTCATGAAAAGATTTCGGCTTCAAAAAAGTTGAAAATTTACATGAAAAGATTTCGGCTTCAAAAAAGTTGAAAATTTTCATGAAAAGATTTCAGCTTCAAAAAAGTTGAAAATTTTCATGACACCATTATGGCTTTAAAAAAGGTAAGAATTTTCATCAACTATTTCGGCTTCAAAAAAGTCGAAGTATTTCATGAAAAGATTTCTGCTTCAAAAAAGTTGAAAATTTTCATTAAAAGATTTCGGCTTCAAAAAGGTTGAAAACTTTCATGAACTATTTCGACTTCAAAAAAGTCGAAGATTTTCATGAAAAGATTTCTGCTTCAAAAAAGTTGAAAATTTTCATTAAAAGATTTCGGCTTCAAAAAATTCCAAAACTTTCATGAAGTATTTCGGCTTCAAAAAAGTTGAAAATTTTCATGAAAAGATTTCGGCTTCAAAAAAGTTGAAAATTTTCATCAAGTATTTCGGCTTCAAAGAAGTTGAAGATTTTCATGAAAAGATTTCTGCTTCAAAAAAGTTGAAAATTTTCGTGACAGGATTTTAGCTTTGAAAAAGGTAAAAATTTTCATGAAGTATTTCGGCTTCAAAAAGGTTGAAGATTTTCATGAAGTATTTCGGCTGCAAAAAAGTCGAAGATTTTCATGAAAAGATTTCTGCTTCAAAAAAGTTGAACATTTTCATGAAAAGATTTCGGCTTCAAAAAAGTTTAAAATGTTCATGAAAAGATTTCAGCATCAAAAAAGTTGAAAACTTTAATGAAGTATTTCGGCTTCAAAAATGTTGAAAATTTTCATGAAAAGATTTCTATTTCAAAAAGGTTGAAAATTTTCATGAAAAGATTTCGGCTTCAAAAAAGTTGAAAATTTTCATTAAAAGATTTCAGCTTCAAAAAAGTCAAAGATTTTCTTGAAAAGATTTCTGCTTCAAAAAAGTTGAAAATTTTCATGACAGGATTTTGGCTTTAAAAAAGGTAAAAATTTTCATGACAAGATTTCGGCTCCAAAAAGTTGAAAATTTTCATGAAAAGATTTCGGCTTCAAAAATGTTGAAAATTTTCATGAAAAGATTTCGGCTTCAAAAAAGTTGAAAATTTTCATCAAGTATTTCGGCTTCAAAAAAGTCAAAGTATTTCATGAAAAGATTTCTGCTTCAAAAAAGTTGAAAATTTTTATGAAAAGATTTCGGCTTCAAAAAAGTTGAAAATTTACATGAAAAGATTTCGGCTTCAAAAAAGTTGAAAATTTTCATGAAAAGATTTCAGCTTCAAAAAAGTTGAAAATTTTCATGACAGCATTATGGCTTTAAAAAAGGTAAGAATTTTCATCAAGTATTTCGGCTTCAAAAAAGTCGAAGTATTTCATGAAAAGATTTCTGCTTCAAAAAAGTTGAAAATTTTCATGAAAAGATTTTGGCTTCAAAAAAGTTGAAAATTTTCATGAAGTATTTCTGCTTTAAAAATGTCAAAGTGACCCGGTTGAGTTTTTATTTTCTACATCTTTGCAATAAATTCATCTCTTCATTCAGTATTCAAGGTATTCCTCAATTAACTTGTTTTTGATCATCATACATCCTTATTTTATTTTTTCCTTTCTTACTTTTTGAATAAAAAACATTTTTGTATCATTACCCTTCTAATGCACAACATGGGTCAAAAATGAATCCACTTTCTATGTTATTTCATGTATGGCTGAGTGTTTCTATGATATATCTTTGAAATAAATACATTTTATCATTTTCTTTTCCAAGTATGCAGTAAATATCTTGTTTTTGTTAAGCACAAATCATCATTTGTATTTTTCCTTTCTTACTTTATGAACGAGCACAGCTTTTGTATTTCTACATCAAGTCAGAAACGACCCCAGAAACGACCCACATGCATTTACTATAGCATTTGCTGTGAAACGTGGTTGTTTCAGACATTTCACAGCTCAGCACAGCTCCCTTGGAACATCTAATACATGTAAGTATTGTTTTTAAATTGTTCTAACATCACTTTAGAAAATATTTGATGACAATTGTGAAAGATAACTGTACATAACATTTGATTAGGTTTAGGTTACCTTGAGAGTGAGTACATTACTTGTCAGAAAGTTACAAGTAATTACTATTAGCTAGCTAGCTGTTGACACTTCTATTTTAGTTAGCTAATTCTATTGTAGTTAGCTAACTATTATGTAGATTGCTAGGCTACTTAGCAAAGTACTTAGCTAAGCTACTTAGCCAAGTCACCAAAATAAAACTCTATGTATGTGTAAGTATATTGATGTGCATCTGAAAATTTTATTGTGCTTTTGATTTTCTTTATCCAGAGTATGGCTGGTCCCAGATTTACTACTGAGATGGTTGTAGCGATGCTGCAGGAAGAACCAGATGAGGAGGCAATTTGTCTTGATTCAGAGTCTGAAATTTCTGATGATGATGACCCAGAATATTTGCCAGAGGGTCAAGCTGGAGTTGTGGGTGTGTCTGGGAATCCATGAAGAAGACTCCTCTGATGATACAGAAGACTCATCTGATGAGTCCTCTGAAGAGGAAACTCAGACCCAGTCCAATAGATTGAGTAAAAACGGATCTTACTGGAATGAGAATCCCCCCATTCATGGCAGAACAAGAAGCCATAACATTCTGAGGAGCTGCCCAGGACCTACACCTGGATCACCAGCTGTTTCACCAAAAGATGCCTGGGATATGTTCATGAGTGACAACATCATTGAGGAGGTTCTAATATGTACCAACTTAGAGGGACGAAGAACAGCCACAGCAAAAGGGAAAGAGTGGAGAAGCATTGATAAAGAAGAATTGATGGCCTTCATCAATTCTTGCAGGGGGGGAGAAGAGCTGGGATGTGGCCTTGCAGGAGCTGTTTGTGGATCCGCTGCAAAATCCAATTTACAAGGCCACCATGGGGCTTAGGAGATATGAAGATATCCGCCGCGTCATACGGTTTGACGACAAGAGGACCAGGGCTCTGCGACTGGAAACACACCACATGGCGACATTTAGGTACGTGTGGGACTGTTTCCTGGACAACTGCAGAAGAAAGTTCATCCCCAGTGACTGTGTCACCATAGATGAGCAGCTTGTGCCATTCCGAGGCAGGTGCAAGTTACGGCAACACATGCCCAGCAAGCCTGCAAAATATGGGATAAAAATCTTCTGGATGTGCGACGCAAGGGTACCTTATGCAATAGATGGAATTGTCTATACCGGGAGACAGCCAGGTTCAGAGGAACCTTGGAGAGAATGTCGTCCAGCAATTGTGCAGTGGAATCAGACAGACAGGTGAATGTAAAGTACAATAGAGAAACTAATGTATTAAGTTTTAGCACAATACCTACATACTTTTTCCCAATCTTTAATAATGTGTATTTTATTTTTTTATTTGATTTCTCTGTAAGCAAAATAGTAAAACAGAATAAAATGCAATGCAATGCAACAGATTATGGCGTTAGAGTTTAAAGAATTCCATGTCGAGTAAATTTACAATCTTTTCCCCCTCTCATAGGTCGCAACATCACAATTAGCAACTTCTTCACCAGTGTCCCGCTGGCTGAGAAGCTCCTCGAGAAGAACCTGACCATTGTTGGGACTCTTTGCCAGAACAAATCGGACATACCACCTATCATGAAGCCATCCAAATCACGGGAGATTCATAGCTCAGAATTCGGATTCAATGGCAACATGACCATGGTGAGCTATGTGCAGAAGAAGGGAAAAGATGTTGTCCTCCTGAGCACTATGCATGATGACAAAGCAGTGGATGACAGCAGTCAGAAGAAGAAACAATGGGAAGATGTGGGTTTAAAAAACAAAACACAGCCACCACCCAGCCACAAGAGGACATCAGACAGGAGGGCCAAAGGAAGAGGAAGAGGTGCACGATCTGCCCAGTTACCAAAGACAGAAAAGTCAGCAGCTAGTGTTCCCAGTGCACCAGGCCTGTGTGCAAGGAGCACAAACTCTTAGTGATCATTTGTGAGGCATGTCAAAATTGAGAAGGCAATTTGTGCTCTAGTGATGTGTTCAGTTGTATTTCATTTTGTTTGGTCACATTCACCAGTTTACAGTTGTTAAATTACAGATACAGTTCAGTTCAACAGCCGTGTTATCTGTTATCAGAGGTATGTGTATGTGTGACAAAATGACAAATAAACATGTTGCAAATATGAAATACATAAGTGTTTGGCTCCACTCACTGCTAAAGTAATTACTTGAAACAAATTATTATTATAGTATTAATTCATTTAATTTTAAATCACACTTGGATGTATGGGTCATTTTTGACCCATGTGTGTAAACTTGATGTAGTAATAAAAAAAGCTATTTTTGTTCATAAAGCATGAAAGTAAAAATGGAAATAGTGATTGGTGGTAATCAAAAACAAGATATTTAAAGAATACTTGGAATATTCAATCATAAAATAAATTGATTTCAAAAGATAGAACAAAGAAAAACTCAGCCAGCATGAAGAAAGTCGAAGATTTTCATGAAAATTTTCAACTTTTTTGAAGCCGAAATACTTCATGAAAATCTTTGACTTTTTTGAAGCCGAAATCTTTTCATGAAAGTTTTCAACTTTTTTAAAGCCGAAATCTTTTCATGAAAATTTTGAACTTTTTTGAAGCAGAAATCTTTTCATCAAAATTATCAACTTTTTTGAAAATGAAACCTTTTCATCAAAATTTTTGACTTTTTTGAAGCCGAAATCTTTTCATGTAAATTTTTAACTTTTTTGAAACCGAAATACTTCATGAAAATTTTCAACTTTTTTGAAGCTGAAATTTTTTCATGAAAATGTTCAACTTTTTTGAAGCAGAAATCGTTTCATGAAGATCTTCAACTTTTTTGAAGCAAAAATCTTTTCATCAAAATTTTCAAATTTTTTGAAGCTGAAATACTTCATGAAAATGTTCGACTTTTTTGAAGCCGAAATCTTTTCATGAAAATTTTTAACTTTGTTGAAGCAGAAATCTTTTCATGAAAATTTTCAACTTTGTTGAAGCAGAAATCTTTTCATGAAAATTTTAAAGCAGAAATCTTTTCATGAAAATTTTCAACTTTTTTGAAGCTGAAATCTTTTCATGTAAATTTTCAACTTTTTTGAAACCAAAATACTTCATGAAAATTTTTGACTTTTTTGAAGCCAAAATCTTTTCATGAAAATCTTCGACTTTTTTGAAGCAGAAATCTTTTTATGAAAATTTTCAACTTTTTTGAAGCAGAAATCTTTTCATGAAAATTTTAAAGCAGAAATCTTTTCATGAAAATTTTCAACTTTTTTGAAGCTGAAATCTTTTCATGTAAATTTTCAACTTTTTTGAAACCAAAATACTTCATGAAAATTTTTGACTTTTTTGAAGCCGAAATCTTTTCATGAAAATCTTCGACTTTTTTGAAGCAGAAATCTTTTTATGAAAATTTTCAACTTTTATGAAGCAGAAATCTTTTCATGAAAATTTTCAACTTTTTTAAAGCCAAAATCCTGTAATGAAAAATTTCAATTTTGTTGAAGCAGAAATCTTTTCATGAAAATTTTCAACTTTTTTAAAGCCAAAATCCTGTAATGAAAAATTTCAATTTTGTTGAAACAGAAATCTTTTCATGAAAATTTTCAACTTTGTTGAAGCAGAAATCTTTTCATGAAAATTTTAAAGCACAAATCTTTTCATGAAAATTTTCAACTTTTTTGAAGCCGAAATCTTTTCATGTAAATTTTCAACTTTTTTGAAACCAAAATACTTCATGAAAATTTTTGACTTTTTTGAAGCCGAAATCTTTTCATGAAAATCTTTGACTTTTTTGAAGCAGAAATCTTGTTATGAATATTTTCAACTTTTTTGAAGCAGAAATCTTTTCATGAAAATTTTCAACTTTTTTAAAGCCAAAATCCTGTAATGAAAAATTTCAATTTTGTTGAAGCTCAAATCTTTTCATGGAAATTTTCAACTTTTTTGAAGCCAAAATCTTGTCATGAAAATTTTCAACTTTTTTGAAGCAGAAATCTTTTCATAAAAATTATCAACTTTTTTGAAAATGAAACCTTTTCATCAAAATTTTCAACTTTTTTGAAGCCGAAATCTTTTCATGTAAATTTTTAACTTTTTTGAAACCGAAATACTTCATGAAAATTTTCAACTTTTTTGAAGCCGAAATCTTTTCATGAAAGTTTTCAACTTTTTGAAGCAAAAATACTTCATGAAAATTTTCAACTTTTTAAAAAGCTTGAAATTTTCAACTTTTTTGAAAATGAAATCTTTTCATGAAAATTTTCAACTTTTTTGAAGTCGAAATACTTCATGAAAGTTTTCAACTTTTTCAAAGCTGAAATACTTCATGAAAGTTTTCAACTTTTTTAAAGCTGAAATCTTTATATGTAAATTTTCAACTTTATTCAAACTGATATTCTACATTTTCTAACTCAAAGTGTCGTTTCAAAGTAAAAATACTGTTAGAAGGAGTGATTCAGACAAAATTAGATGAAACAGCTGTACTGGTAAGAAATGAGCGCAGTTACATGAAATGACATCAAAATCAACATTCCCTGAGCCAGAAAACGCTATTAACAGCTTTAGTGATCAAATTGAGCGTATCTTGCGAAGCTGAGCTCGAAAGTGACATGAAACATGTTTTTGGGACATAAAGTGACACTTACTTTTCAGACTACATTTTCTCACTCAAAGTGTCGTTTCAAAGTAAAAATACTGTTAGAAGGCGTGATTCAGACAAAATTAGATGAAACAGCTGTACTGGTAACAAACAACGCTATTAACAGCTTTAGTGATCAAATTGAGCGTATCTTGCGAAGCTGAGCTCGAAAGTGACATGAAACATGTTTTTCAGACATAAAGTGACACTTACAGTGAATACCTGTCCTGACTACATTTTCTAACTCAAAGTGTCGTTTCAAAGTAAAAATACTGTTAGAAGGAGTGATTCAGACAAAATTAGATGAAACAGCAGCACTGGTAACAAATGAGCGCAGTTACATGAAATGACATCAAAATCAACATTCCCTGAGCCAGACAACGCTATTAACAGCTTTAGTGATCAAATTGAGCCTTTCTTGCGAAGCTGAGCTCGAAAGTGACATGAAACATGTTTTTGAGACATAAAGTGACACTTACAGTGAATACCTGTCCTGACTACATTTTTTAACTCAAAGTGTCGTTTCAAAGTAAAAATACTGTTAGAAGGAGTGATTCATCAAAAATAAGATGAAACAGCAGCACTGGTAACAAATGAGCGCAGTTACATGAAATGACATCAAAATCAACATTCCCTGAGACAGACAACGCTATTAACAGCTTTAGTGATCAAATTGAGCGTATCTTGCGAAGCTGAGCTCGAAAGTGACATGAAACATGTTTTTGAGACATAAAGTGACACTTACAGTGAATACCTGTTCTGACTACATTTTCTAACTCAAAGTGTCGTTTCAAAGTAAAAATACTGTTAGAAGGAGTGATTCAGACAAAATTAGATGAAACAGCAGCACTGGTAACAAACAACGATATTAACAGCTTTAGTGATCAAATTGAGCGTATCTTGCGAAGCTGAGCTCGAAAGTGACATGAAACAAGTTTTTGAGACATAAAGTGAAACTTACTGTTCAGACTACATTTTTAACTCAAAGTGCCGTTTCAAAGTAAAAATACTGTTAGAAGGAGTGATTCAGACAAAATTAGATGAAACAGTTGTACTGGTAACAAATGAGCGCAGTTACATGAAATAACATCAAAATCAACATTCCCTGAGCCAGACAACGCTATTAAAAGCTTTAGTGATCAAATTGAGCGTATCTTGCGAAGTTGTGCTCGAAAGTGACATGAAACATGTTTTGAACAGTAAGTGTCACTTTATGTCTCAAAAACATGTTTCATGTCACTTTCGAGCTCAGCTTCGCAAGATACGCTCAATTTGATCACTAAAGCTGTTAATAGCGTTGTTTGTTACCAGTACAGCTGTTTCATCTAATTTTGTCTGAATCACTCCCTCTAACAGTATTTTTACTTTGAAACGACACTTTGAGTTAGAAAATGTAGTCTGAACAGTAAGTGTCACTTTATGTCTGAAAAACATGTTTCATGTCACTTTCGAGCTCAGCTTCGCAAGATACGCTCAATTTGATCACTAAAGCTGTTAATAGCGTTGTCTGGCTCAGGGAATGTTGATTTTGATGTCATTTCATGTAACTGCGCTCATTTTTTACCACTACAGCTGTTTCATCTAATTTTGCCTGAAAAACTCCTTCTAACAGTATTTTTACTTTGAAACGACACTTTGAGTTAGAAAATGCAGTCTGAACAGTAAGTGTCACTTTATGTCTGAAAAACATGTTTCATGTCACTTTCGAGCTCAGCTTCGCAAGATACGCTCAATTTGATCACTAAAGCTGTTAATAGCGTTGTCTGGCTCAGGGAATGTTGATTTTGATGTCATTTCATGTAACTGCGCTCATTTTTTACCACTACAGCTGTTTCATCTAATTTTGCCTGAAACACTCCTTCTAACAGTATTTTTACTTTGAAACGACGCTTTCAGTTAGAAAATGTAGTCAGAACAGGTATTCACTGTAAGTGTCACTTTATGTCTCAAAAACATGTTTCATGTCACTTTCGAGCTCAGCTTCGCAAGATACGCTCAATTTGATCACTAAAGCTGTTAATAGCGTTGTCTGGCTCAGGGAATGTTGATTTTGATGTCATTTCATGTAACTGCGCTCATTTGTTACCACTACAGCTGTTTCATCTAATTTTGTCTGAATCACTCCCTCTAACAGTATTTTTACTTTGAAACGACACTTTGAGTTAGAAAATGTAGTCTGAACAGTAAGTGTCACTTTATGTCTGAAAAACATGTTTCATGTCACTTTCGAGCTCAGCTTCGCAAGATACGCTCAATTTGATCACTAAAGCTGTTAATAGCGTTGTCTGGCTCAGGGAATGTTGATTTTGATGTCATTTCATGTAACTGCGCTCATTTTTTACCACTACAGCTGTTTC
The DNA here is from genome assembly GCF_963930695.1 of Labrus bergylta. NCBI lineage: Eukaryota > Metazoa > Chordata > Actinopteri > Labriformes > Labridae > Labrus > Labrus bergylta. The sequence goes on along the minus strand of NW_027077289.1, from coordinate 223,351 downwards.
ATCTAATTTTGCCTGAAAAACTCCTTCTAACAGTATTTTTACTTTGAAACGACACTTTGAGTTAGAAAATGCAGTCTGAACAGTAAGTGTCACTTTTTGTCTGAAAAACATGTTTCATGTCACTTTCGAGCTCAGCTTCGCAAGATACGCTCAATTTGATCACTAAAGCTGTTAATATCGTTGTTTGTTACCAGTACAGCTGTTTCATCTAATTTTGTCTGAATCACTCCCTCTAACAGTATTTTTACTTTGAAACGACACTTTGAGTTAGAAAATGTAGTCTGAACAGTAAGTGTCACTTTATGTCTGAAAAACATGTTTCATGTCACTTTCGAGCTCAGCTTCGCAAGATACGCTCAATTTGATCACTAAAGCTGTTAATAGCGTTGTCTGGCTCAGGGAATGTTGATTTTGATGTCATTTCATGTAACTGCGCTCATTTTTTACCACTACAGCTGTTTCATCTAATTTTGCCTGAAAAACTCCTTCTAACAGTATTTTTACTTTGAAACGACACTTTGAGTTAGAAAATGCAGTCTGAACAGTAAGTGTCACTTTTTGTCTGAAAAACATGTTTCATGTCACTTTCGAGCTCAGCTTCGCAAGATACGCTCAATTTGATCACTAAAGCTGTTAATAGCCTTGTCTGGCTCAGGGAATGTTGATTTTGATGTCATTTCATGTAACTGCGCTCATTTGTTACCAGTACAGCTGTTTCATCTAATTTTGTCTGAATCACTCCTTCTAACAGTATTTTTACTTTGAAACGACGCTTTCAGTTAGAAAATGTAGTCAGGACAGGTATTCACTGTAAGTGTCACTTTATGTCTCAAAAACATGTTTCATGTCACTTTCGAGCTCAGCTTCGCAAGATACGCTCAATTTGATCACTAAAGTTGTTAATAGCGTTGTCTGGCTCAGGGAATGATGATTTTGATGTCATTTCATGTAACTGCGCTCATTTGTTACCAGTACAGCTGTTTCATCTAATTTTGTCTGAATCACTCCTTCTAACAGTATTTTTACTTTGAAACGACACTTTGAGTTAGAAAATGTAGAATATCAGTTTGAATAAAGTCGAAAATTTTCATGAATAGATTACTGCTTCAAAAAAGTATAAATTTTTCATGACAGGATTTTGGCTTTAAAAAAGGTAAAAATTTTCATGAAAAGATTTCGGCTTCAAAAAAGTTGAAAATTTTCATGAAAAGATTTACACTTCAAAAAAGTTGAAAATGTTCATGAATTTTTTCAACTTCAAAAAAGTCTAAGATTTTCATGAAAAGATTTCTGCTTCAAAAACTTGAAAATTTTCATGAAAAGATTTCGGCTTCAAAAAAGTTGAAAATTTTCATGAAAAGATTTACACTTCAAAAAAGTTGAAAATGTTCATGAATTTTTTCGACTTGAAAAAAGTCTAAGATTTTCATGAAAAGATTTCTGCTTCAAAAACTTGAAAATTTTCATGAAAAGATTTCGGCTTCAAAAAAGTTGAAAATTTTCATGAAAAGATTTACACTTCAAAAAAGTTGAAAATGTTCATGAATTTTTTCTACTTCAAAAAAGTCTAAGATTTTCATGAAAAGATTTCTGCTTCAAAAACTTGAAAATTTTCATGAAAAGATTTCGGCTTCAAAAAAGTTGAAAATTTTCATGAAAAGATTTACACTTCAAAAAAGTTGAAAATGTTCATGAATTTTTTCGACTTCAAAAAAGTCTAAGATTTTCATGAAAAGATTTCTGCTTCAAAAACTTGAAAATTTTCATGAAAAGATTTCGGCTTCAAAAAAGTTGAAAATTTTCATGAAAAGATTTACACTTCAAAAAAGTTGAAAATGTTCATGAATTTTTTCGACTTCAAAAAAGTCTAAGATTTTCATGAAAAGATTTCTGCTTCATAAAGTTGAAAATTTTCATGAAAAGATTTCGGCTTCAAAAAAGTTGAAAATTTTCATGAAAAGATTTACACTTCAAAAAAGTTGAAAATGTTCATGAATTTTTTCGACTTCAAAAAAGTCTAAGATTTTCATGAAAAGATTTCTGCTTCAAAAACTTGAAAATTTTCATGAAAAGATTTCGGCTTCAAAAAAGTTGAAAATTTTCATGAAAAGATTTACACTTCAAAAAAGTTGAAAATGTTCATGAATTTTTTCGACTTCAAAAAAGTCTAAGATTTTCATGAAAAGATTTCTGCTTCAAAAACTTGAAAATTTTCATGAAAAGATTTCGGCTTCAAAAAAGTTGAAAATTTTCATGAAAAGATTTACACTTCAAAAAAGTTGAAAATGTTCATGAATTTTTTCGACTTCAAAAAAGTCTAAGATTTTCATGAAACGATTTCTGCTTCAAAAACTTGAAAATTTTCATGAGAAGATTTCGGCTTCAAAAAAGTGGAAAATTTTCATGAAAAGATTTACACTTCAAAAAAGTTGAAAATGTTCATGAATTTTTTCGACTTAAAAAAAGTCGAACATTTTCATGAATAGATTTCGGCTTCAAAAATGTTGAAAATTTTCATGAACTATTTTTCGGCATCAAAAAATTGAAAATTTACATTAAAAGATTTCGGCTTCAAAAAAGTCAAAAATTTTCATGAAGTATTTCGGCTTCAAAAAAGTTGAAAATTTTCATGAAAAGATTTCTGCTTCAAAAAGTTGAAAATTTTCATGTATTTTTTCAACTTCAAAAAAGTTAAAAATTTTCATTAAAAGATTTCTGCTTCAAAATAGTTGACAATTTTCATGAAAAGATTTCTGCTTCAAAAAAGTTGAAAATTTTCATGAAAAGATTTCGACTTCAAAAAGTTTGAAAATTTTCATGAAAAGATTTCGGCTTCAAAAAAGTGGAAAATGTTCATGAATTTTTTCGACGTCAAAAAATTCTAAGATTTTCATGAAAAGATTTCAGCTTCAAAAAAGTCAAAGATTTTCTTGAAAAGATTTCTGCTTCAAAAAATTTGAAAATTTTCATGAAAAGATTTCGACTTCAAAAAGTTTGAAAATTTTCATGAAAAGATTTACACTTCAAAAAAGTTGAAAATGTTCATGAATTTTTTCGACTTCAAAAAAGTCTAAGATTTTCATGAAAAGATTTCTGCTTCAAAAACTTGAAAATTTTCATGAAAAGATTTCGGCTTCAAAAAAGTTGAAAATTTTCATGAAAAGATTTACACTTCAAAAAAGTTGAAAATGTTCATGAATTTTTTCAACTTCAAAAAAGTCTAAGATTTTCATGAAAAGATTTCTGCTTCAAAAACTTGAAAATTTTCATGAAAAGATTTCGGCTTCAAAAAAGTTGAAAATTTTCATGAAAAGATTTACACTTCAAAAAAGTTGAAAATGTTCATGAATTTTTTCGACTTCAAAAAAGTCTAAGATTTTCATGAAAAGATTTCTGCTTCAAAAACTTGAAAATTTTCATGAAAAGATTTCGGCTTCAAAAAAGTTGAAAATTTTCATGAAAAGATTTACACTTCAAAAAAGTTGAAAATGTTCATGAATTTTTTCGACTTCAAAAAAGTCTAAGATTTTCATGAAAAGATTTCTGCTTCAAAAACTTGAAAATTTTCATGAAAAGATTTCGGCTTCAAAAAAGTTGAAAATTTTCATGAAAAGATTTACACTTCAAAAAAGTTGAAAATGTTCATGAATTTTTTCGACTTCAAAAAAGTCTAAGATTTTCATGAAAAGATTTCTGCTTCAAAAACTTGAAAATTTTCATGAAAAGATTTCGGCTTCAAAAAAGTTGAAAATTTTCATGAAAAGATTTACACTTCAAAAAAGTTGAAAATGTTCATGAATTTTTTCGACTTCAAAAAAGTCTAAGATTTTCATGAAAAGATTTCTGCTTCAAAAACTTGAAAATTTTCATGAAAAGATTTCGGCTTCAAAAAAGTTGAAAATTTTCATGAAAAGATTTACACTTCAAAAAAGTTGAAAATGTTCATGAATTTTTTCGACTTCAAAAAAGTCTAAGATTTTCATGAAAAGATTTCTGCTTCAAAAACTTGAAAATTTTCATGAAAAGATTTCGGCTTCAAAAAAGTTGAAAATTTTCATGAAAAGATTTACACTTCAAAAAAGTTGAAAATGTTCATGAATTTTTTCGACTTCAAAAAAGTCTAAGATTTTCATGAAAAGATTTCTGCTTCAAAAAAGTTGAAAATTTTCATGAAAAGATTTCGACTTCAAAAAGTTTGAAAATTTTCATGAAAAGATTTCGGCTTCAAAAAAGTGGAAAATGTTCATGAATTTTTTCGACGTCAAAAAATTCTAAGATTTTCATGAAAAGATTTCAGCTTCAAAAAAGTCAAAGATTTTCTTGAAAAGATTTCTGCTTCAAAAAATTTGAAAATTTTCATGAAAAGATTTCGACTTCAAAAAGTTTGAAAATTTTCATGAAAAGATTTACACTTCAAAAAAGTTGAAAATGTTCATGAATTTTTTCGACTTCAAAAAAGTCTAAGATTTTCATGAAAAGATTTCTGCTTCAAAAACTTGAAAATTTTCATGAAAAGATTTCGGCTTCAAAAAAGTTGAAAATTTTCATGAAAAGATTTACACTTCAAAAAAGTTGAAAATGTTCATGAATTTTTTCAACTTCAAAAAAGTCTAAGATTTTCATGAAAAGATTTCTGCTTCAAAAACTTGAAAATTTTCATGAAAAGATTTCGGCTTCAAAAAAGTTGAAAATTTTCATGAAAAGATTTACACTTCAAAAAAGTTGAAAATGTTCATGAATTTTTTCGACTTCAAAAAAGTCTAAGATTTTCATGAAAAGATTTCTGCTTCAAAAACTTGAAAATTTTCATGAAAAGATTTCGGCTTCAAAAAAGTTGAAAATTTTCATGAAAAGATTTACACTTCAAAAAAGTTGAAAATGTTCATGAATTTTTTCGACTTCAAAAAAGTCTAAGATTTTCATGAAAAGATTTCTGCTTCAAAAACTTGAAAATTTTCATGAAAAGATTTCGGCTTCAAAAAAGTTGAAAATTTTCATGAAAAGATTTACACTTCAAAAAAGTTGAAAATGTTCATGAATTTTTTCGACTTCAAAAAAGTCTAAGATTTTCATGAAAAGATTTCTGCTTCAAAAACTTGAAAATTTTCATGAAAAGATTTCGGCTTCAAAAAAGTTGAAAATTTTCATGAAAAGATTTACACTTCAAAAAAGTTGAAAATGTTCATGAATTTTTTCGACTTCAAAAAAGTCTAAGATTTTCATGAAAAGATTTCTGCTTCAAAAACTTGAAAATTTTCATGAAAAGATTTCGGCTTCAAAAAAGTTGAAAATTTTCATGAAAAGATTTACACTTCAAAAAAGTTGAAAATGTTCATGAATTTTTTCGACTTCAAAAAAGTCTAAGATTTTCATGAAAAGATTTCTGCTTCAAAAAAGTTGAAAATTTTCATGAAAAGATTTCGTCTTCAAAAAGTTTGAAAATTTTCATGAAAAGATTTCGGCTTCAAAAAAGTGGAAAATGTTCATGAATTTTTTCGACGTCAAAAAATTCTAAGATTTTCATGAAAAGATTTCAGCTTCAAAAAAGTCAAAGATTTTCTTGAAAAGATTTCTGCTTCAAAAAATTTGAAAATTTTCATGAAAAGATTTCGACTTCAAAAAGTTTGAAAATTTTCATGAAAAGATTTCGGCTTCAAAAAAGTGGAAAATGTTCATGAATTTTTTCGACGTCAAAAAATTCTAAGATTTTCATGAAAAGATTTCAGCTTCAAAAAAGTCAAAGATTTTCTTGAAAAGATTTCTGCTTCAAAAAAGTTGAAAATTTTCATGACAGGATTTTGGCTTTAAAAAAGGTAAAAATTTTCATGACAAGATTTCGGCTCCAAAAAGTTGAAAATTTTCATGAAAAGATTTCGGCTTCAAAAAAGTTGAAAATTTTCATCAAGTATTTCGGCTTCAAAAAAGTCAAAGTATTTCATGAAAAGATTTCGGCTTCAAAAAAGTTGAACATTTACATGAAAAGATTTCGGCTTCAAAAAAGTTGAAAATTTTCATGAAAAGATTTCAGCTTCAAAAAAGTTGAAAATGTTCATGACACCATTATGGCTTTAAAAAAGGTAAGAATTTTCATCAACTATTTCGGCTTCAAAAAAGTCGAAGTATTTCATGAAAAGATTTCTGCTTCAAAAAAGTTGAAAATTTTCATTAAAAGATTTCGGCTTCAAAAAGGTTGAAAACTTTCATGAACTATTTCGACTTCAAAAAAGTCGAAGATTTTCATGAAAAGATTTCTGCTTCAAAAAAGTTGAAAATTTTCATTAAAAGATTTCGGCTTCAAAAAATTCCAAAACTTTCATGAAGTATTTCGGCTTCAAAAAAGTTGAAAATTTTCATGAAAAGATTTCGGCTTCAAAAAAGTTGAAAATTTTCATCAAGTATTTCGGCTTCAAAGAAGTTGAAGATTTTCATGAAAAGATTTCGGCTTCAAAAAAGTTGAAAATTTTCATCAAGTATTTCGGCTTCAAAGAAGTTGAAGATTTTCATGAAAAGATTTCTGCTTCAAAAAGTTGAAAATTTTCATGAAAAGATTTCGGCTTCAAAAAAGTTGAAAATTTTCATGAAAAGATTTCGGCTTCAAAAAAGTTGAAAATTTTCATGAAAAGATTTCGGCTTCAAAAAAGTTGAAAATTTTCATCAAGTATTTCGGCTTCAAAAAAGTCAAAGTATTTCATGAAAAGATTTCTGCTTCAAAAAAGTTGAAAATTTTTATGAAAAGATTTCGGCTTCAAAAAAGTTGAAAATTTACATGAAAAGATTTCGGCTTCAAAAAAGTTGAAAATTTTCATGAAAAGATTTCAGCTTCAAAAAAGTTGAAAATTTTCATGACAGCATTATGGCTTTAAAAAAGGTAAGAATTTTCATCAAGTATTTCGGCTTCAAAAAAGTCGAAGTATTTCATGAAAAGATTTCTGCTTCAAAAAAGTTGAAAATTTTCATGAAAAGATTTTGGCTTCAAAAAAGTTGAAAATTTTCATGAAGTATTTCTGCTTTAAAAATGTCAAAGTGACCCGGTTGAGTTTTTATTGTCTACATCTTTGCAATAAATTCATCTCTTCATTCAGTATTCAAGGTATTCCTCAATTAACTTGTTTTTGATCATCATACATCCTTATTTAATTTTTTCCTTTCTTACTTTTTGAATAAAAAACATTTTTGTATCATTACCCTTCTAATGCACAACATGGGTCAAAAATGAATCCACTTTCTATGTTATTTCATGTATGGCTGAGTGTTTCTATGATATATCTTTGAAATAAATACATTTTATCATTTTCTTTTCCAAGTATGCAGTAAATATCTTGTTTTTGTTAAGCACAAATCATCATTTGTATTTTTCCTTTCTTACTTTATGAACGAGCACAGCTTTTGTATTTCTACATCAAGTCAGAAACGACCCCAGAAACGACCCACATGCATTTACTATAGCATTTGCTGTGAAACGTGGTTGTTTCAGACATTTCACAGCTCAGCACAGCTCCCTTGGAACATCTAATACATGTAAGTATTGTTTTTAAATTGTTCTAACATCACTTTAGAAAATATTTGATGACAATTGTGAAAGATAACTGTACATAACATTTGATTAGGTTTAGGTTACCTTGAGAGTGAGTACATTACTTGTCAGAAAGTTACAAGTAATTACTATTAGCTAGCTAGCTGTTGACACTTCTATTTTAGTTAGCTAATTCTATTGTAGTTAGCTAACTATTATGTAGATTGCTAGGCTACTTAGCAAAGTACTTAGCTAAGCTACTTAGCCAAGTCACCAAAATAAAACTCTATGTATGTGTATGTATATTGATGTGCATCTGAAAATTTTATTGTGCTTTTGATTTTCTTTATCCAGAGTATGGCTGGTCCCAGATTTACTACTGAGATGGTTGTAGCGATGCTGCAGGAAGAACCAGATGAGGAGGCAATTTGTCTTGATTCAGAGTCTGAAATTTCTGATGATGATGACCCAGAATATTTGCCAGAGGGTCAAGCTGGAGTTGTGGGTGTGTCTGGGAATCCATGAAGAAGACTCCTCTGATGATACAGAAGACTCATCTGATGAGTCCTCTGAAGAGGAAACTCAGACCCAGTCCAATAGATTGAGTAAAAACGGATCTTACTGGAATGAGAATCCCCCCATTCATGGCAGAACAAGAAGCCATAACATTCTGAGGAGCTGCCCAGGACCTACACCTGGATCACCAGCTGTTTCACCAAAAGATGCCTGGGATATGTTCATGAGTGACAACATCATTGAGGAGGTTCTAATATGTACCAACTTAGAGGGACGAAGAACAGCCACAGCAAAAGGGAAAGAGTGGAGAAGCATTGATAAAGAAGAATTGATGGCCTTCATCAATTCTTGCAGGGGGGGAGAAGAGCTGGGATGTGGCCTTGCAGGAGCTGTTTGTGGATCCGCTGCAAAATCCAATTTACAAGGCCACCATGGGGCTTAGGAGATATGAAGATATCCGCCGCGTCATACGGTTTGACGACAAGAGGACCAGGGCTCTGCGGCTGGAAACACACCACATGGCGACATTTAGGTACGTGTGGGACTGTTTCCTGGACAACTGCAGAAGAAAGTTCATCCCCAGTGACTGTGTCACCATAGATGAGCAGCTTGTGCCATTCCGAGGCAGGTGCAAGTTACGGCAACACATGCCCAGCAAGCCTGCAAAATATGGGATAAAAATCTTCTGGATGTGCGACGCAAGGGTACCTTATGCAATAGATGGAATTGTCTATACCGGGAGACAGCCAGGTTCAGAGGAACCTTGGAGAGAATGTCGTCCAGCAATTGTGCAGTGGAATCAGACAGACAGGTGAATGTAAAGTACAATAGAGAAACTAATGTATTAAGTTTTAGCACAATACCTACATACTTTTTCCCAATCTTTAATAATGTGTATTTTATTTTTTTATTTGATTTCTCTGTAAGCAAAATAGTAAAACAGAATAAAATGCAATGCAATGCAACAGATTATGGCGTTAGAGTTTAAAGAATTCCATGTCGAGTAAATTTACAATCTTTTCCCCCTCTCATAGGTCGCAACATCACAATTAGCAACTTCTTCACCAGTGTCCCGCTGGCTGAGAAGCTCCTCGAGAAGAACCTGACCATTGTTGGGACTCTTTGCCAGAACAAATCGGACATACCACCTATCATGAAGCCATCCAAATCACGGGAGATTCATAGCTCAGAATTCGGATTCAATGGCAACATGACCATGGTGAGCTATGTGCAGAAGAAGGGAAAAGCTGTTGTCCTCCTGAGCACTATGCATGATGACAAAGCAGTGGATGACAGCAGTCAGAAGAAGAAACAATGGGAAGATGTGGGTTTAAAAAACAAAACACAGCCACCACCCAGCCACAAGAGGACATCAGACAGGAGGGCCAAAGGAAGAGGAAGAGGTGCACGATCTGCCCAGTTACCAAAGACAGAAAAGTCAGCAGCTAGTGTTCCCAGTGCACCAGGCCTGTGTGCAAGGAGCACAAACTCTTAGTGATCATTTGTGAGGCATGTCAAAATTGAGAAGGCAATTTGTGCTCTAGTGATGTGTTCAGTTGTATTTCATTTTGTTTGGTCACATTCACCAGTTTACAGTTGTTAAATTACAGATACAGTTCAGTTCAACAGCCGTGTTATCTGTTATCAGAGGTATGTGTATGTGTGACAAAATGACAAATAAACATGTTGCAAATATGAAATACATAAGTGTTTGGCTCCACTCACTGCTAAAGTAATTACTTGAAACAAATTATTATTATAGTATTAATTCATTTAATTTTAAATCACACTTGGATGTATGGGTCATTTTTGACCCATGTGTGTAAACTTGATGTAGTAATAAAAAAAGCTATTTTTGTTCATAAAGCATGAAAGTAAAAATGGAAATAGTGATTGGTGGTAATCAAAAACAAGATATTTAAAGAATACTTGGAATATTCAATCATAAAATAAATTGATTTCAAAAGATAGAACAAAGAAAAACTCAGCCAGCATGAAGAAAGTCGAAGATTTTCATGAAAATTTTCAACTTTTTTGAAGCCGAAATACTTCATGAAAATTTTCAACTTTTTTGAAAATGAAACCTTTTCATCAAAATTTTCAACTTTTTTGAAGCCGAAATCTTTTCATGTAAATTTTTAACTTTTTTGAAACCGAAATACTTCATGAAAATTTTCAACTTTTTTGAAGCTGAAATTTTTTCATGAAAATGTTCAACTTTTTTGAAGCACAAATCGTTTCATGAAGATCTTCAACTTTTTTGAAGCAAAAATCTTTTCATCAAAATTTTCAAATTTTTTGAAGCTGAAATACTTCATGAAAATGTTCAACTTTTTTGAAGCCGAAATCTTTTCATGAAAATTTTTAACTTTGTTGAAGCAGAAATCTTTTCATGAAAATTTTCAACTTTGTTGAAGCAGAAATCTTTTCATGAAAATTTTCAAGCAGAAATCTTTTCATGAAAATTTTCAACTTTTTTGAAGCTGAAATCTTTTCATGTAAATTTTCAACTTTTTTGAAACCAAAATACTTCATGAAAATTTTTGACTTTTTTGAAGCCGAAATCTTTTCATGAAAATCTTCGACTTTTTTGAAGCAGAAATCTTTTTATGAAAATTTTCAACTTTTATGAAGCAGAAATCTTTTCATGAAAATTTTCAACTTTTTTAAAGCCAAAATCCTGTAATGAAAAATTTCAATTTTGTTGAAGCAGAAATCTTTTCATGAAAATTTTCAACTTTTTTAAAGCCAAAATCCTGTAATGAAAAATTTCAATTTTGTTGAAGCAGAAATCTTTTCATGAAAATTTTCAACTTTGTTGAAGCAGAAATCTTTTCATGAAAATTTTAAAGCAGAAATCTTTTCATGAAAATTTTCAACTTTTTTGAAGCCGAAATCTTTTCATGTAAATTTTCAACTTTTTTGAAACCAAAATACTTCATGAAAATGTTTGACTTTTTTGAAGCCGAAATCTTTTCATGAAAATCTTTGACTTTTTTGAAGCAGAAATCTTTTTATGAAAATTTTCAACTTTTTTGAAGCAGAAATCTTTTCATGAAAATTTTCAACTTTTTTAAAGCCAAAATCCTGTAATGAAAAATTTCAATTTTGTTGAAGCTGAAATCTTTTCATGGAAATTTTCAACTTTTTTGAAGCCAAAATCTTGTCATGAAAATTTTCAACTTTTTTGAAGCAGAAATCTTTTCATAAAAATTATCAACTTTTTTGAAAATGAAACCTTTTCATCAAAATTTTCAACTTTTTTGAAGCCGAAATCTTTTCATGTAAATTTTTAACTTTTTTGAAACCGAAATACTTCATGAAAATTTTCAACTTTTTTGAAGCAAAAATCTTTTCATGAAAATCTTCAACTTTTTTGAAGCAGAAATACTTCATGGAAATGTTCAACTTTTTTGAAGCCGAAATCTTTTCATGAAAATTTTGAACTTTTTTGAAGCAGAAATCTTTTCATCAAAATTTTCAAATTTTTTGAAGCTGAAATACTTCATGAAATTTTTTACCTTTTTTAAAGCCAAAATCCTGTCATGAAAATTTTCAACTTTGTTGAAGCCGAAATCTTTTCATGAAAATCTTCAACTTTTTTGAAGCAGAAATACTTTATGAAAATGTTCAACTTTTTTGAAGCCGAACTCTTTTCATGAAAAATTTCAATTTTGTTGAAGCTGAAATCTTTTCATGGAAATTTTCAACTTTTTTGAAGCCAAAATCTTTTCATGAAAATTTTCAACTTTTTTGAAGCAGAAATCTTTTCATAAAAATTATCAACTTTTTTGAAAATGAAACCTTTTCATCAAAATTTTCAACTTTTTTGAAGCCGAAATCTTTTCATGTAAATTTTTAACTTTTTTGAAACCGAAATACTTCATGAAAATTTTCAACTTTTTTGAAGCTGAAATTTTTTCATGAAAATGTTCAACTTTTTTGAAGCAGAAATCGTTTCATGAAGATCTTCAACTTTTTTGAAGCAAAAATCTTTTCATCAAAATTTTCAAATTTTTTGAAGCTGAAATACTTCATGAAAATGTTCAACTTTTTTGAAGCCGAAATCTTTTCATGAAAATTTTCAACTTTTTTGAAGGCTAAATCTTTTCATGAAAATTTTTAACTTTGTTGAAGCAGTAATCTTTTCATGAAAATTTTCAACTTTGTTGAAGCAGAAATCTTTTCATGAAAATTTTAAAGCAGAAATCTTTTCATGAAAATTTTCAACTTTTTTGAAGCTGAAATCTTTTCATGTAAATTTTCAACTTTTTTGAAACCAAAATATTTCATGAAAATTTTTGACTTTTTTGAAGCCGAAATCTTTTCATGAAAATCTTCGACTTTTTTGAAGCAGAAATCTTTTTATGAAAATTTTCAACTTTTTTGAAGCAGAAATCTTTTCATGAAAATTTTAAAGCAGAAATCTTTTCATGAAAATTTTCAACTTTTTTGAAGCTGAAATCTTTTCATGTAAATTTTCAACTTTTTTGAAACCAAAATACTTCATGAAAATTTTTGACTTTTTTGAAGCCGAAATCTTTTCATGAAAATCTTCGACTTTTTTGAAGCAGAAATCTTTTTATGAAAATTTTCAACTTTTTTGAAGCAGAAATCTTTTCATGAAAATTTTCAACTTTTTTAAAGCCAAAATCCTGTAATGAAAAATTTCAATTTTGTTGAAGCAGAAATCTTTTCATGAAAATTTTCAACTTTTTTAAAGCCAAAATCCTGTAATGAAAAATTTCAATTTTGTTGAAGCAGAAATCTTTTCATGAAAATTTTCAACTTTGTTGAAGCAGAAATCTTTTCATGAAAATTTTAAAGCAGAAATCTTTTCATGAAAATTTTCAACTTTTTTGAAGCCGAAATCTTTTCATGTAAATTTTCAACTTTTTTGAAACCAAAATACTTCATGAAAATTTTTGACTTTTTTGAAGCCGAAATCTTTTCATGAAAATCTTCGACTTTTTTGAAGCAGAAATCTTTTCATGAAAATTTTCAACTTTTTTAAAGCCAAAATCCTGTAATGAAAAATTTCAATTTTGTTGAAGCTGAAATCTTTTCATGGAAATTTTCAACTTTTTTAAAGCCAAAATCTTGTCATGAAAATTTTCAACTTTTTTGAAGCAGAAATCTTTTCATAAAAATTATCAACTTTTTTGAAAATGAAACCTTTTCATCAAAATTTTCAACTTTTTTGAAGCCGAAATCTTTTCATGTAAATTTTTAACTTTTTTGAAACCGAAATACTTCATGAAAATTTTCAACTTTTTTGAAGCAAAAATCTTTTCATGAAAATCTTCAACTTTTTTGAAGCAGAAATACTTCATGAAAATTTTCAACTTTTTTGAAGGCTAAATCTTTTCATGAAAATTTTTAATTTTGTTGAAGCAGAAATCTTTTCATCAAAATTTTCAACTTTGTTGAAGCAGAAATCTTTTCATGAAAATTTTCAAGCAGAAATCTTTTCATGAAAATTTTCAACTTTGTTGAAGCAGAAATCTTTTCATGAAAATTTTCAAGCAGAAATCTTTTCATCAAAATTTTCAACTTTTTTGAAGCTGAAATCTTTTCATGTAAATTTTCAACTTTTTTGAAACCAAAATACTTCATGAAAATTTTTGACTTTTTTGAAGCCGAAATCTTTTCATGAAAATCTTCGACATTTTTGAAGCAGAAATCTTTTCATCAAAATTTTCAAATTTTTTGAAGCCGAAATACTTCATGAAAGTTTTCAACCTTTTTGAAGCTGAAATACTTCATGAAAATTTTTACCTTTTTTAAAGCCAAAATCCTGTCATGAAAATTTTCAACTTTGTTCAAGCCGAAATCTTTTCATGAAAATTTTCAACTTTGTTGAAGCCGAAATCTTTTCATGAAAATTTTCAACTTTCTGAAGTAGAAATATTTTATGAAAATTTTCAACTTTTTCAAAAACCCGAATTTTTCAACTTTTTTGAAGCCGAAATACTTCATGAAAATTTTCAACTTTTTTGAAGCAGAAAACTTTTCATTTAAATTTTTAATTTTGTTGAAGCAGAAATCTTTTCATCAAAATTTTCAACTTTGTTGAAGCAGAAATCTTTTCATGAAAATTTTCAAGCAGAAATCTTTTCATGAAAATTTTCAACTTTGTTGAAGCAGAAATCTTTTCATGAAAATTTTCAAGCAGAAATCTTTTCATCAAAATTTTCAACTTTTTTGAAGCTGAAATCTTTTCATGTAAATTTTCAACTTTTTTGAAACCAAAATACTTCATGAAAATTTTTGACTTTTTTGAAGCCGAAATCTTTTCATGAAAATCTTCGACATTTTTGAAGCAGAAATCTTTTCATCAAAATTTTCAAATTTTTTGAAGCCGAAATACTTCATGAAAGTTTTCAACCTTTTTGAAGCTGAAATACTTCATGAAAATTTTTACCTTTTTTAAAGCCAAAATCCTGTCATGAAAATTTTCAACTTTGTTCAAGCCGAAATCTTTTCATGAAAATTTTCAACTTTGTTGAAGCCGAAATCTTTTCATGAAAATTTTCAACTTTCTGAAGTAGAAATATTTTATGAAAATTTTCAACTTTTTCAAAAACCCGAATTTTTCAACTTTTTTGAAGCCGAAATACTTCATGAAAATTTTCAACTTTTTTGAAGCAGAAAACTTTTCATTTAAATTTTCAACTTTTTTGAAGCCGAAATACTTCATGAAAATTTTCAACTTTTTTGAAGCCGAACTCTTTTCATGAAAAATTTCAATTTTGTTGAAGCTGAAATCTTTTCATGGAAATTTTCAACTTTTTTGAAGCCAAAATCTTTTCATGAAAATTTTCAACTTTTTTGAAGCAGAAATCTTTTCATAAAAATTATCAACTTTTTTGAAAATGAAACCTTTTCATCAAAATTTTCAACTTTTTTGAAGCCGAAATCTTTTCATGTAAATTTTTAACTTTTTTGAAACCGAAATACTTCATGAAAATTTTCAACTTTTTTGAAGCTGAAATTTTTTCATGAAAATGTTCAACTTTTTTGAAGCAGAAATCGTTTCATGAAGATCTTCAACTTTTTTGAAGCAAAAATCTTTTCATCAAAATTTACAAATTTTTTGAAGCTGAAATACTTCATGAAAATGTTCAACTTTTTTGAAGCCGAAATCTTTTCATGAAAATTTTCAACTTTTTTGAAGGCTAAATCTTTTCATGAAAATTTTTAACTTTGTTGAAGCAGAAATCTTTTCATGAAAATTTTCAACTTTGTTGAAGCAGAAATCTTTTCATGAAAATTTTCAACTTTGTGGAAGCAGAAATCTTTTCATGAAAATTTTTGACTTTTTTGAAGCCGAAATCTTTTCATGAAAATCTTCGACTTTTTTGAAGCAGAAATCTTTTTATGAAAATTTTCAACTTTTTTGAAGCAGAAATCTTTTCATGAAAATTTTAAAGCAGAAATCTTTTCATGAAAATTTTCAACTTTTTTGAAGCTGAAATCTTTTCATGTAAATTTTCAACTTTTTTGAAACCAAAATACTTCATGAAAATTTTTGACTTTTTTGAAGCCGAAATCTTTTCATGAAAATCTTCAACTTTTTTGAAGCAGAAATCTTTTCATGAAAATTTTTGACTTTTTTGAAGCAGAAATCTTTTTATGAAAATTTTCAACTTTTTTGAAGCAGAAATCTTTTCATGAAAATTTTTAACTTTTTTGAATCCAAAATCTTGTCATGAAAATTTTCAACTTTTTTGAAGCAGAAATCTTTTCATCAAAATTTACAAATTTTTTGAAGCTGAAATACTTCATGAAAATGTTCAACTTTTTTGAAGCCGAAATCTTTTCATGAAAATTTTCAACTTTTTTGAAGGCTAAATCTTTTCATGAAAATTTTTAACTTTGTTGAAGCAGAAATCTTTTCATGAAAACTTTCAACTTTGTTGAAGCAGAAATCTTTTCATGAAAATTTTAAAGCAGAAATCTTTTCATGAAAATTTTTGACTTTTTTGAAGCCGAAATCTTTTCATGAAAATCTTCGACTTTTTTGAAGCAGAAATCTTTTTATGAAAATTTTCAACTTTTTTGTAGCCGAAATCTTTTCATGAAAATCTTCGACTTTTTTGAAGCAGAAATCTTTTCATGAACATTTTCATGCAGAAATCTTTTCATGAAAATCTTCGACTTTTTTGAAGCCTAAATCTTTTCATGAAAATTTTCAACTTTTTTGAAGCAGAAATCTTTTTATGAAAATTTTCAACTTTTTTAAATCCGAAATCTTTTCATGAAAATCTTTGACTTTTTTAATGCAGAAATATTTTTATGAAAATTTTCAAGCAGAAATCTTTTCATGAAAATTTTCAATTTTTTTAAGCAGAAATCTTTTCATGTAAATTTTCAACTTTTTTGAATCCGAAATGTTTTCATTGAAATTTTCAACTTTTTTAAATCCGAAATCTTTTCATGAATCTTTTCATGAAAATTTTGAAGCAGAAATCTTTTCATGAAAATTTTCAACTTTTTTGAAGCCGAAATCTTTTCATGAAAGTTTTCAACTTTTTGAAGCAAAAATACTTCATGAAAATTTTCAACTTTTTAAAAAGCTTGAAATTTTCAACTTTTTTGAAACAGAAATCTTTTCATGTAAATTTTGAACTTTTTTGAAAATGAAATCTTTTCATGAAAATTTTCAACTTTTTTGAAGCCGAAATACTTATTGAAAATTTTCAACTTTTTTGAAGTCGAAATACTTCATGAAAGTTTTCAACTTTTTCAAAGCTGAAATACTTCATGAAAGTTTTCAACTTTTTTAAAGCTGAAATCTTTATATGTAAATTTTCAACTTTATTCAAACTGATATTCTACATTTTCTAACTCAAAGTGTCGTTTCAAAGTAAAAATACTGTTAGAAGGAGTGATTCAGACAAAATTAGATGAAACAGCTGTACTGGTAAGAAATGAGCGCAGTTACATGAAATGACATCAAAATCAACATTCCCTGAGCCAGAAAACGCTATTAACAGCTTTAGTGATCAAATTGAGCGTATCTTGCGAAGCTGAGCTCGAAAGTGACATGAAACATGTTTTTGAGACATAAAATGACACTTACTGTTCAGACTACATTTTCTAACTCAAAGTGCCGTTTCAAAGTAAAAATACTGTTAGAAGGAGTGATTCAGACAGTATTAGATGAAACAGCTGTACTGGTAACAAATGAGCGCAGTTACATGAAATGACATCAAAATCAACAATCCCTGAGCCAGACAACGCTATTAACAGCTTTAGTGATCAAATTGAGCGTATCTTGCGAAGCTGAGCTCGAAAGTGACATGAAACATGTTTTTCAGACATAAAGTGACACTTACAATGAATACCTGTTCTGACTACATTTTCTAACTCAAAGTGTCGTTTCAAAGTAAAAATACTGTTAGAAGGAGTGATTCAGACAAAATTAGATGAAACAGCAGCACTGGTAACAAATGAGCGCAGTTACATGAAATGACATCAAAATCAACATTCCCTGAGCCAGACAACGCTATTAACAGCTTTAGTGATCAAATTGAGCGTTTCTTGCGAAGCTGAGCTCGAAAGTGACATGAAACATGTTTTTGAGACATAAAGTGACACTTACAGTGAATACCTGTCCTGACTACATTTTTTAACTCAAAGTGTTGTTTCAAAGTAAAAATACTGTTAGAAGGAGTGATTCATCAAAAATAAGATGAAACAGCAGCACTGGTAACAAATGAGCGCAGTTACATGAAATGACATCAAAATCAACATTCCCTGAGCCAGACAACGCTATTAACAGCTTTAGTGATCAAATTGAGCGTATCTTGCGAAGCTGAGCTCGAAAGTGACATGAAACATGTTTTTGAGACATAAAGTGACACTTACAGTGAATACCTGTCCTGACTACATTTTCTAACTCAAAGTGTCGTTTCAAAGTAAAAATACTGTTAGAAGGAGTGATTCAGACAAAATTAGATGAAACAGCAGCACTGGTAACAAACAACGATATTAACAGCTTTAGTGATCAAATTGAGCGTATCTTGCGAAGCTGAGCTCGAAAGTGACATGAAACAAGTTTTTGAGACATAAAGTGACACTTACTGTTCAGACTACATTTTTAACTCAAAGTGCCGTTTCAAAGTAAAAATACTGTTAGAAGGAGTGATTCAGACAAAATTAGATGAAACAGCTGTACTGGTAACAAATGAGCGCAGTTACATGAAATGACATCAAAATCAACATTCCCTGAGCCAGACAACGCTATTAACAGCTTTAGTGATCAAATTGAGCGTATCTTGCGAAGTTGTGCTCGAAAGTGACATGAAACATGTTTTGTAAGTGTCACTTTATGTCTCAAAAACATGTTTCATGTCACTTTCGAGCTCAGCTTCGCAAGATACGCTCAATTTGATCACTAAAGCTGTTAATAGCGTTGTCTGGCTCAGGGAATGTTGATTTTGATGTCATTTCATGTAACTGCGCTCATTTGTTACCACTACAGCTGTTTCATCTAATTTTGTCTGAATCACTCCCTCTAACAGTATTTTTACTTTGAAACGACACTTTGAGTTAGAAAATGTAGTCTGAACAGTAAGTGTCACTTTATGTCTCAAAAACATGTTTCATGTCACTTTCGAGCTCAGCTTCGCAAGATACGCTCAATTTGATCACTAAAGCTGTTAATAGCGTTGTCTGGCTCAGGGAATGTTGATTTTGATGTCATTTCATGTAACTGCGCTCATTTGTTACCACTACAGCTGTTTCATCTAATTTTGTCTGAATCACTCCCTCTAACAGTTTTTTTACTTTGAAACGACACTTTGAGTTAGAAAATGTAGTCTGAACAGTAAGTGTCACTTTATGTCTCAAAAACATGTTTCATGTCACTTTCGAGCTCAGCTTCGCAAGATACGCTCAATTTGATCACTAAAGCTGTTAATATCGTTGTTTGTTACCAGTACAGCTGTTTCATCTAATTTTGTCTGAATCACTCCCTCTAACAGTATTTTTACTTTGAAACGACACTTTGAGTTAAAAATGTAGTCTGAACAGTAAGTGTCACTTTATGTCTCAAAAACATGTTTCATGTCACTTTCGAGCTCAGCTTCGCAAGATACGCTCAATTTGATCACTAAAGTTGTTAATAGCGTTGTCTGGCTCAGGGAATGTTGATTTTGATGTCATTTCATGTAACTGCGCTCATTTTTTACCACTACAGCTGTTTCATCTAATTTTGCCTGAAAAACTCCTTCTAACAGTATTTTTACTTTGAAACGACACTTTGAGTTAGAAAATGCAGTCTGAACAGTAAGTGTCACTTTTTGTCTGAAAAACATGTTTCATGTCACTTTCGAGCTCAGCTTCGCAAGATACGCTCAATTTGATCACTAAAGCTGTTAATATCGTTGTTTGTTACCAGTACAGCTGTTTCATCTAATTTTGTCTGAATCACTCCCTCTAACAGTATTTTTACTTTGAAACGACACTTTGAGTTAGAAAATGTAGTCTGAACAGTAAGTGTCACTTTATGTCTGAAAAACATGTTTCATGTCACTTTCGAGCTCAGCTTCGCAAGATACGCTCAATTTGATCACTAAAGCTGTTAATATCGTTGTTTGTTACCAGTACAGCTGTTTCATCTAATTTTGTCTGAATCACTCCCTCTAACAGTATTTTTACTTTGAAACGACACTTTGAGTTAGAAAATGTAGTCAGGACAGGTATTCACTGTAAGTGTCACTTTATGTCTCAAAAACATGTTTCATGTCACTTTCGAGCTCAGCTTCGCAAGATACGCTCAATTTGATCACTAAAGTTGTTAATAGCGTTGTCTGGCTCAGGGAATGTTGATTTTGATGTCATTTCATGTAACTGGGCTCATTTGTTACCAGTACAGCTGTTTCATCTAATTTTGTCTGAATCACTCCTTCTAACAGTATTTTTACTTTGAAACGACACTTTGAGTTAGAAAATGTAGAATATCAGTTTGAATAAAGTCGAAAATTTTCATGAAAAGATTTCTGCTTCAAAAAAGTTGAAATTTTTCATGACAGGATTTTGGCTTTCAAAAAGGTAAAAATTTTCATGAAAAGATTTCGGCTTCAAAAAAGTTGAAAATTTTCATGAAAAGATTTACACTTCAAAAAAGTTGAAAATGTTCATGAAAAGTTTTCGGCTTCAAAAAAGTTGAAAATTTTCATGAAAAGATTTACACTTCAAAAAAGTTGAAAATGTTCATGAATTTTTTCGACTTCAAAAAAGTCTAAGATTTTCATGAAAAGATTTCTGCTTCAAAAACTTGAAAATTTTCATGAAAAGATTTCGGCTTCAAAAAAGTTGAAAATTTTCATGAAAAGATTTACACTTCAAAAAAGTTGAAAATGTTCATGAATTTTTTCGACTTCAAAAAAGTCGAACATTTTCATGAATAGATTTCGGCTTCAAAAATGTTGAAAATTTTCATGAACTATTTCGGCATCAAAAAATTGAAAATTTACATTAAAAGATTTCGGCTTCAAAAAAGTCAAAAATTTTCATGAAGTATTTCGGCTTCAAAAAAGTTGAAAATTTTCATGAAAAGATTTAGACTTCAAAAAAGTTGAAAATGTTCATGTATTTTTTCAACTTCAAAAAAGTTAAAAATTTTCATCAAAAGATTTCTGCTTCAAAAAAGTTGAAAATTTTCATGAAAAGATTTCTGCTTCAAAAACTTGAAAATTTTCATGAAAAGATTTCGGCTTCAAAAAAGTTGAAAATTTTCATGAAAAGATTTACACTTCAAAAAAGTTGAAAATGTTCATGAATTTTTTCGACCTCAAAAAAGTCTAAGATTTTCATGAAAAGATTTCTGCTTCAAAAACTTGAAAATTTTCATGAAAAGATTTCGGCTTCAAAAAAGTTGAAAATTTTCATGAAAAGATTTACACTTCAAAAAAGTTGAAAATGTTCATGAATTTTTTCGACTTCAAAAAAGTCTAAGATTTTCATGAAAAGATTTCTGCTTCAAAAACTTGAAAATTTTCATGAAAAGATTTCGGCTTCAAAAAAGTTGAAAATTTTCATGAAAAGATTTACACTTCAAAAAAGTTGAAAATGTTCATGAATTTTTTCGACTTCAAAAAAGTCGAACATTTTCATGAATAGATTTCGGCTTCAAAAATGTTGAAAATTTTCATGAACTATTTCGGCATCAAAAAATTGAAAATTTACATTAAAAGATTTCGGCTTCAAAAAAGTCAAAAATTTTCATGAAGTATTTCGGCTTCAAAAAAGTTGAAAATTTTCATGAAAAGATTTAGACTTCAAAAAAGTTGAAAATGTTCATGTATTTTTTCAACTTCAAAAAAGTTAAAAATTTTCATCAAAAGATTTTTGCTTCAAAAAAGTTGACAATTTTCATGAAAAGATTTCGGCTTCAAAAAAGTTAAAAATTTTCATCAAAAGATTTCTGCTTCAAAAAAGTTGACAATTTTCATGAAAAGATTTCTGCTTCAAAAAAGTTGAAAATTTTCATGAACTATTTCGGCATCAAAAAAGTTGAAAATTTACATTAAAAGATTTCGGCTTCAAAAAAGTCAAAAATTTTCATGAAGTATTTCGGCTTCAAAAAATTTGAAAATTTTCATGAAAAGATTTCTGCTTCAAAAAGTTGAAAATTTTCATGTATTTTTTCAACTTCAAAAAAGTTAAAAATTTTCATTAAAAGATTTCTGCTTCAAAATAGTTGACAATTTTCATGAAAAGATTTCTGCTTCAAAAAAGTTGAAAATTTTCATGAAGTATTTCGGCTTCAAAAAAGTTGAAAATTTTCATGAAAAGATTTAGACTTCAAAAAAGTTGAAAATGTTCATGTATTTTTTCAACTTCAAAAAAGTTAAAAATTTTCATCAAAAGATTTCTGCTTCAAAAAAGTTGAAAATTTTCATGAAAAGATTTCTGCTTCAAAAACTTGAAAATTTTCATGAAAAGATTTCGGCTTCAAAAAAGTTGAAAATTTTCATGAAAAGATTTACACTTCAAAAAAGTTGAAAATGTTCATGAATTTTTTCGACTTCAAAAAAGTCTAAGATTTTCATGAAAAGATTTCTGCTTCAAAAACTTGAAAATTTTCATGAAAAGATTTCGGCTTCAAAAAAGTTGAAAATTTTCATGAAAAGATTTACACTTCAAAAAAGTTGAAAATGTTCATGAATTTTTTCGACTTCAAAAAAGTCTAAGATTTTCATGAAAAGATTTCTGCTTCAAAAACTTGAAAATTTTCATGAAAAGATTTCGGCTTCAAAAAAGTTGAAAATTTTCATGAAAAGATTTACACTTCAAAAAAGTTGAAAATGTTCATGAATTTTTTCGACTTCAAAAAAGTCGAACATTTTCATGAATAGATTTCGGCTTCAAAAATGTTGAAAATTTTCATGAACTATTTCGGCATCAAAAAATTGAAAATTTACATTAAAAGATTTCGGCTTCAAAAAAGTCAAAAATTTTCATGAAGTATTTCGGCTTCAAAAAAGTTGAAAATTTTCATGAAAAGATTTAGACTTCAAAAAAGTTGAAAATGTTCATGTATTTTTTCGACTTCAATTGTATTTGTCAACTGTATTTTTTCGAAAATTTTCATGAAAAGATTTCGGCTTCAAAAAAGTTGAAAATTTTCATGAAAAGATTTACACTTCAAAAAAGTTGAAAATGTTCATGAATTTTTTCGACTTCAAAAAAGTCGAACATTTTCATGAATAGATTTCGGCTTCAAAAATGTTGAAAATTTTCATGAACTATTTCGGCATCAAAAAATTGAAAATTTTCATGAAAAGATTTACACTTCAAAAAAGTTGAAAATGTTCATGAATTTTTTCGACTTCAAAAAAGTCTAAGATTTTCATGAAAAGATTTCTGCTTCAAAAACTTGAAAATTTTCATGAAAAGATTTCGGCTTCAAAAAAGTTGAAAATTTTCATGAAAAGATTTACACTTCAAAAAAGTTGAAAATGTTCATGAATTTTTTCGACTTCAAAAAAGTCTAAGATTTTCATGAAAAGATTTCTGCTTCAAAAACTTGAAAATTTTCATGAAAAGATTTCGGCTTCAAAAAAGTTGAAAATTTTCATGAAAAGATTTACACTTCAAAAAAGTTGAAAATGTTCATGAATTTTTTCGACTTCAAAAAAGTCTAAGATTTTCATGAAAAGATTTCTGCTTCAAAAACTTGAAAATTTTCATGAAAAGATTTCGGCTTCAAAAAAGTTGAAAATTTTCATGAAAAGATTTACACTTCAAAAAAGTTGAAAATGTTCATGAATTTTTTCGACTTCAAAAAAGTCTAAGATTTTCATGAAAAGATTTCTGCTTCAAAAACTTGAAAATTTTCATGAAAAGATTTCGGCTTCAAAAAAGTTGAAAATTTTCATGAAAAGATTTACACTTCAAAAAAGTTGAAAATGTTCATGAATTTTTTCGACTTCAAAAAAGTCTAAGATTTTCATGAAAAGATTTCTGCTTCAAAAACTTGAAAATTTTCATGAAAAGATTTCGGCTTCAAAAAAGTTGAAAATTTTCATGAAAAGATTTACACTTCAAAAAAGTTGAAAATGTTCATGAATTTTTTCGACTTCAAAAAAGTCTAAGATTTTCATGAAAAGATTTCTGCTTCAAAAACTTGAAAATTTTCATGAAAAGATTTCGGCTTCAAAAAAGTTGAAAATTTTCATGAAAAGATTTACACTTCAAAAAAGTTGAAAATGTTCATGAATTTTTTCGACTTCAAAAAAGTCTAAGATTTTCATGAAAAGATTTCTGCTTCAAAAACTTGAAAATTTTCATGAAAAGATTTCTGCTTCAAAAAGTTGAAAATTTTCATGTATTTTTTCAACTTCAAAAAAGTTAAAAATTTTCATTAAAAGATTTCTGCTTCAAAATAGTTGACAATTTTCATGAAAAGATTTCTGCTTCAAAAAAGTTGAAAATTTTCATGAACTATTTCGGCATCAAAAAATTTGAAAATTTACATTAAAAGATTTCGGCTTTCAAAAAAGTCAAAAATTTTCATGAATTATTTCGGCTTCAAAAAAGTTGAAAATTTTCATGAAAAGATTTCGGCTTCAAAAAAGTTGAAAATTTTCATGAACTATTTCGGCATCAAAAAAGTTGAAAATTTGCATGAAAAGATTTCGGCTTCAAAAAAGTTGAAAATTTTCATGAAAAGATTTCTGCTTCAGAAAAGTTGAAAATTTTCATGAAAAGATTTCTGCTTCAAAAAAGTTGAAAATTTTCATGAAAAGATTTCGGCTTCAAAAAGTTTGAAAATTTTCATGAAAAGATTTCGGCTTCAAAAAAGTTGAAAATTTTCATGACAAGATTTCGACTTCAAAAAAGTTGAAAATTTTCATGAAATAATTTCGGCTTCAAAAAAGTTGAAAATTTTCATGAAAAGATTTCGGCTTCAAAAAAGTTGAAAATTTTCATGAACTATTTCGGCATCAAAAAAGTTGAAAATTTTCATGAAAAGATTTAGACTTCAAAAAAGTTGAACATGTCCATGAATTTTTTCGACTTCAAAAAAGTCTAAAATTTTGATGAAAAGATTTATGCTTCAAAAAAGATGAAAATTTTCATGAAAAGATTTCGGCTTCAAAAAGTTGAAAATTTTCATGAAAAGATTTAGACTTCAAAAAAGATGAAAACTTTCATGACAAGATTTCGGCTCCAAAAAGTTGAAAATTTTCATGAAAAGATTTCGGCTTCAAAAAAGTTGAACATTTTCATGAAAAGATTTCGGCTTCAAAAAAGTTGAACATTTTCATGAAAAGATTTCGGCTTCAAAAAAGTTGAAAATTTTCATGAAAAGATTTCGGCTTCAAAAAAGTTGAACATTTTCATGAAAAGATTTCGGCTTCAAAAAAGTTGAACATTTTCATGAAAAGATTTCGGCTTCAAAAAATTCCAAAACTTTCATGAAGTATTTCGGCTTCAAAAAAGTTGAAAATTTTCATGAAAAGATTTCGGCTTCAAAAAAGTTGAAAATTTTCATGAAAAGATTTCAGCTTCAAAAAAGTCAAAGATTTTCTTGAAAAGATTTCTGCTTCAAAAAAGTTGAAAATTTTCATGACAGGATTTTGGCTTTAAAAAAGGTAAAAATTTTCATGACAAAATTTCGGCTCCAAAAAGTTGAAAATTTTCATGAAAAGATTTCGGCTTCAAAAAAGTTGAAAATTTTCATGAAAAGATTTCGGCTTCAAAAAAGTTGAAAATTTTCATCAAGTATTTCGGCTTCAAAAAAGTCAAAGTATTTCATGAAAAGATTTCTGCTTCAAAAAAGTTGAAAATTTTTATGAAAAGATTTCGGCTTCAAAAAAGTTGAAAATTTACATGAAAAGATTTCGGCTTCAAAAAAGTTGAAAATTTTCATGAAAAGATTTCAGCTTCAAAAAAGTTGAAAATTTTCATGACAGCATTATGGCTTTAAAAAAGGTAAGAATTTTCATCAAGTATTTCGGCTTCAAAAAAGTCGAAGTATTTCATGAAAAGATTTCTGCTTCAAAAAAGTTGAAAATTTTCATGAAAAGATTTTGGCTTCAAAAAAGTTGAAAATTTTCATGAAGTATTTCTGCTTTAAAAATGTCAAAGTGACCCGGTTGAGTTTTTATTGTCTACATCTTTGCAATAAATTCATCTCTTCATTCAGTATTCAAGGTATTCCTCAATTAACTTGTTTTTGATCATCATACATCCTTATTTAATTTTTTCCTTTCTTACTTTTTGAATAAAAAACATTTTTGTATCATTACCCTTCTAATGCACAACATGGGTCAAAAATGAATCCACTTTCTATGTTATTTCATGTATGGCTGAGTGTTTCTATGATATATCTTTGAAATAAATACATTTTATCATTTTCTTTTCCAAGTATGCAGTAAATATCTTGTTTTTGTTAAGCACAAATCATCATTTGTATTTTTCCTTTCTTACTTTATGAACGAGCACAGCTTTTGTATTTCTACATCAAGTCAGAAACGACCCCAGAAACGACCCACATGCATTTACTATAGCATTTGCTGTGAAACGTGGTTGTTTCAGACATTTCACAGCTCAGCACAGCTCCCTTGGAACATCTAATACATGTAAGTATTGTTTTTAAATTGTTCTAACATCACTTTAGAAAATATTTGATGACAATTGTGAAAGATAACTGTACATAACATTTGATTAGGTTTAGGTTACCTTGAGAGTGAGTACATTACTTGTCAGAAAGTTACAAGTAATTACTATTAGCTAGCTAGCTGTTGACACTTCTATTTTAGTTAGCTAATTCTATTGTAGTTAGCTAACTATTATGTAGATTGCTAGGCTACTTAGCAAAGTACTTAGCTAAGCTACTTAGCCAAGTCACCAAAATAAAACTCTATGTATGTGTATGTATATTGATGTGCATCTGAAAATTTTATTGTGCTTTTGATTTTCTTTATCCAGAGTATGGCTGGTCCCAGATTTACTACTGAGATGGTTGTAGCGATGCTGCAGGAAGAACCAGATGAGGAGGCAATTTGTCTTGATTCAGAGTCTGAAATTTCTGATGATGATGACCCAGAATATTTGCCAGAGGGTCAAGCTGGAGTTGTGGGTGTGTCTGGGAATCCATGAAGAAGACTCCTCTGATGATACAGAAGACTCATCTGATGAGTCCTCTGAAGAGGAAACTCAGACCCAGTCCAATAGATTGAGTAAAAACGGATCTTACTGGAATGAGAATCCCCCCATTCATGGCAGAACAAGAAGCCATAACATTCTGAGGAGCTGCCCAGGACCTACACCTGGATCACCAGCTGTTTCACCAAAAGATGCCTGGGATATGTTCATGAGTGACAACATCATTGAGGAGGTTCTAATATGTACCAACTTAGAGGGACGAAGAACAGCCACAGCAAAAGGGAAAGAGTGGAGAAGCATTGATAAAGAAGAATTGATGGCCTTCATCAATTCTTGCAGGGGGGGAGAAGAGCTGGGATGTGGCCTTGCAGGAGCTGTTTGTGGATCCGCTGCAAAATCCAATTTACAAGGCCACCATGGGGCTTAGGAGATATGAAGATATCCGCCGCGTCATACGGTTTGACGACAAGAGGACCAGGGCTCTGCGACTGGAAACACACCACATGGCGACATTTAGGTACGTGTGGGACTGTTTCCTGGACAACTGCAGAAGAAAGTTCATCCCCAGTGACTGTTTCACCATAGATGAGCAGCTTGTGCCATTCCGAGGCAGGTGCAAGTTACGGCAACACATGCCCAGCAAGCCTGCAAAATATGGGATAAAAATCTTCTGGATGTGCGACGCAAGGGTACCTTATGCAATAGATGGAATTGTCTATACCGGGAGACAGCCAGGTTCAGAGGAACCTTGGAGAGAATGTCGTCCAGCAATTGTGCAGTGGAATCAGACAGACAGGTGAATGTAAAGTACAATAGAGAAACTAATGTATTAAGTTTTAGCACAATACCTACATACTTTTTCCCAATCTTTAATAATGTGTATTTTATTTTTTTATTTGATTTCTCTGTAAGCAAAATAGTAAAACAGAATAAAATGCAATGCAATGCAACAGATTATGGTGTTAGAGTTTAAAGAATTCCATGTTGAGTAAATTTACAATCTTTTCCCCCTCTCATAGGTCGCAACATCACAATTAGCAACTTCTTCACCAGTGTCCCGCTGGCTGAGAAGCTCCTCGAGAAGAACCTGACCATTGTTGGGACTCTTTGCCAGAACAAATCGGACATACCACCTATCATGAAGCCATCCAAATCACGGGAGATTCATAGCTCAGAATTCGGATTCAATGGCAACATGACCATGGTGAGCTATGTGCAGAAGAAGGGAAAAGCTGTTGTCCTCCTGAGCACTATGCATGATGACAAAGCAGTGGATGACAGCAGTCAGAAGAAGAAACAATGGGAAGATGTGGGTTTAAAAAACAAAACACAGCCACCACCCAGCCACAAGAGGACATCAGACAGGAGGGCCAAAGGAAGAGGAAGAGGTGCACGATCTGCCCAGTTACCAAAGACAGAAAAGTCAGCAGCTAGTGTTCCCAGTGCACCAGGCCTGTGTGCAAGGAGCACAAACTCTTAGTGATCATTTGTGAGGCATGTCAAAATTGAGAAGGCAATTTGTGCTCTAGTGATGTGTTCAGTTGTATTTCATTTTGTTTGGTCACATTCACCAGTTTACAGTTGTTAAATTACAGATACAGTTCAGTTCAACAGCCGTGTTATCTGTTATCAGAGGTATGTGTATGTGTGACAAAATGACAAATAAACATGTTGCAAATATGAAATACATAAGTGTTTGGCTCCACTCACTGCTAAAGTAATTACTTGAAACAAATTATTATTATAGTATTAATTCATTTAATTTTAAATCACACTTGGATGTATGGGTCATTTTTGACCCATGTGTGTAAACTTGATGTAGTAATAAAAAAAGCTATTTTTGTTCATAAAGCATGAAAGTAAAAATGGAAATAGTGATTGGTGGTAATCAAAAACAAGATATTTAAAGAATACTTGGAATATTCAATCATAAAATAAATTGATTTCAAAAGATAGAACAAAGAAAAACTCAGCCAGCATGAAGAAAGTCGAAGATTTTCATGAAAGTTTTCAACTTTTTTGAAGCCGAAATACTTCATGAAAATCTTTGACTTTTTTGAAGCCGAAATCTTTTCATGAAAGTTTTCAACTTTTTTAAAGCCGGAATCTTTTCATGAAAATTTTGAACTTTTTTGAAGCAGAAATCTTTTCATCAAAATTTTCAAATTTTTTGAAGCCGAAATACTTCATGAAAGTTTTCAACCTTTTTGAAGCTGAAATACTTCATGAAAATTTTTACCTTTTTTAAAGCCAAAATCCTGTCATGAAAATTTTCAACTTTGTTGAAGCCGAAATCTTTTCATGAAAATTTTCAACTTTTTTGAAGCCGAAATCTTTTCATGAAAATTTTCAACTTTCTGAAGTAGAAATATTTTATGAAAATGTTCAACTTTTTCAAAAACCCGAATTTTTCAACTTTTTTGAAGCCGAAATACTTCATGAAAATTTTCAACTTTTTTGAAGCCGAACTCTTTTCATGAAAAATTTCAATTTTGTTGAAGCTGAAATCTTTTCATGGAAATTTTCAACTTTTTTGAAGCAGAAATCTTGTCATGAAAATTTTCAACTTTTTTGAAGCAGAAATCTTTTCATAAAAATTATCAACTTTTTTGAAAATGAAACCTTTTCATCAAAATTTTCAACTTTTTTGAAGCAGAAAACTTTTCATTTAAATTTTCAACTTTTTTGAAGCCGAAATACTTCATGAAAATTTTCAACTTTTTTGAAGCAGAAAACTTTTCATTTAAATTTTCAACTTTTTTGAAGCCGAAATACTTCATGAAAATTTTCAACTTTTTTGAAGCCGAACTCTTTTCATGAAAAATTTCAATTTTGTTGAAGCTGAAATCTTTTCATGGAAATTTTCAACTTTTTTGAAGCCAAAATCTTGTCATGAAAATTTTCAACTTTTTTGAAGCAGAAATCTTTTCCTAAAAATTATCAACTTTTTTGAAAATGAAACCTTTTCATCAAAATTTTCAACTTTTTTGAAGCAGAAAACTTTTCATTTAAATTTTCAACTTTTTTGAAGCCGAAATACTTCATGAAAATTTTCAACTTTTTTGAAGCCAAAATCTTGTCATGAAAATTTTCAACTTTTTTGAAGCAGAAATCTTTTCCTAAAAATTATCAACTTTTTTGAAAATGAAACCTTTTCATCAAAATTTTCAACTTTTTTGAAGCAGAAAACTTTTCATTTAAATTTTCAACTTTTTTGAAGCCGAAATACTTCATGAAAATTTTCAACTTTTTTGAAGCCGAACTCTTTTCATGAAAAATTTCAATTTTGTTGAAGCTGAAATCTTTTCATGAAAATTTTCAACTTTTTTGAAGCCAAAATCTTGTCATGAAAATTTTCAACTTTTTTGAAGCAGAAACCTTTTCATAAAAATTATCAACTTTTTTGAAAATGAAACCTTTTCATCAAAATTTTCAACTTTTTTGAAGCCGAAATCTTTTCATGTAAATTTTTAATTTTTTTGTAGCCGAAATACTTCATGAAAGTTTACAACCTTTTTGAAGCTGAAATACTTCATGAAAATTTTTACCTTTTTTAAAGCCAAAATCCTGTCATGAAAATTTTCAACTTTGTTGAACCCGAAATCTTTTCATGAAAATCTTCAACTTTTTTGAAGCCGAAATCTTTTCATGAAAATTTTCAACTTTTTTGAAGCAGAAATCTTTTCATGAGAATTTTCAACTTTCTGAAGTAGAAATATTTTATGAAAATTTTCAACTTTTTCAAAAACCCGAAATTTTCAACTTTTTTGAAGCCGAAATACTTCATGAAAATTTTCAACTTTTTTGAAGCAGAAAACTTTTCATTTAAATTTTCAACTTTTTTGAAGCCGAAATACTTCATGAAAATTTTCAACTTTTTTGAAAATGAAACCTTTTCATCAAAATTTTCAACTTTTTTGAAGCCGAAATCTTTTCATGTAAATTTTTAACTTTTTTGAAACCGAAATACTTCATGAAAATTTTCAACTTTTTTGAAGCTGAAATTTTTTCATGAAAATGTTCAACTTTTTTGAAGCAGAAATCGTTTCATGAAGATCTTCAACTTTTTTGAAGAAAAAAACTTTTCATGAAAATCTTCAACTTTTTTGAAGCAGAAATACTTCATGGAAATGTTCAACTTTTTTGAAGCCGAAATCTTTTCATGAAAATTTTGAACTTTTTTGAAGCAGAAATCTTTTCATCAAAATTTTCAAATTTTTTGAAGCTGAAATACTTCATGAAAATTTTTACCTTTTTTAAAGCCAAAATCCTGTCATGAAAATTTTCAACTTTGCTGAAGCCGAAATCTTTTCATGAAAATCTTCAACTTTTTTGAAGCAAAAATACTTCATGAAAATGTTCAACTTTTTTGAAGGCTAAATCTTTTCATGAAAATTTTTAACTTTGTTGAAGCAGAAATCTTTTCATGAAAATTTTCAACTTTGTTGAAGGCTAAATCTTTTCATGAAAATTTTTAACTTTGTTGAAGCAGAAATCTTTTCATGAAAATTTTCAACTTTGTTGAAGCAGAAATCTTTTCATGAAAATTTTCAACTTTGTTGAAGCAGAAATCTTTTCATGAAAATTTTAAAGCAGAAATCTTTTCATGAAAATTTTCAACTTTTTTGAAGCTGAAATCTTTTCATGTAAATTTTCAACTTTTTTGAAACCAAAATACTTCATGAAAATTTTTGACTTTTTTGAAGCCGAAATCTTTTCATGAAAATTTTCAACTTTGTTGAAGCAGAAATCTTTTCATGAAAATTTTAAAGCAGAAATCTTTTCATGAAAATTTTCAACTTTTTTGAAGCTGAAATCTTTTCATGTCAATTTTTAACTTTTTTGAAGCCAAAATCCTGTCATGAAAAATTTCAATTTTGTTGAAGCTGAAATCTTTTCATGAAAATTATCAACTTTTTTGAAAATGAAACCTTTTCATGAAAATGTTCAACTTTTTTGAAGCCGAAATCTTTTCATGTATATTTTTAACTTTTTTAAAACCGAAATCTTTTCATGAAAATTTTCAACTTTTTTGAAGACGAAATACTTCATGAAAATCTTCAACTTTTGTAAAGCAGAAAAACGTCATGAAAGTTTTCAACTTTTTGGAAGCCGAAAAACTTCATGAAAGTTTTCAACTTTTTTGAAGCTGAAATACTTCATGAAAATTTTCAACTTTTTTGAAGCCAAAATCTTTTCATGAAACTTTTCAACTTTTTTGAAGCAGAAATCTTTTCATGTAAATTTTCAACTTCTTTAAAGCCAAAATCCTGTCATGAAACTTTTCAACTTTTTTGAAACAGAAATCTTTTCATGAAAATTTTCAACTTTTTTGAAGCCGAAATCTTTTCATGAAAGTTTTCAACTTTTTGAAGCAAAAATACTTCATGAAAATTTTCAACTTTTTAAAAAGCTTGAAATTTTGAACTTTTTTGAAACAGAAATCTTTTCATGTAAATTTTGAACTTTTTTGAAAATGAAATCTTTTCATGAAAATGTTCAACTTTTTTGAAGCCGAAATACTTATTGAAAATTTTCAACTTTTTTGAAGTCGAAATACTTCATGAAAGTTTTCAACTTTTTCAAAGCTGAAATACTTCATGAAAGTTTTCAACTTTTTTAAAGCTGAAATCTTTATATGTAAATTTTCAACTTTATTCAAACTGATATTCTACATTTTCTAACTCAAAGTGTCGTTTCAAAGTAAAAATACTGTTAGAAGGAGTGATTCAGACAAAATTAGATGAAACAGATGTACTGGTAAGAAATGAGCGCAGTTACATGAAATGACATCAAAATCAACATTCCCTGAGCCAGAAAACGCTATTAACAGCTTTAGTGATCAAATTGAGCGTATCTTGCGAAGCTGAGCTCGAAAGTGACATGAAACATGTTTTTGGGACATAAAGTGACACTTACTTTTCAGACTACATTTTCTCACTCAAAGTGTCGTTTCAAAGTAAAAATACTGTTAGAAGGCGTGATTCAGACAAAATTAGATGAAACAGCTGTACTGGTAACAAATGAGCGCAGTTACATGAAATGACATCAAACTCAACATTCCCTGAGCCAGACAACGCTATTAACAGCTTTAGTGATCAAATTGAGCGTATCTTGCGAAGCTGAGCTCGAAAGTGACATGAAACATGTTTTTGAGACATAAAATGACACTTACTGTTCAGACTACATTTTCTAACTCAAAGTGCCGTTTCAAAGTAAAAATACTGTTAGAAGGAGTGATTCAGACAATATTAGATGAAACAGCTGTACTGGTAACAAATGAGCGCAGTTACATGAAATGACATCAAAATCAACATTCCCTGAGCCAGACAACGCTATTAACAGCTTTAGTGATCAAATTGAGCGTATCTTGCGAAGCTGAGCTCGAAAGTGACATGAAACATGTTTTTGAGACATAAAGTGACACTTACAGTGAATACCTGTCCTGACTACATTTTCTAACTGAAAGCGTCGTTTCAAAGTAAAAATACTGTTAGAAGGAGTGATTCAGACAAAATTAGATGAAACAGCAGCACTGGTAACAAACAAAGATATTAACAGCTTTAGTGATCAAATTGAGCGTATCTTGCGACGTTGTGCTCGAAAGTGACATGAAACATGTTTTGAACAGTAAGTGTCACTTTATGTCTCAAAAACATGTTTCATGTCACTTTCGAGCTCAGCTTCGCAAGATACGCTCAATTTGATCACCTAAGCTGTTAATATCGTTGATTGTTACCAGTACAGCTGTTTCAACTAATTTTATCTGAATCACTCCTTCTAACAGTATTTTTACTTTGAAACGACGCTTTGAGTTAGAAAATGTAGTCAGAACAGGTATTCACTGTAAGTGTCACTTTATGTCTCAAAAACATGTTTCTTGTCACTTTCGAGCTCAGCTTCTCAAGATACGCTCAATTTGATCACTAAAGCTGTTAATATCATTGTTTGTTACCAGTACAGCTGTTTCATCTAATTTTGTCTGCATCACTCCTTCTAACAGTATTTTTACTTTGAAACGACACTTTGAGTTAGAAAATGCAGTCTGAACAGTAAGTGTCACTTTTTGTCTGAAAAACATGTTTCATGTCACTTTCGAGCTCAGCTTCGCAAGATACGCTCAATTTGATCACTAAAGCTGTTAATAGCGTTGTCTGGCTCAGGGAATGTTGATTTTGATGTCATTTCATGTAACTGCGCTCATTTGTTACCACTACAGCTGTTTCATCTAATTTTGTCTGAATCACTCCTTCTAACAGTATTTTTACTTTGAAACGACACTTTGAGTTAGAAAATGCAGTCTGAACAGTAAGCGTCACTTTTTGTCTGAAAAACATGTTTCATGTCACTTTCGAGCTCAGCTTCGCAAGATACGCTCAATTTGATCACTAAAGCTGTTAATAGCGTTGTCTGGCTCAGGGAATGTTGATTTTGATGTCATTTCATGTAACTGCGCTCATTTGTTACCACTACAGCTGTTTCATCTAATTTTGTCTGAATCACTCCTTCTAACAGTATTTTTACTTTGAAACGACGCTTTCAGTTAGAAAATGTAGTCAGGACAGGTATTCACTGTAAGTGTCACTTTATGTCTCAAAAACATGTTTCATGTCACTTTCGAGCTCAGCTTCGCAAGATACGCTCAATTTGATCACTAAAGCTGTTAATAGCGTTGTCTGGCTCAGGGAATGTTGATTTTGATGTCATTTCATGTAACTGCGCTCATTTGTTACCACTACAGCTGTTTCATCCAATTTTGTCTGAATCACTCCCTCTAACAGTATTTTTACTTTGAAACGACACTTTGAGTTCGAAAATGTAGTCACAACAGGTATTCACTGTAACTGTCACTTTATGTCTGAAAAACATGTTTCATGTCACTTTCGAGCTCAACTTCCCAAGATACGCTCAATTTGATCACTAAAGCTGTTAATATCATTGTTTGTTACCAGTACAGCTGTTTCATCTAATTTTGTCTGAATCACTCCTTCTAACAGTATTTTTACTTTGAAACTACACTTTGAGTTAGAAAATGTAGAATATCAGTTTGAATAAAGTCGAAAATTTTCATGAAAAGATTTCTGCTTCAAAAAAGTTGAAAAAATGTCATGAAATATTTTGGCTTTAAAAAAGTTGAAAATTTTCATGAAAAGATTTCGGCTTCAAAAAAGTTGAAAAAATGTCATGCAATATTTCGGCTTTAAAAAAGTTGAAAGTTTTCATGAAAAGATTTCGGCTTCAAAAAAGTTGAAAATTTTCATGAAAAGATTTACACTTCAAAAAAGTTGAAAATGTTCATGAATTTTTTCGACTTCAAAAAAGTCTAAGATTTTCATGAAAAGATTTCTGCTTGAAAAAAATTGAAAATTTTCATGAAAAGATTTCGGCTTCAAAAAGATGAAAATTTTCATGAAAAGATTTCGGCTTCAAAAAAGTTGAAAATTTTCATGAACTATTTCGGCATCAAAAAAGTTGAAAATTTTCATGAAGTATTTCGGCTTCAAAAAAGTCAATGATTTTCATGAAAAGATTTCTGCTTCAGAAAAGTCAATGATTTTCATGAAAAGATTTCTGCTTCAGAAAAGTTGAAAATTTTCATGAAAAGATTTCTGCTTCAAAAAAGTTGAAAATTTTCATGAAGTATTTCGGCTTCAAAAAAGTTGAAAATTTACATTAAAAGATTTGGGCTTCAAAAAAGTCAACAATTTTCATGAAAAGATTTCGGCTTCAAAAAAGTTGAAAATTTTCATGAAAAGATTTAGAATTCAAAAAAGTTGAAAATGTTCATGAACTATTTCAGCATCAAAAAAGTTGAAAATTTTCATGAAAAGATTTAGACTTCAAAAAAGTTGAACATGTCCATGAATTTTTTCGACTTCAAAAAAGTCTAAAATTTTGATGAAAAGATTTATGCTTCAAAAAAGATGAAAATTTTCATGAAAAGATTTCGGCTTCAAAAACTTGAAAATTTTCATGAAAAGATTTAGACTTCAAAAAAGATGAAAATTTTCATGAAAAGATTTCGGCTCCAAAAAGATCGAAGATTTTCATGAAAAGATTTCAGCTTCAAAAAAGTTGAAAATTTTCATGACAGGATTTTGGCTTTTAAAAAAGTAAAAATTTTCATGAAAAGATTTCTGCTTCAAAAAAGTTGAAAATTTTCATCAAGTATTTCGGCTGTAAAAAAGTCGACGATTTTCATGAAAAGATTTCGGCTTCAAAAAATCTGAAAATTTTCATGAAGTTTTTCGACTTCAAAAAAGTCTAAGATTTTCATGAAAAGAATTCTGCTTCAAAAAAGTTGAAAATTTTCATGAAAAGATTTCGGCTTCAAATAGTTGAAAATTTTCATGAAAAGATTTCGGCTTCAAAAAAGTTGAAAAATTTCATGAAAAGATTTCGGCTTCAAAAAAGTTGAACATTTTCATGAAAAGATTTCGGCTTCAAAAAAGTAAAAATTTTCATGAAAAGATTTCTGCTTCAAAAAAGTTGAAAATTTTCATCAAGTATTTCGGCTTCAAAAAAGTCGACGATTTTCATGAAAAGATTTCGGCTTCAAAAAATTTGAAAATTTTCATGAAGTTTTTCGACTTCAAAAACGTCGAAGATTTTCATGAAAAGATTTCTGCTTCAAAAAAGTTGAAAATTTTCATGAAAAGATTTCGGCTTTAAAAAGTTGAAAATTTTCATGAAAAGATTTCGGCTTCAAAAAAGTTGAACATTTTCATGAAAAGATTTCGGCTTCAAAAAAGTTGAACATTTTCATGAAATGATTTCTGCTTCAAAAAAGTTGAACATTTACATGAAAAGATTTCGACTTCAAAAAAGTCTAAGATTTTCATGAAAAGATTTCTGCTTCAAAAAAGTTGAAAATTTTCATGAAAAGATTTCGGCTTCAAAAAGTTGAAAATTTTCATGAAAAGATTTCGGCTTCAAAAAAGTTGAAAATTTTCATGAAAAGATTTCGGCTTCAAAAAGTTGAAAATTTTCATGAAAAGATTTCGGCTTCAAAAAAGTTGACCATTTTCATGAAAAGAATTCGGCTTCAAAAAAGTTGAAAATTTTTATGAAAAGATTTCGGTTTCATAAAGTTGAAAATTTTCATTAAAAGATTTCTGCTTCAAAAAAGTTGAAAATTTTCATGACAGGATTTTGGCTTCAAAAAGGTTGAAAACTTTCATGAACTATTTCGACTTCAAAAAAGTCGAAGATTTTCATGAAAAGATTTCTGCTTCAAAAAAGTTGAAAATTTACATGAAAAGATTTCGACTTCAAAAAAGTTGAAATTTTTCATGAAGTATTTCGGCTGCAAAAAAATGGAACATTTTCATGAAAAGATTTCGGTTTCAAAAAGTTGAAAATTTTCATGAAAAGATCTTGGCTTCAAAAAAGTTGAACATTTTCATGAAAAGATTTCGGCTTCAAAAAGTTGAAAATTTTCATGAAAAGATTTCGGCTTCAAAAAAGTTGACCATTTTCATGAAAAGATTTCGGCTTCAAAAAAGTTGAAAATTTTCATGAACAGATTTCGGTTTCAAAAAGTTGAAAATTTTCATGAAAAGATCTCGGCTTCAAAAAAGTTCAACATTTTCATGAAAAGATTTCGGCTTCAAAAAAGTTGAAAATTTTCATGAAAAGATTTCGGCTTCAAAAAAATTGAAAATTTTCATGAAAAGATTTCGACTTCAAAAAAGTTGAAAATTTACATGAACAGATTTCGACTTCAAAAAAGATGAAAATTTTCATGAAGTATTTCGGCTTCAAAAAAATGGAACATTTTCATGAAAAGATTTCGACTTCAAAAAAGTTGAAAATTTTCATGAACAGATTTCGGTTTCAAAAAGTTGACAATTTTCATGAAAAGATCTCGGCTTCAAAAAAGTTGAACATTTTCATGAAAAGATTTCGGCTTCAAAAAAGTTGAAAATTTTAATGAAAAGATTTTGGTTTCAAAAAGTTGAACATTTTCATGAAAAGATTTCGGCTTCAAAAAAGTTGAACATTTTCATGAAAAGATTTCGGCTTCAAAAAAGTTGAAAATTTTCATGAAAAGATTTTGGTTTCAAAAAGTTGAACATTTTCATGAAAAGATTTGGGCTTCAAAAAGGTTGAACATTTTCATGAAAAGATTTCGGCTTCAAAAAAGTAGAAAATTTTTATGAAAAGATTTCGACTTCAAAAAAGTTTAAGATTTTCATGAAAAGATTTCGGCTTCAAAAAAGTTGAAAATTTTCATGAACAGATTTCTGCTTCAAAAAAGTTGAAAATTTTCATGAAAAGATTTCGGCTTCAAAAAGTCGAAAATTTTCATGAAAAGATTTCGACTTCAAAAAAGTCTAAGATTTTCATGAAAAGATTTCGGCTTCAAAAAGTTGAAAATTTTCATGAACAGATTTCTGCTTCAAAAAAGTTGAAAATTTTCATGAAAAGATTTCGGCTTCAAAAAGTTGAAAATTTTCATGAAAAGATTTCGACTTCAAAAAAGTCTAAGATTTTCATGAAAAGATTTCGGCTTCAAAAAGTTGAAAATTTTCATGAAAAGATTTCGGCTTCAAAAAGTTGACCATTTTCATGAAAAGATTTCGGCTTCAAAAAAGTTGAAAATTTTCATGAACAGATTTCGGTTTCAAAAAGTTGAAAATTTTCATGAAAAGATCTCGGCTTCAAAAAAGTTGAACATTTTCATGAAAAGATTTCGACTTCAAAAAAGTTGAAAATTTTCATAAAGTATTTCGGCTTAAAAAAAATGGAACATTTTCATGAAAAGATTTCGGCTTCAAAAAAGTTGAAAATTTTCATGAAAAGATTTCGGCTTCAAAAAGTTTTAAATTTTCATGAAAAGATTTCGGCTTCAAAAAAGTTGACCATTTTCATGAAAAGATTTCGGCTTCAAAAAAGTTGAAAATTTTCATGAAAAGATTTAGGTTTCAAAAAAGTTGAAAATTTTCATGAAGTATTTTGGCTTCAAAAAAGTCTAACATTTTCATGAAAAGATTTCGGCTTCAAAAAAGTTGAAAATTTTCATGAACAGATTTCGGTTTCAAAAAGTTGAAAATTTTCATGAAAAGATCTCGGCTTCAAAAAAGTTGAACATTTTCATTCAAAGATTTCGGCTTCAAAAAAGTTGAAAAATTTCATGAAAAGATTTTGGTTTCAAAAAGTTGAACATTTTCATGAAAAGATTTCGGCTTCAAAAAAGTTGAACATTTTCATGAAGTATTTCGGCTTCAAAAAAGTCTAACATTTTCATGAAAAGATTTCGGCTTCAAAAAAGTTGAACATTTTCATGAAAAGATTTCTGCTTCAAAAAAGTTTAAAATTTTCATGAAAAGATTTCGGCTTCAAAAAAGTTTAAAATTTTCATGAAAAGATTTCGGTTTCATGAAGTTGAACATTTTCATGACAAGATTTCGGCTTCAAAAAGTTGAAAATTTTCATGAAAAGATTTCGACTTCAAAAAAGTCTAAGATTTTCATGAAAAGACCTCGGCTTCAAAAAAGTTGAAAATTTTCATGAAAAGATTTCGGCTTCAAAAAAGTTGAAAATTTTCATGAAAAGATTTTGGTTTCAAAAAGTTGAACATTTTCATGAAAAGATTTCGGCTTCAAAAAAGTTGAACATTTTCATGAAAAGATTTTGGTTTCAAAAAGTTGAACATTTTCATGAAAAGATTTCGGCTTCAAAAAAGTTGAACATTTTCATGAAGTATTTCGGCTGCAAAAAAATGGAACATTTTCATGAAAAGATTTCGGTTTCAAAAAGTTGAAAATTTTCATGAAAAGATCTCGGCTTCAAAAAAGTTGAACATTTTCATGAAAAGATTTCGGCTTCAAAAAGTTGAAAATTTTCATGAAAAGATTTCGGCTTCAAAAAAGTTGACCATTTTCATGAAAAGATTTCGGCTTCAAAAAAGTTGAAAATTTTCATGAAAAGATCTCGGCTTCAAAAAAGTTGAACATTTTCATGAAAAGATTTCGGCTTCAAAAAAGTTGAAAATTTTCATGAAAAGATTTAGGTTTCAAAAAAGTTGAAAATTTTCATGAAGTATTTCGGCTTCAAAAAAGTCTAACATTTTCATGAAAAGATTTCGGCTTCAAAAAAGTTGAAAATTTTCATGAACAGATTTCGGCTCCAAAAAGTTGAAAATTTTCATGAAAAGATTTCGGCTTCAAAAAAGTTGAACATTTTCATGAAAAGATTTTGGTTTCAAAAAGTTGAACATTTTCATGAAAAGATTTCGGCTTCAAAAAAGTTGAACATTTTCATGAAGTATTTCGGCTGCAAAAAAATGGAACATTTTCATGAAAAGATTTCGGTTTCAAAAAGTTGAAAATTTTCATGAAAAGATCTCGGCTTCAAAAAAGTTGAACATTTTCATGAAAAGATTTCTGCTTCAAAAAGTTGAAAATTTTCATGAAAAGATTTCGGCTTCAAAAAAGTTGACCATTTTCATGAAAAGATTTCGGCTTCAAAAAAGTTGAAAATTTTCATGAACAGATTTCGGTTTCAAAAAGTTGAAAATTTTCATGAAAAGATCTCGGCTTCAAAAAAGTTCAACATTTTCATGAAAAGATTTCGGCTTCAAAAAAGTTGAAAATTTTCATGAAAAGATTTTGGTTTCAAAAAGTTGAACATTTTCATGAAAAGATCTCGGCTTCAAAAAAGTTCAACATTTTCATGAAAAGATTTCGGCTTCAAAAAAGTTGAAAATTTTCATGAAAAGATTTTGGCTTCAAAAAAATTGAAAATTTTCATGAAAAGATTTCGACTTCAAAAAAGTTGAAAATTTACATGAACAGATTTCGACTTCAAAAAAGATGAAAATTTTCATGAAGTATTTCGGCTTCAAAAAAATGGAACATTTTCATGAAAAGATTTCGACTTCAAAAAAGTTGAAAATTTTCATGAACAGATTTCGGTTTCAAAAAGTTTAAAATTTTCATGAAAAGATCTCGGCTTCAAAAAAGTTGAACATTTTCATGAAAAGATTTCGGCTTCAAAAAAGTTGAAAATTTTAATGAAAAGATTTTGGTTTCAAAAAGTTGAACATTTTCATGAAAAGATTTCGGCATCAAAAAAGTTGAACATTTTCATGAAAAGATTTCGGCTTCAAAAAAGTTGAAAATTTTCATGAAAAGATTTTGGTTTCAAAAAGTTGAACATTTTCATGAAAAGATTTGGGCTTCAAAAAGGTTGAACATTTTCATGAAAAGATTTCGGCTTCAAAAAAGTAGAAAATTTTTATGAAAAGATTTCGACTTCAAAAAAGTTGAAAAATTTCATGAAAAGATTTCGGCTTCAAAAAAGTTGAACATTTTCATGAAAAGATTTCGGCTTCAAAAAAGTAAAAATTTTCATGAAAAGATTTCTGCTTCAAAAAAGTTGAAAATTTTCATCAAGTATTTCGGCTTCAAAAAAGTCGACGATTTTCATGAAAAGATTTCGGCTTCAAAAAATTTGAAAATTTTCATGAAGTTTTTCGACTTCAAAAACGTCGAAGATTTTCATGAAAAGATTTCTGCTTCAAAAAAGTTGAAAATTTTCATGAAAAGATTTCGGCTTTAAAAAGTTGAAAATTTTCATGAAAAGATTTCGGCTTCAAAAAAGTTGAACATTTTCATGAAAAGATTTCGGCTTCAAAAAAGTTGAACATTTTCATGAAATGATTTCTGCTTCAAAAAAGTTGAACATTTACATGAAAAGATTTCGACTTCAAAAAAGTCTAAGATTTTCATGAAAAGATTTCTGCTTCAAAAAAGTTGAAAATTTTCATGAAAAGATTTCGGCTTCAAAAAGTTGAAAATTTTCATGAAAAGATTTCGGCTTCAAAAAAGTTGAAAATTTTCATGAAAAGATTTCGGCTTCAAAAAGTTGAAAATTTTCATGAAAAGATTTCGGCTTCAAAAAAGTTGACCATTTTCATGAAAAGAATTCGGCTTCAAAAAAGTTGAAAATTTTTATGAAAAGATTTCGGTTTCATAAAGTTGAAAATTTTCATTAAAAGATTTCTGCTTCAAAAAAGTTGAAAATTTTCATGACAGGATTTTGGCTTCAAAAAGGTTGAAAACTTTCATGAACTATTTCGACTTCAAAAAAGTCGAAGATTTTC
This sequence comes from Labrus bergylta, assembly GCF_963930695.1. NCBI lineage: Eukaryota > Metazoa > Chordata > Actinopteri > Labriformes > Labridae > Labrus > Labrus bergylta. The sequence goes on along the minus strand of NW_027077289.1, from coordinate 181,586 downwards.
ATGAAAAGATTTCTGCTTCAAAAAAGTTGAAAATTTACATGAAAAGATTTCGACTTCAAAAAAGTTGAAATTTTTCATGAAGTATTTCGGCTGCAAAAAAATGGAACATTTTCATGAAAAGATTTCGGTTTCAAAAAGTTGAAAATTTTCATGAAAAGATCTTGGCTTCAAAAAAGTTGAACATTTTCATGAAAAGATTTCGGCTTCAAAAAGTTGAAAATTTTCATGAAAAGATTTCGGCTTCAAAAAAGTTGACCATTTTCATGAAAAGATTTCGGCTTCAAAAAAGTTGAAAATTTTCATGAACAGATTTCGGTTTCAAAAAGTTGAAAATTTTCATGAAAAGATCTCGGCTTCAAAAAAGTTCAACATTTTCATGAAAAGATTTCGGCTTCAAAAAAGTTGAAAATTTTCATGAAAAGATTTCGGCTTCAAAAAAATTGAAAATTTTCATGAAAAGATTTCGACTTCAAAAAAGTTGAAAATTTACATGAACAGATTTCGACTTCAAAAAAGATGAAAATTTTCATGAAGTATTTCGGCTTCAAAAAAATGGAACATTTTCATGAAAAGATTTCGACTTCAAAAAAGTTGAAAATTTTCATGAACAGATTTCGGTTTCAAAAAGTTGACAATTTTCATGAAAAGATCTCGGCTTCAAAAAAGTTGAACATTTTCATGAAAAGATTTCGGCTTCAAAAAAGTTGAAAATTTTAATGAAAAGATTTTGGTTTCAAAAAGTTGAACATTTTCATGAAAAGATTTCGGCTTCAAAAAAGTTGAACATTTTCATGAAAAGATTTCGGCTTCAAAAAAGTTGAAAATTTTCATGAAAAGATTTTGGTTTCAAAAAGTTGAACATTTTCATGAAAAGATTTGGGCTTCAAAAAGGTTGAACATTTTCATGAAAAGATTTCGGCTTCAAAAAAGTAGAAAATTTTTATGAAAAGATTTCGACTTCAAAAAAGTTTAAGATTTTCATGAAAAGATTTCGGCTTCAAAAAAGTTGAAAATTTTCATGAACAGATTTCTGCTTCAAAAAAGTTGAAAATTTTCATGAAAAGATTTCGGCTTCAAAAAGTCGAAAATTTTCATGAAAAGATTTCGACTTCAAAAAAGTCTAAGATTTTCATGAAAAGATTTCGGCTTCAAAAAGTTGAAAATTTTCATGAACAGATTTCTGCTTCAAAAAAGTTGAAAATTTTCATGAAAAGATTTCGGCTTCAAAAAGTTGAAAATTTTCATGAAAAGATTTCGACTTCAAAAAAGTCTAAGATTTTCATGAAAAGATTTCGGCTTCAAAAAGTTGAAAATTTTCATGAAAAGATTTCGGCTTCAAAAAGTTGACCATTTTCATGAAAAGATTTCGGCTTCAAAAAAGTTGAAAATTTTCATGAACAGATTTCGGTTTCAAAAAGTTGAAAATTTTCATGAAAAGATCTCGGCTTCAAAAAAGTTGAACATTTTCATGAAAAGATTTCGACTTCAAAAAAGTTGAAAATTTTCATAAAGTATTTCGGCTTAAAAAAAATGGAACATTTTCATGAAAAGATTTCGGCTTCAAAAAAGTTGAAAATTTTCATGAAAAGATTTCGGCTTCAAAAAGTTTTAAATTTTCATGAAAAGATTTCGGCTTCAAAAAAGTTGACCATTTTCATGAAAAGATTTCGGCTTCAAAAAAGTTGAAAATTTTCATGAAAAGATTTAGGTTTCAAAAAAGTTGAAAATTTTCATGAAGTATTTTGGCTTCAAAAAAGTCTAACATTTTCATGAAAAGATTTCGGCTTCAAAAAAGTTGAAAATTTTCATGAACAGATTTCGGTTTCAAAAAGTTGAAAATTTTCATGAAAAGATCTCGGCTTCAAAAAAGTTGAACATTTTCATTCAAAGATTTCGGCTTCAAAAAAGTTGAAAAATTTCATGAAAAGATTTTGGTTTCAAAAAGTTGAACATTTTCATGAAAAGATTTCGGCTTCAAAAAAGTTGAACATTTTCATGAAGTATTTCGGCTTCAAAAAAGTCTAACATTTTCATGAAAAGATTTCGGCTTCAAAAAAGTTGAACATTTTCATGAAAAGATTTCTGCTTCAAAAAAGTTTAAAATTTTCATGAAAAGATTTCGGCTTCAAAAAAGTTTAAAATTTTCATGAAAAGATTTCGGTTTCATGAAGTTGAACATTTTCATGACAAGATTTCGGCTTCAAAAAGTTGAAAATTTTCATGAAAAGATTTCGACTTCAAAAAAGTCTAAGATTTTCATGAAAAGACCTCGGCTTCAAAAAAGTTGAAAATTTTCATGAAAAGATTTCGGCTTCAAAAAAGTTGAAAATTTTCATGAAAAGATTTTGGTTTCAAAAAGTTGAACATTTTCATGAAAAGATTTCGGCTTCAAAAAAGTTGAACATTTTCATGAAAAGATTTTGGTTTCAAAAAGTTGAACATTTTCATGAAAAGATTTCGGCTTCAAAAAAGTTGAACATTTTCATGAAGTATTTCGGCTGCAAAAAAATGGAACATTTTCATGAAAAGATTTCGGTTTCAAAAAGTTGAAAATTTTCATGAAAAGATCTCGGCTTCAAAAAAGTTGAACATTTTCATGAAAAGATTTCGGCTTCAAAAAGTTGAAAATTTTCATGAAAAGATTTCGGCTTCAAAAAAGTTGACCATTTTCATGAAAAGATTTCGGCTTCAAAAAAGTTGAAAATTTTCATGAAAAGATCTCGGCTTCAAAAAAGTTGAACATTTTCATGAAAAGATTTCGGCTTCAAAAAAGTTGAAAATTTTCATGAAAAGATTTAGGTTTCAAAAAAGTTGAAAATTTTCATGAAGTATTTCGGCTTCAAAAAAGTCTAACATTTTCATGAAAAGATTTCGGCTTCAAAAAAGTTGAAAATTTTCATGAACAGATTTCGGCTCCAAAAAGTTGAAAATTTTCATGAAAAGATTTCGGCTTCAAAAAAGTTGAACATTTTCATGAAAAGATTTTGGTTTCAAAAAGTTGAACATTTTCATGAAAAGATTTCGGCTTCAAAAAAGTTGAACATTTTCATGAAGTATTTCGGCTGCAAAAAAATGGAACATTTTCATGAAAAGATTTCGGTTTCAAAAAGTTGAAAATTTTCATGAAAAGATCTCGGCTTCAAAAAAGTTGAACATTTTCATGAAAAGATTTCTGCTTCAAAAAGTTGAAAATTTTCATGAAAAGATTTCGGCTTCAAAAAAGTTGACCATTTTCATGAAAAGATTTCGGCTTCAAAAAAGTTGAAAATTTTCATGAACAGATTTCGGTTTCAAAAAGTTGAAAATTTTCATGAAAAGATCTCGGCTTCAAAAAAGTTCAACATTTTCATGAAAAGATTTCGGCTTCAAAAAAGTTGAAAATTTTCATGAAAAGATTTTGGTTTCAAAAAGTTGAACATTTTCATGAAAAGATCTCGGCTTCAAAAAAGTTCAACATTTTCATGAAAAGATTTCGGCTTCAAAAAAGTTGAAAATTTTCATGAAAAGATTTTGGCTTCAAAAAAATTGAAAATTTTCATGAAAAGATTTCGACTTCAAAAAAGTTGAAAATTTACATGAACAGATTTCGACTTCAAAAAAGATGAAAATTTTCATGAAGTATTTCGGCTTCAAAAAAATGGAACATTTTCATGAAAAGATTTCGACTTCAAAAAAGTTGAAAATTTTCATGAACAGATTTCGGTTTCAAAAAGTTTAAAATTTTCATGAAAAGATCTCGGCTTCAAAAAAGTTGAACATTTTCATGAAAAGATTTCGGCTTCAAAAAAGTTGAAAATTTTAATGAAAAGATTTTGGTTTCAAAAAGTTGAACATTTTCATGAAAAGATTTCGGCATCAAAAAAGTTGAACATTTTCATGAAAAGATTTCGGCTTCAAAAAAGTTGAAAATTTTCATGAAAAGATTTTGGTTTCAAAAAGTTGAACATTTTCATGAAAAGATTTGGGCTTCAAAAAGGTTGAACATTTTCATGAAAAGATTTCGGCTTCAAAAAAGTAGAAAATTTTTATGAAAAGATTTCGACTTCAAAAAAGTTTAAGATTTTCATGAAAAGATTTCGGCTTCAAAAAAGTTGAAAATTTTCATGAACAGATTTCTGCTTCAAAAAAGTTGAAAATTTTCATGAAAAGATTTCGGCTTCAAAAAGTTGACCATTTTCATGAAAAGATTTCGGCTTCAAAAAAGTTGAAAATTTTCATGAACAGATTTCGGTTTCAAAAAGTTGAAAATTTTCATGAAAAGATCTCGGCTTCAAAAAAGTTGAACATTTTCATGAAAAGATTTCGACTTCAAAAAAGTTGAAAATTTTCATAAAGTATTTCGGCTTAAAAAAAATGGAACATTTTCATGAAAAGATTTCGGCTTCAAAAAAGTTGAAAATTTTCATGAAAAGATTTCGGCTTCAAAAAGTTTTAAATTTTCATGAAAAGATTTCGGCTTCAAAACAGTTGACCATTTTCATGAAAAGATTTCGGCTTCAAAAAAGTTGAAAATTTTCATGAAAAGATCTCGGCTTCAAAAAAGTTGAACATTTTCATGAAAAGATTTCGGCTTCAAAAAAGTTGAAAATTTTCATGAAAAGATTTAGGTTTCAAAAAAGTTGAAAATTTTCATGAAGTATTTCGGCTTCAAAAAAGTCTAACATTTTCATGAAAAGATTTCGGCTTCAAAAAAGTTGAAAATTTTCATGAACAGATTTCGGTTTCAAAAAGTTGAAAATTTTCATGAAAAGATCTCGGCTTCAAAAAAGTTGAACATTTTCATTTAAATATTTCGGCTTCAAAAAAGTTGAAAAATTTCATGAAAAGATTTTGGTTTCAAAAAGTTGAACATTTTCATGAAAAGATTTCGGCTTCAAAAAAGTTGAACATTTTCATGAAGTATTTCGGCTTCAAAAAAGTCTAACATTTTCATGAAAAGATTTCGGCTTCAAAAAAGTTGAACATTTTCATGAAAAGATTTCTGCTTCAAAAAAGTTTAAAATTTTCATGAAAAGATTTCGGCTTCAAAAAGTTGAAAATTTTCATGAAAAGATTTCGGCTTCAAAAAAGTTGAAAATTTTCATGAAAAGATTTCGGTTTCATGAAGTTGAACATTTTCATGAAAAGATTTCGGCTTCAAAAAAGTTGAAAATTTTCATGAAAAGATTTCGGTTTCAAAAAGTTTAAAATTTTCATGAAAAGATTTATGCTTCAAAAAAGATGAAAATTTTCATGAAAAGATTTCGGCTTCAAAAAGTTGAAAATTTTCATGAAAAGATTTCGGCATCAAAAAAGTTGAACATTTTCATGAAAAGATTTCGGCTTCAAAAAGTTGAAAATTTTCATGAAAAGATTTCGGCTTCAAAAAAGTTGAACATTTTCATGAAAAGATTTCGGTTTCAAAAAGTTGAAAATTTTCATGAAAAGATTTCTGCTTCAAAAAAGTTGAAAATTTTCATGACAGGATTTTGGCTTCAAAAAGTTAAAAACTTTCATGAACTATTTCGACTTCAAAAAAGTCGAAGATTTTCATGAAAAGATTTCGGCTTCAAAAAAGTTGAAAATTTTCATGAAAAGATTTCGGTTTCAAAAAGTTGAAAATTTTCATGAAAAGAATTCTGCTTCAAAAAAGTTGAAAATTTTCATGAAAAGATTTCGGCTTCAAACAGTTGAAAATTTTCATGAAAAGATTTCGACTTCAAAAAAGTCTAAGATTTTCATGAAAAGATTTCTGCTTCAAAAAAGTTGAAAATTTTCATGAAAAGATTTCGGCTTAAAAAAAGTTGAACATTTTCATGAAAAGATTTCGGCTTCAAAAAAGTTGACCATTTTCATGTAAAGATTTTGGCTTCAAAAAAGTTGAAAATTTTCATGAAAAGATTTCGACTTCAAAAAAGTTTAAGATTTTAATGAAAGTTTTTCGGCTTCAAAAAGTTGAAAATTTTCATGAAAAGATTTCGGCTTCAAAAAGTTGACCATTTTCATGGAAAGATTTCGGCTTCAAAAAAGTTGAAAATTTTCATGAACAGATTTCGGCTTCAAAAAGTTGAAAATTTTCATGAAAAGATTTCGGCTTCAAAAAAGTTGAACATTTTCATGAAAAGATTTCTGCTTCAAAAAAGTTGAAAATTTTCATGAAAAGATTTCGGCTTCAAAAAAGTTGAAAATTTTCATGAAGTATTTCGGCTTCAAAAAAATGGAACATTTTCATGAAAAGATTTCGGCTTCAAAAAAGTTGAAAATTTACATGAAAAGATTTCGGCTTCAAAAAGGTTGAACATTTTCATGAAAAGATTTCTGCTTCAAAAAAGTTGAAAATTTACATGAAAAGATTTCGACTTCAAAAAAGTCTAAGATTTTCATGAAAAGATTTCTGCTTCAAAAAAGTTGAAAATTTTCATGAAAAGATTTCGGCTTCAAAAAAGTTGACCATTTTCATGAAAAGATTTCGGCTTCAAAAAAGTTGAAAATTTTCATGAAAAGATTTCGGTTTCAAAAAGTTGAAAATTTTCATGAAAAGATTTCTGCTTCAAAAAAGTTGAAAATTTTCATGACAGGATTTTGGCTTCAAAAAGGTTGAAAACTTTCATGAACTATTTCGACTTCAAAAAAGTCGAAGATTTTCATGAAAAGATTTCGGCTTCAAAAAAGTTGAAAATTTTCATGAAGTATTTCTGCTGCAAAAAAGTTGAAGATTTTCATGAAAAGATTTCGGCTTCAAAAAAGTCGAAGATTTTCATGAAAAGATTTCGGCTTCAAAAAAGTTGAAAATTTTCATGAAGTATTTCGGCTGCAATAAAGTCTAAAATTTTCATGAAAAGATTTATGCTTCAAAAAAGATGAAAAATTTCATGAAAAGATTTCGGTTTCAAAAAGTTGAAAATTTTCATGAAAAGATTTCTGCTTCAAAAAAGTTGAAAATTTTCATGACAGGATTTTGGCTTCAAAAAGGTTGAAAACTTTCATGAACTATTTCGAATTCAAAAAAGTCGAAGATTTTCATGAAAAGATTTCGGCTTCAAAAAAGTTGAAAATTTTCATGAAGTATTTCGGCTGCAAAAAAATGGAACATTTTCATGAAAAGATTTCGGCTTCAAAAAAGTTGATCATTTTCATGAAAAGATTTCTGCTTCAAAAAAGTTGAAAATTTACATGAAAAGATTTCGACTTCAAAAAAGTCTAAGATTTTCATGAAAAGATTTCTGCTTCAAAAAAGTTGAAAATTTTCATGAAAAGATTTCTGCTTCAAAAAAGTTGACCATTTTCATGAAAAGATTTCGGTTTCAAAAAGTTGAAAATTTTCATGAAAAGATTTCGACTTCAAAAAAGTCTAAGATTTTCATGAAAAGATTTCTGCTTCAAAAAGATGAAAATTTTCATGAAAAGATTTCGGCTTCAAAAAGTTGACCATTTTCATGAAAAGATTTCGGCTTCAAAAAAGTTGACCATTTTCATGAAAAGATTTCAGCTTCAAAAAAGTCTAAGATTTTCATGAAAAGATTTCGGCTTCAAAAAAGTTGAACATTTTCATGAAAAGATTTCTGCTTCAAAAAAGTCTAAAATTTTCATGACAGGATTTCGGCTTCAAAAAAGTTGAACATTTTCATGAAAAGATTTCCGCTTCAAAAAAGTTGACCATTTTCATGAAAAGATTTCTGCTTCAAAAAGTTGAAAATTTTCATGAAAAGATTTCGGCTTCAAAAAAGTTGAACATTTTCATGAAAAGATTTCGGTTTCAAAAAAGTTGAAAATTTTCATGAAAAGATTTCGGTTTCATGAAGTTGAAAATTTTCATGAAAAGATTTCGGCTTCAAAAAAGTTGAAAATTTTCATGAAAAGATTTCGGTTTCAAAAAGTTGAAAATTTTCATGAAAAGATTTCGGCTTCAAAAAGGTTGAAAACTTTCATGAACTATTTCGACTTCAAAAAAGTCGAAGATTTTCATGAAAAGATTTCGGCTTCAAAAAGTTGAAAATTTTCATGAAAAGATTTCGGCTGCAAAAAAGTTGACCATTTTCATGAAAAGATTTCGGCTTCAAAAAAGTTGAAAATTTTCATGAAAAGATTTCGGTTTCAAAAAGTTGAAAATTTTCATGAAAAGATTTCGACTTCAAAAAAGTTGAAAATTTTCATGAAGTATTTCGGCTTCAAAAAAATGGAACATTTTCATGAAAAGATTTCGGCTTCAAAAAAGTTGACCATTTTCATGAAAAGATTTCGGTTTCAAAAAGTTGAAAATTTTCATGAAAAGATTTCGGCTTCAAAAAAGTTAAAAATTTTCATGAAGTATTTCGGCTTCAAAAAAATGGAACATTTTCATGAAAATATTTCGGCTTCAAAAAAGTTGAACATTTTCATGAAAAGATTTCGGCTTCAAAAAAGTTGAACATTTTCATGAAAAGATTTCTGCTTCAAAAAAGTTGAAAATTTACATGAAAAGATTTCGACTTAAAAAAAGTCTCAGATTTTCATGAAAAGATTTCTGCTTCAAAAAAGTTGAAAATTTTCATGAAAAGATTTCGGCTTCAAAAAGTTGAAAATTTTCATGAAAAGATTTCAGCTTCAAAAAGGTTGAAAACTTTCATGAACTATTTCGACTTCAAAAAAGTTGAAAATTTTCATGAAAAGATTTCGGCTTCAAAAAGTTGAAAATTTTCATTAAAAGATTTCGGCTGCAAAAAAGTCTAAAATTTTCATGAAAAGATCTATGCTTCAAAAAAGATGAAAATTTTCATGAAAAGATTTCGGCTTCAAAAAGTTGAAAATTTTCATGAAAAGATTTCGGTTTCAAAAAGTTGAAAATTTTCATGAAAAGATTTCGGCTTCAAAAAAGTTGAAAATTTTCATGAAGTATTTCGGCTTCAAAAAAGTTGACCATTTTCATGAAAAGATTTCGGTTTCAAAAAGTTGAAAATTTTCATGAAAAGATTTATGCTTCAAAAAAGATGAAAATTTTCATGAAAAGATTTATGCTTCAAAAGGTTGAAAATTTTCATGAAAAGATTTCGGCTTCAAAAAAGTTGAAAATTTTCATGAAAAGATTTCGGTTTCAAAAAGTTGAAAATTTTCATGAAAAGAATTCTGCTTCAAAAAAGTTGAAAATTTTCATGAAAAGATTTCGGCTTCAAACAGTTGAACATTTTCATGAAAAGATTTCGGCTTCAAAAAAGTTGAACATTTTCATAAAAAGATTTCGGCTTCAAAAAAGTTGAAAATTTTTATGAAGTATTTCGGCTTCAAAAAAATGGAACATTTTCATGAAAAGATTTCGGCTTCAAAAAAGTTTAACATTTTCATGAAAAGATTTCAGCTTCAAAAAAGTTGAAAATTTTCATGAAAAGATTTCGGTTTCAAAAAGTTGAAAATTTTCATGAAAAGATTTCGGCTTCAAAAAAGTTGAACATTTTCATGAAAAGATTTCGGCTTCAAAAAAGTTGAACATTTTCATGAAAAGATTTCTGCTTCAAAAAAGTTGAAAATTTTCATGACAGGATTTTGGCTTCAAAAAAGTTGAACATTTTCATGAAAAGATTTCCGCTTCAAAAAAGTTGACCATTTTCATGAAAAGATTTCTGCTTCAAAAAAGTTGAACATTTTCATGAAAAGATTTCCGCTTCAAAAAAGTTGAACATTTTCATGAAAAGATTTCGGTTTCAAAAAGTTGAAAATTTTCATGAAAAGATCTCGGCTTCAAAAAAGTTGAACATTTTCATGAAAAGATTTCGGCTTCAAAAAAGTTGAAAATTTTCATGAAAAGATTTTGGTTTCAAAAAGTTGAACATTTTCATGAAAAGATTTCGGCTTCAAAAAAGTTGAACATTTTCATAAAAAGATTTCGGCTTCAAAAAAGTTGAAAATTTTTATGAAGTATTTCGGCTTCAAAAAAATGGAACATTTTCATGAAAAGATTTCGGCTTCAAAAAAGTTGAAAATTTTCATGAAAAGATTTCAGCTTCAAAAAAGTTGACCATTTTCATGAAAAGATTTCGGCTTCAAAAAAGTTGAACATTTTCATGAAAAGATTTCGGCTTCAAAAAAGTTGAAAATTTTCATGAAAAGATTTCGGCTTCAAAAAGTTGACCATTTTCATGAAAAGATTTCGGCTTCAAAAAAGTTGAAAATTTTCATGAACAGATTTCGGCTTCAAAAAGTTGAAAATTTTCATGAAAAGATTTCGGCTTCAAAAAAGTTGAACATTTTCATGAAAAGATTTCGGCTTCAAAAAAGTTGAAAATTTTCATGAAAAGATTTCGGCTTCAAAAAAGTTTAAGATTTTAATGAAAGTTTTTCGGCTTCAAAAAGTTGAAAATTTTCATGAAAAGATTTCGGCTTCAAAAAGTTGACCATTTTCATGAAAAGATTTCGGCTTCAAAAAAGTTGAAAATTTTCATGAAGTATTTCGGCTTCAAAAAGTTGAAAATTTTCATGAAAAGATTTCGGTTTCAAAAAAGTTGAACATTTTCATGAAAAGATTTCGGCTTCAAAAAAGTTGAAAATTTTCATGAAAAGATTTCGGCTTCAAAAAAGTTGAAAATTTTCATGAAAAGATTTTGGTTTCAAAAAGTTGAAAATTTTCATGAAAAGATTTATGCTTCAAAAAAGATGAAAATTTTCATGAAAAGATCTCGGCTTCAAAAAAGTTGAACATTTTCATGAAAAGATTTCGGCTTCAAAAAAGTTGAAAATTTTCATGAAAAGATTTTGGTTTCAAAAAGTTGAACATTTTCATGAAAAGATTTCGGCTTCAAAAAAGTTGAACATTTTCATGAAAAGATTTCGGCTTCAAAAAAGTTGAAAATTTTTATGAAGTATTTCGGCTTCAAAAAAATGGAACATTAACATGAAAAGATTTCGGCTTCAAAAAAGTTGAAAATTTTTATGAAATATTTCGGCTTCAAAAAAATGGAACATTTTCATGAAAAGATTTCGGTTTCATGAAGTTGAAAATTTTCATGAAAAGATTTCGGCTTCAAAAAGTTGAAAATTTTCATGAACAGATTTCGGCTTCAAAAAAGTTTAACATTTTCATGAAAAGATTTCAGCTTCAAAAAAGTTGAAAATTTTCATGAAAAGATTTCGGTTTCAAAAAGTTGAAAATTTTCATGAAAAGATTTCAGCTTCAAAAAAGTCTAAGATTTTCATGAAAAGATTTCGGCTTCAAAAAAGTTGAACATTTTCATGAAAAGATTTCTGCTTCAAAAAAGTTGAACATTTACATGAAAAGATTTCGACTTCAAAAAAGTCTAAGATTTTCATGAAAAGATTTCTGCTTCAAAAAAGTTGAAATTTTTCATGACAGGATTTCGGCTTCAAAAAAGTTGAACATTTTCATGAAAAGATTTCCGCTTCAAAAAAGTTGACCATTTTCATGAAAAGATTTCTGCTTCAAAAAGTTGAAAATTTTCATGAAAAGATTTCGGCTTCAAAAAAGTTGAACATTTTCATGAAAAGATTTCGGCTTCAAAAAAGTTGAAAATTTTCATGAAGTATTTCGGCTTCAAAAAAATGTAACATTTTCATGAAAAGATTTCGGCTTCAAAAAAGTTGAACATTTTCATGAAAAGATTTCGGTTTCAAAAAGTTGAAAATTTTCATGAAAAGATCTCGGCTTCAAAAAAGTTGAACATTTTCATGAAAAGATTTCGGCTTCAAAAAAGTTGAAAATTTTCATGAAAAGATTTTGGTTTCAAAAAGTTGAACATTTTCATGAAAAGATTTCTGCTTCAAAAAAGTTGAACATTTTCATGAAAAGATTTCGGCTTCAAAAAAGTTGAAAATTTTTATGAAGTATTTCGGCTTCAAAAAAATGGAACATTTTCATGAAAAGATTTCGGTTTCAAAAAGTTGAAAATTTTCATGAAAAGATTTCTGCTTCAAAAAAGTTTAAAATTTTCATGAAAAGATTTCGGCTTCAAAAAAGTTGACCATTTTCATGAAAATATTTCGGCTTCAAAAAAGTTGAACATTTTCATGAAAAGATTTCGGCTTCAAAAAAGTTGAACATTTTCATGAAAAGATTTCGGCTTCAAAAAAGTTGAAAATTTTCATGAAAAGATTTCGACTTCAAAAAAGTTGAAAATTTTCATGAAAAGATTTCGGTTTCAAAAAGTTGAAAATTCTCATGAAAAGATTTCGGCTTCAAAAAAGTTGAACATTTTCATGAAAAGATTTCGGTTTCAAAAAGTTGAAAATTTTCATGAAAAGATTTTGGTTTCAAAAAAGTTGAAAATTTTCATGACAGGATTTTGGCTTCAAAAAGGTTAAAAACTTTCATGAACTATTTCGACTTCAAAAAAGTCGAAGATTTTCATGAAAAGATTTCGGCTTCAAAAAAGTTGAACATTTTCATGAAAAGATTTCTGCTTCAAAAAAGTTGAAAATTTTCATGAAAAGATTTCGGCTTCAAAAAAGTTGAACATTTTCATGAAAAGATTTCGGCTTCAAAAAAGTTGACCATTTTCATGAAAAGATTTCGGCTTCAAAAAAGTTGAAAATTTTCATGAAAAGATTTCTGCTTCAAAAAAGTTGAAAATTTTCATGACAGGATTTCGGCTTCAAAAAAGTTGAACATTTTCATGAAAAGATTTCCGCTTCAAAAAAGTTGACCATTTTCATGAAAAGATTTCTGCTTCAAAAAGTTGAAAATTTTCATGAAAAGATTTCGGCTTCAAAAAAGTTGAACATTTTCATGAAAAGATTTCGGCTTCAAAAAAGTTGAAAATTTTCATGAAGTATTTCGGCTTCAAAAAAATGTAACATTTTCATGAAAAGATTTCGGCTTCAAAAAAGTTAAACATTTTCATGAAAAGATTTCGGCTTCAAAAAAGTTGAACATTTTCATGAAAAGATTTCGGTTTCAAAAAGTTGAAAATTTTCATGAAAAGATCTCGGCTTCAAAAAAGTTGAACATTTTCATGAAAAGATTTCGGCTTCAAAAAAGTTGAAAATTTTCATGAAAAGATTTTGGTTTCAAAAAGTTGAACATTTTCATGAAAAGATTTCGGCTTCAAAAAAGTTGAACATTTTCATGAAAAGATTTCGGTTTCAAAAAGTTGAAAATTTTCATGAAAAGAATTCTGCTTCAAAAAAGTTTAAAATTTTCATGAAAAGATTTCGGCTTCAAAAAGTTGAAAATTTTCATGAAAAGATTTCGACTTCAAAAAAGTCTAAGATTTTCATGAAAAGATTTCTGCTTCAAAAAAGTTGAAAATTTTCATGAAAAGATTTCGTCTTCAGAAAAGTTGAACATTTTCATGAAAAGATCTCGGCTTCAAAAAAGTTGAAAATTTTCATGAAGTATTTCGGCTTCAAAAAAATGGAACATTTTCATGAAAAGATTTCGGCTTCACAAAAGTTGAAAATTTACATGAAAAGATTTCGACTTCAAAAAAGTCTAAGATTTTCATGAAAAGATATCTGCTTCAAAAAAGTTGAAAATTTTCATGAAAAGATTTCGGCTTCAAAAAAGTTGAAAATTTTCATGAAGTATTTCGGCTGCAAAAAAGTCTAAAATTTTCATGAAAAGATTTCGGCTTCAAAAAGTTGAAAATTTTCATGAAAAGATTTCGGCTTCAAAAAAGTTGACCATTTTCATGAAAAGATTTCGGCTTCAAAAAAGTTAAAAATTTTCATGACAGGAATTTGGCTTCAAAAAGGGTTGAAAACTTTCATGAACTATTTCGACTTCAAAAAAGTCGAAGATTTTCATGAAAAGATTTCGGCTTCAAAAAAGTTGAAAATTTTCATGAAGTATTTCGGCTGCAAAAAAATGGAACATTTTCATGAAAAGATTTCAGCTTCAAAAAAGTTGAAAATTTACATGAAAAGATTTCGGCTTCAAAAAAGTTGACCATTTTCATGAAAAGATTTCGGCTTCAAAAAAGTTGACCATTTTCATGAAAAGATTTCTGCTTCAAAAAAGTTGAAAATTTTCATGACAGAATTTTGGCTTCAAAAAGGTTGAAAACTTTCATGAACTATTTCGACTTCAAAAAAGTCGAAGATTTTCATGAAAAGATTTCGGCTTCAAAAAAGTTGAAAATTTTCATGAAAAGATTTCGGCTTCAAAAAGTTGAAAATTTTCATGAAAAGATCTCGGCTTCAAAAAAGTTGAACATTTTCATGAAGTACTTCGTCTTCAAAAAAATGGAACATTTTCATGAAAAGATTTTGGCTTCAAAAAACTTGAACATTTTCATGAAAAGATTTCGGCTTCAAAAAAGTCTAAGATTTTCATGAAAAGATTTTGGTTTCAAAAAGTTGAAAATTTTCATGAAAAGATTTTGGTTTCAAAAAGTTGAAAATTTTCATGAAAAGATTTCAGCTTCAAAAAGGTTGAAAACTTTCATGAACTATTTCGACTTCAAAAAAGTTGAAAAATTTCATGAAAAGATTTCGGTTTCAAAAAGTTGAAAATTTTCATGAAAAGATTTCTGCTTCAAAAAAGTTGAAAATTTTCATGACAGGATTTTGGCTTCAAAAAGGTTGAAAACTTTCATGAACTATTTCGACTTCAAAAAAGTCGAAGATTTTCATGAAAAGATTTCGGCTTCAAAAAAGTTGAAAATTTTCATGAAGTATTTCGGCTGCAAAAAAATGGAACATTTTCATGAAAAGATTTCTGCTTCAAAAAAGTTGAAAATTTTCATGAAAAGATTTCAGCTTCAAAAAGGTTGAAAACTTTCATGAACTATTTCGACTTCAAAAAAGTCGAAGATTTTCATGAAAAGATTTTGGTTTCAAAAAGTTGAAAATTTTCATGAAAAGATTTCGGCTTCAAAAAGGTTGAAAACTTTCATGAAAAGATTTCGGCTTCAAAAAGTTGAAAATTTTCATGAAAAGATTTCGGTTTCAAAAAGTTGAAAATTTTCATGAAAAGATCTCGGCTTCAAAAAAGTTGAACATTTTCATGAAGTATTTCGGCTTCAAAAAAATGGAACATTTTCATGAAAAGATTTCGGCTTCAAAAAACTTGAACATTTTCATGAAAAGATTTCGGCTTCAAAAAACTTGAACATTTTCATGAAAAGATTTCTGCTTCAAAAAAGTTGAAAATTTACATGAAAATATTTCGACTTCAAAAAAGTCTAAGATTTTCATGAAAAGATATCTGCTTCAAAAAAGTTGAAAATTTTCATGAAAAGATTTCGGCTTCAAAAAAGTTGAAAATTTTCATGAAGTATTTCGGCTGCAAAAAAGTCTAAAATTTTCATGAAAAGATTTCGGCTTCAAAAAAGTTGACCATTTTCATGAAAAGATTTCCACTTCAAAAAAGTTGAAAATTTTCATGAAAAGATTTCGGTTTCAAAAAGTTGAAAATTTTCATGAAAAGATTTCGGCTTCAAAAAAGTTGAAAAATTTCATGAAAAGATTTCGGTTTCAAAAAGTTGAAAATTTTCATGAAAAGATTTCTGCTTCAAAAAAGTTGAAAATTTTCATGACAGGATTTTGGCTTCAAAAAGGTTGAAAACTTTCATGAACTATTTCGACTTCAAAAAAGTCGAAGATTTTCATGAAAAGATTTCGGCTGCAAAAAAATGGAACATTTTCATGAAAAGATTTCTGCTTCAAAAAAGTTGAAAATTTTCATGAAAAGATTTCGGCTTCAAAAAAGTCGAAGATTTTCATGAAAAGATTTCGGCTTCAAAAAAGTTGAAAATTTTCCTGAAGTATTTCGGCTGCAATAAAGTCTAAAATTTTCATGAAAAGATTTATGCTTCAAAAAAGATGAAAAATTTCATGAAAAGATTTCGGTTTCAAAAAGTTGAAAATTTTCATGAAAAGATTTCTGCTTCAAAAAAGTTGAAAATTTTCATGACAGGATTTTGGCTTCAAAAAGGTTGAAAACTTTCATGAACTATTTCGACTTCAAAAAAGTCGAAGATTTTCATGAAAAGATTTCGGCTTCAAAAAAGTTGAAAATTTTCATGAAGTATTTCTGCTGCAAAAAAGTTGAAGATTTTCATGAAAAGATTTCGGCTTCAAAAAAGTCGAAGATTTTCATGAAAAGATTTCGGCTTCAAAAAAGTTGAAAATTTTCATGAAGTATTTCGGCTGCAATAAAGTCTAAAATTTTCATGAAAAGATTTATGCTTCAAAAAAGATGAAAAATTTCATGAAAAGATTTCGGTTTCAAAAAGTTGAAAATTTTCATGAAAAGATTTCTGCTTCAAAAAAGTTGAAAATTTTCATGACAGGATTTTGGCTTCAAAAAGGTTGAAAACTTTCATGAACTATTTCGAATTCAAAAAAGTCGAAGATTTTCATGAAAAGATTTCGGCTTCAAAAAAGTTGAAAATTTTCATGAAGTATTTCGGCTGCAAAAAAATGGAACATTTTCATGAAAAGATTTCTGCTTCAAAAAAGTTGAAAATTTTCATGAAAAGATTTCAGCTTCAAAAAGGTTGAAAACTTTCATGAACTATTTCGACTTCAAAAAAGTCGAAGATTTTCATGTAAAGATTTCGGCTTCAAAAAGTTGAAAATTTTCATGAAAAGATTTCGGCTGCAAAAAAGTCTAAAATTTTCATGAAAAGATATCTGCTTCAAAAAAGTCTAAAATTTTCATGAAAAGATTTATGCTTCAAAAAAGATGAAAATTTTCATGAAAAGATTTCGGCTTCAAAAAGTTGAAAATTTTCATGAAAAGATTTCGGCTTCAAAAAGTTGAAAATTTTCATGAAAAGATTTCGGCTTCAAAAAAGTTGACCATTTTCATGAAAAGATTTTGGTTTCAAAAAGTTGAAAATTTTCATGAAAAGATTTCAGCTTCAAAAAGGTTGAAAATTTTCATGAAAAGATTTCAGCTTCAAAAAGTTTAAAATTTTCATGAAAAGATTTCGGCTTCAAAAAGTTGAAAATTTTCATGAAAAGATTTCGGCTTCAAAAAAGTTGAAAATTTTCATGAAAAGATTTTGGTTTCAAAAAGTTGAAAATTTTCATGAAAAGATTTCGGCTTCAAAAAGGTTGAAAACTTTCATGAACTATTTCGACTTCAAAAAAGTCGAAGATTTTCATGAAAAGATTTCGGCTTCAAAAAGTTGAAAATTTTCATGAAAAGATTTCGGCTTCAAAAAGTTGAAAATTTTCATGAAAAGATTTCGGTTTCAAAAAGTTGAAAATTTTCATGAAAAGATCTCGGCTTCAAAAAAGTTGACCATTTTCATGAAAAGATTTCGGCTTCAAAAAAGTTGAAAATTTTCATGAAAAGATTTCTACTTCAAAAAGTTGAAAATTTTCATGAAAAGATTTCTGCTTCAAAAAAGTTGAAAATTTTCATGAAGTATTTCGGCTGCAAAAAAATGGAACATTTTCATGAAAAGATTTCTGCTTCAAAAAAGTTGAAAATTTTCATGAAAAGATTTCAGCTTCAAAAAGGTTGAAAACTTTCATGAACTATTTCGACTTCAAAAAAGTCGAAGATTTTCATGTAAAGATTTCTACTTCAAAAAGTTGAAAATTTTCATGAAAAGATTTCTGCTTCAAAAAAGTTGAAAATTTTCATGAAGTATTTCGGCTGCAAAAAAATGGAACATTTTCATGAAAAGATTTCTGCTTCAAAAAAGTTGAAAATTTTCATGAAAAGATTTCAGCTTCAAAAAGGTTGAAAACTTTCATGAACTATTTCGACTTCAAAAAAGTCGAAGATTTTCATGTAAAGATTTCGGCTTCAAAAAGTTGAAAATTTTCATGAAAAGATTTCGGCTGCAAAAAAGTCTAAAATTTTCATGAAAAGATCTATGCTTCAAAAAAGATGAAAATTTTCATGAAAAGATTTCGGCTTCAAAAAGTTGAAAATTTTCATGAAAAGATCTCGGCTTCAAAAAAGTTGAACATTTTCATGAAGTATTTCGTCTTCAAAAAAATTGAACATTTTCATGAAAAGATCTATGCTTCAAAAAAGATGAAAATTTTCATGAAAAGATTTCGGCTTCAAAAAGTTGAAAATTTTCATGAAAAGATCTCGGCTTCAAAAAAGTTGAACATTTTCATGAAGTATTTCGTCTTCAAAAAAATGGAACATTTTCATGAAAAGATTTCTGCTTCAAAAAACTTGAACATTTTCATGAAAAGATTTCGGCTTCAAAAAAGTTGAACATTTTCATGAAAAGATTTCTGCTTCAAAAAAGTTGAAAATTTACATGAAAAGATTTCGGCTTCAAAAAGTTGAAAATTTTCATGAAAAGATTTCGGCTTCAAAAAGTTGAAAATTTTCATGAAAAGATTTCGGCTTCAAAAAAGTTGAAAATTTTCATGAAAAGATTTTGGTTTCAAAAAGTTGAAAATTTTCATGAAAAGATTTCAGCTTCAAAAAAGTTGACCATTTTCATGAAAAGATTTCGGCTTCAAAAAAGTTGAAAATTTTCATGAAAAGATTTCGGTTTCAAAAAGTTGAAAATTTTCATGACAAGATTTCTGCTTCAAAAAAGTTGAAAATTTTCATGACAGGATTTTGGCATCAAAAAGGGTTGAAAACTTTCATGAACTATTTCGACATCAAAAAAGTTAAAATTTTCATGAAGTATTTCGGCTGCAAAAAAATGGAACATTTTCATGAAAAGATTTCGGCTTCAAAAAAGTTGAAAATTTACATGAAAAGATTTCGGCTTCAAAAAAGTTGACCATTTTCATGAAAAGATTTCGGCTTCAAAAAAGTTTAAAATTTTCATGAAAAGATTTGTGCTTCAAAAAAGTTTAAGATTTTCATGAAAAGATTTCTGCTTCAAAAAAGTTGAAAATTTTCATGAAAAGATTTCGGCTTCAAAAAAGTTGACCATTTTCATGAAAAGATTTCGGCTTCAAAAAAGTCTAAGATTTTCATGAAAAGATTTCGACTTCAAAAAAGTCTAAGATTTTCATGAAAAGATTTTGGTTTCAAAAAGTTGAAAATTTTCATGAAAAGATTTTGGTTTCAAAAAGTTGAAAATTTTCATGAAAAAATTTCAGTTTCAAAAAGGTTGAAAACTTTCATGAACTATTTCGACTTCAAAAAAGTCGAAGATTTTCATGAAAAGATTTCGGCTGCAAAAAAATGGAACATTTTCATGAAAAGATTTCTGCTTCAAAAAAGTTGAAAATTTTCATGAAAAGATTTCGGCTTCAAAAAAGTTGAAAATTTTCATGAAGTATTTCGGCTGCAATAAAGTCTAAAATTTTCATGAAAAGATTTATGCTTCAAAAAAGATGAAAATTTTCATGAAAAGATTTCGGCTTCAAAAAGTTGAAAATTTTCATGAAAAGATTTCGGCTTCAAAAAAGTTGACCATTTTCATGAAAAGATTTCGGCTTCAAAAAAGTTGAAAAATTTCATGAAAAGATTTCGGTTTCAAAAAGTTGAAAATTTTCATGAAAAGATTTCTGCTTCAAAAAAGTTGAAAATTTTCATGACAGGATTTTGGCTTCAAAAAGGTTGAAAACTTTCATGAACTATTTCGACTTCAAAAAAGTCGAAGATTTTCATGAAAAGATTTCGGCTGCAAAAAAATGGAACATTTTCATGAAAAGATTTCTGCTTCAAAAAAGTTGAAAATTTTCATGAAAAGATTTCGGCTTCAAAAAAGTCGAAGATTTTCATGAAAAGATTTCGGCTTCAAAAAAGTTGAAAATTTTCCTGAAGTATTTCGGCTGCAATAAAGTCTAAAATTTTCATGAAAAGATTTATGCTTCAAAAAAGATGAAAAATTTCATGAAAAGATTTCGGTTTCAAAAAGTTGAAAATTTTCATGAAAAGATTTCTGCTTCAAAAAAGTTGAAAATTTTCATGACAGGATTTTGGCTTCAAAAAGGTTGAAAACTTTCATGAACTATTTCGACTTCAAAAAAGTCGAAGATTTTCATGAAAAGATTTCGGCTTCAAAAAAGTTGAAAATTTTCATGAAGTATTTCTGCTGCAAAAAAGTTGAAGATTTTCATGAAAAGATTTCGGCTTCAAAAAAGTCGAAGATTTTCATGAAAAGATTTCGGCTTCAAAAAAGTTGAAAATTTTCATGAAGTATTTCGGCTGCAATAAAGTCTAAAATTTTCATGAAAAGATTTATGCTTCAAAAAAGATGAAAAATTTCATGAAAAGATTTCGGTTTCAAAAAGTTGAAAATTTTCATGAAAAGATTTCTGCTTCAAAAAAGTTGAAAATTTTCATGACAGGATTTTGGCTTCAAAAAGGTTGAAAACTTTCATGAACTATTTCGAATTCAAAAAAGTCGAAGATTTTCATGAAAAGATTTCGGCTTCAAAAAAGTTGAAAATTTTCATGAAGTATTTCGGCTGCAAAAAAATGGAACATTTTCATGAAAAGATTTCTGCTTCAAAAAAGTTGAAAATTTTCATGAAAAGATTTCAGCTTCAAAAAGGTTGAAAACTTTCATGAACTATTTCGACTTCAAAAAAGTCGAAGATTTTCATGAAAAGATTTCGGCTTCAAAAAGTTGAAAATTTTCATGAAAAGATTTCGGCTGCAAAAAAGTCTAAAATTTTCATGAAAAGATCTATGCTTCAAAAAAGATGAAAATTTTCATGAAAAGATTTCGGCTTCAAAAAGTTGAAAATTTTCATGAAAAGATCTCGGCTTCAAAAAAGTTGAACATTTTCATGAAGTATTTCGTCTTCAAAAAAATGGAACATTTTCATGAAAAGATCTATGCTTCAAAAAAGATGAAAATTTTCATGAAAAGATTTCGGCTTCAAAAAGTTGAAAATTTTCATGAAAAGATCTCGGCTTCAAAAAAGTTGAACATTTTCATGAAGTATTTCGTCTTCAAAAAAATGGAACATTTTCATGAAAAGATTTCTGCTTCAAAAAACTTGAAAATTTTCATGAAAAGATTTCTGCTTCAAAAAAGTTGAAAATTTTCATGACAGGATTTTGGCTTCAAAAAGGTTGAAAACTTTCATGAACTATTTCGAATTCAAAAAAGTCGAAGATTTTCATGAAAAGATTTCGGCTTCAAAAAAGTTGAAAATTTTCATGAAGTATTTCGGCTGCAAAAAAATGGAACATTTTCATGAAAAGATTTCTGCTTCAAAAAAGTTGAAAATTTTCAAGAAAAGATTTCAGCTTCAAAAAGGTTGAAAACTTTCATGAACTATTTCGACTTCAAAAAAGTCGAAGATTTTCATGAAAAGATTTCGGCTTCAAAAAGTTGAAAATTTTCATGAAAAGATTTCGGCTGCAAAAAAGTCTAAAATTTTCATGAAAAGATCTATGCTTCAAAAAAGATGAAAATTTTCATGAAAAGATTTCGGCTTCAAAAAGTTGAAAATTTTCATGAAAAGATCTCGGCTTCAAAAAAGTTGAACATTTTCATGAAGTATTTCGTCTTCAAAAAAATGGAACATTTTCATGAAAAGATCTATGCTTCAAAAAAGATGAAAATTTTCATGAAAAGATTTCGGCTTCAAAAAGTTGAAAATTTTCATGAAAAGATCTCGGCTTCAAAAAAGTTGAACATTTTCATGAAGTATTTCGTCTTCAAAAAAATGGAACATTTTCATGAAAAGATTTCTGCTTCAAAAAACTTGAACATTTTCATGAAAAGATTCCGGCTTCAAAAAAGTTGAACATTTTCATGAAAAGATTTCTGCTTCAAAAAAGTTGAAAATTTTCATGAAAATATTTCGACTTCAAAAAAGTCTAAGATTTTCATGAAAAGATATCTGCTTCAAAAAAGTCTAAAATTTTCATGAAAAGATTTATGCTTCAAAAAAGATGAAAATTTTCATGAAAAGATTTCGGCTTCAAAAAGTTGAAAATTTTCATGAAAAGATTTCGGCTTCAAAAAGTTGAAAATTTTCATGAAAAGATTTCGGCTTCAAAAAAGTTGACCATTTTCATGAAAAGATTTTGGTTTCAAAAAGTTGAAAATTTTCATGAAAAGATTTCAGCTTCAAAAAGGTTGAAAATTTTCATGAAAAGATTTCGGCTTCAAAAAGTTGAAAATTTTCATGAAAAGATTTCGGCTTCAAAAAGTTGAAAATTTTCATGAAAAGATTTCGGCTTCAAAAAAGTTGAAAATTTTCATGAAAAGATTTTGGTTTCAAAAAGTTGAAAATTTTCATGAAAAGATTTCTACTTCAAAAAGGTTGAAAACTTTCATGAACTATTTCGACTTCAAAAAAGTCGAAGATTTTCATGAAAAGATTTCGGCTTCAAAAAGTTGAAAATTTTCATGAAAAGATTTCGGCTTCAAAAAGTTGAAAATTTTCATGAAAAGATTTCGGTTTCAAAAAGTTGAAAATTTTCATGAAAAGATCTCGGCTTCAAAAAAGTTGAACATTTTCATGAAGTATTTCGGCTTCAAAAAATTGGAACATTTTCATGAAAAGATTTCGGCTTCAAAAAACTTGAACATTTTCATGAAAAGATTTCGGCTTCAAAAAAGTTGAACATTTTCATGAAAAGATTTCGGCTTCAAAAAAGTTGACCATTTTCATGAAAAGATTTCGGCTTCAAAAAAGTTGAAAATTTTCATGAAAAGATTTCTACTTCAAAAAGTTGAAAATTTTCATGAAAAGATTTCTGCTTCAAAAAAGTTGAAAATTTTCATGAAGTATTTCGGCTGCAAAAAAATGGAACATTTTCATGAAAAGATTTCTGCTTCAAAAAAGTTGAAAATTTTCATGAAAAGATTTCAGCTTCAAAAAGGTTGAAAACTTTCATGAACTATTTCGACTTCAAAAAAGTCGAAGATTTTCATGTAAAGATTTCGGCTTCAAAAAGTTGAAAATTTTCATGAAAAGATTTCGGCTGCAAAAAAGTCTAAAATTTTCATGAAAAGATCTATGCTTCAAAAAAGATGAAAATTTTCATGAAAAGATTTCGGCTTCAAAAAGTTGAAAATTTTCATGAAAAGATCTCGGCTTCAAAAAAGTTGAACATTTTCATGAAGTATTTCGTCTTCAAAAAAATTGAACATTTTCATGAAAAGATCTATGCTTCAAAAAAGTTGAAAATTTACATGAAAATATTTCGACTTCAAAAAAGTCTAAAATTTTCATGAAAAGATTTATGCTTCAAAAAAGATGAAAATTTTCATGAAAAGATTTCGGCTTCAAAAAGTTGAAAATTTTCATGAAAAGATTTCGGCTTCAAAAAGTTGAAAATTTTCATGAAAAGATTTCGGCTTCAAAAAAGTTGAAAATTTTCATGAAAAGATTTCGGCTTCAAAAAAGTTGAAAATTTTCATGAAAAGATTTCGGCTTCAAAAAAGTTGACCATTTTCATGAAAAGATTTCGGCTTCAAAAAAGTTGAAAATTTTCATGAAAAGATTTCGGTTTCAAAAAGTTGAAAATTTTCATGACAAGATTTCTGCTTCAAAAAAGTTGAAAATTTTCATGACAGGATTTTGGCATCAAAAAGGGTTGAAAACTTTCATGAACTATTTCGACTTCAAAAAAGTTAAAATTTTCATGAAGTATTTCGGCTGCAAAAAAATGGAACATTTTCATGAAAAGATTTCGGCTTCAAAAAAGTTGAAAATTTACATGAAAAGATTTCGGCTTCAAAAAAGTTGACCATTTTCATGAAAAGATTTCGGCTTCAAAAAAGTTGAAAATTTTCATGAAAAGATTTGTGCTTCAAAAAAGTTTAAGATTTTCATGAAAAGATTTCTGCTTCAAAAAAGTTGAAAATTTTCATGAAAAGATTTCGGCTTCAAAAAAGTTGACCATTTTCATGAAAAGATTTCGGCTTCAAAAAAGTTGAAAATTTTCATGAAAAGATTTCGTCTTCAAAAAGTTGACCATTTTCATGAAAAGATTTCGGCTTCAAAAAAGTTGAAAATTTTCATGAAAAGATTTCGGTTTCAAAAAGTTGAAAATTTTCATGAAAAGATCTCGGCTTCAAAAAAGTTGAACATTTTCATGAAGTATTTCGGCTTCAAAAAAATGGAACATTTTCATGAAAAGATTTCGGCTTCAAAAAGTTGAAAATTTTCATGAAAAGATTTCGGTTTCAAAAAGTTGAAAATTTTCATGAAAAGATTTCGGCTTCAAAAAAGTTAAAAATTTTCATGAAGTATTTCGGCTTCAAAAAAATGGAACATTTTCATGAAAAGATTTCGGCTTCAAAAAAGTTGAACATTTTCATGAAAAGATTTCGGCTTCAAAAAAGTTGAAAATTTTCATGAAAAGATTTCGGCTTCAAAAAGTTGAAAATTTTCATGAAAAGATTTCGGCTTCAAAAAGTTGACCATTTTCATGAAAAGATTTCGGCTTCAAAAAAGTTGAAAATTTTCATGAAAAGATTTCGGCTTCAAAAAGTTGAAAATTTTCATGAAAAGATTTCGGCTTCAAAAAAGTTAAAAATTTTCATGAAGTATTTCGGCTTCAAAAAAATGGAACATTTTCATGAAAAGATTTCGGCTTCAAAAAAGTTGAACATTTTCATGAAAAGATTTCGGCTTCAAAAAGTTGACCATTTTCATGACAGGATTTTGGCTTCAAAAAGGTTGAAAACTTTCATGAACTATTTCGACTTCAAAAAAGTCGAAGATTTTCATGAAAAGATTTCGGCTTCAAAAAAGTTGAAAATTTTCATGAAGTATTTCGGCTGCAAAAAAATGGAACATTTTCATGAAAAGATTTCGGCTTCAAAAAGTTTAAGATTTTCATGAAAAGATTTCGGCTTCAAAAAAGTTGAAAATTTTCATGAAAAGATTTTGGTTTCAAAAAGTTGAAAATTTTCATGAAAAGATTTCGGCTTCAAAAAAGTTAAAAATTTTCATGAAGTATTTCGGCTTCAAAAAAATGGAACATTTTCATGAAAAGATTTCGGCTTCAAAAAAGTTGAACATTTTCATGAAAAGATTTCGGCTTCAAAAAAGTTGAAAATTTTCATGAAAAGATTTCGGCTTCAAAAAGTTGAAAATTTTCATGAAAAGATTTCGGCTTCAAAAAGTTGACCATTTTCATGAAAAGATTTCGGCTTCAAAAAAGTTGAAAATTTTCATGAAAAGATTTCGGCTTCAAAAAGTTGAAAATTTTCATGAAAAGATTTCGGCTTCAAAAAAGTTAAAAATTTTCATGAAGTATTTCGGCTGCAAAAAAATGGAACATTTTCATGAAAAGATTTCGGCTTCAAAAAGTTTAAGATTTTCATGAAAAGATTTCGGCTTCAAAAAAGTTGAAAATTTTCATGAAAAGATTTTGGTTTCAAAAAGTTGAAAATTTTCATGAAAAGATTTCGGCTTCAAAAAAGTTAAAAATTTTCATGAAGTATTTCGGCTTCAAAAAAATGGAACATTTTCATGAAAAGATTTCGGCTTCAAAAAAGTTGAACATTTTCATGAAAAGATTTCGGCTTCAAAAAAGTTGAAAATTTTCATGAAAAGATTTCGGCTTCAAAAAGTTGAAAATTTTCATGAAAAGATTTCGGCTTCAAAAAGTTGACCATTTTCATGAAAAGATTTCGGCTTCAAAAAAGTTGAAAATTTTCATGAAAAGATTTCGGCTTCAAAAAGTTGAAAATTTTCATGAAAAGATTTCGGCTTCAAAAAAGTTAAAAATTTTCATGAAGTATTTCGGCTTCAAAAAAATGGAACATTTTCATGAAAAGATTTCGGCTTCAAAAAAGTTGAAAATTTTCCTGAAAAGATTTCGGCTTCAAAAAGTTGACCATTTTCATGACAGGATTTTGGCTTCAAAAAGGTTGAAAACTTTCATGAACTATTTCGACTTCAAAAAAGTCGAAGATTTTCATGAAAAGATTTCGGCTTCAAAAAAGTTGAAAATTTTCATGAAGTATTTCGGCTGCAAAAAAATGGAACATTTTCATGAAAAGATTTCGGCTTCAAAAAGTTTAAGATTTTCATGAAAAGATTTCGGCTTCAAAAAAGTTGAAAATTTTCATGAAGTATTTCGGCTGCAATAAAGTCTAAAATTTTCATGAAAAGATTTATGCTTCAAAAAAGATGAAAATTTTCATGAAAAGATTTCGGCTTCAAAAAGTTGAAAATTTTCATGAAAAGATTTCGGCTTCAAAAAAGTTGACCATTTTCATGAAAAGATTTCGGCTTCAAAAAAGTTGAAAAATTTCATGAAAAGATTTCGGTTTCAAAAAGTTGAAAATTTTCATGAAAAGATTTCTGCTTCAAAAAAGTTGAAAATTTTCATGACAGGATTTTGGCTTCAAAAAGGTTGAAAACTTTCATGAACTATTTCGACTTCAAAAAAGTCGAAGATTTTCATGAAAAGATTTCGGCTGCAAAAAAATGGAACATTTTCATGAAAAGATTTCTGCTTCAAAAAAGTTGAAAATTTTCATGAAAAGATTTCGGCTTCAAAAAAGTCGAAGATTTTCATGAAAAGATTTCGGCTTCAAAAAAGTTGAAAATTTTCCTGAAGTATTTCGGCTGCAATAAAGTCTAAAATTTTCATGAAAAGATTTATGCTTCAAAAAAGATGAAAAATTTCATGAAAAGATTTCGGTTTCAAAAAGTTGAAAATTTTCATGAAAAGATTTCTGCTTCAAAAAAGTTGAAAATTTTCATGACAGGATTTTGGCTTCAAAAAGGTTGAAAACTTTCATGAACTATTTCGACTTCAAAAAAGTCGAAGATTTTCATGAAAAGATTTCGGCTTCAAAAAAGTTGAAAATTTTCATGAAGTATTTCTGCTGCAAAAAAGTTGAAGATTTTCATGAAAAGATTTCGGCTTCAAAAAAGTCGAAGATTTTCATGAAAAGATTTCGGCTTCAAAAAAGTTGAAAATTTTCATGAAGTATTTCGGCTGCAATAAAGTCTAAAATTTTCATGAAAAGATTTATGCTTCAAAAAAGATGAAAAATTTCATGAAAAGATTTCGGTTTCAAAAAGTTGAAAATTTTCATGAAAAGATTTCTGCTTCAAAAAAGTTGAAAATTTTCATGACAGGATTTTGGCTTCAAAAAGGTTGAAAACTTTCATGAACTATTTCGAATTCAAAAAAGTCGAAGATTTTCATGAAAAGATTTCGGCTTCAAAAAAGTTGAAAATTTTCATGAAGTATTTCGGCTGCAAAAAAATGGAACATTTTCATGAAAAGATTTCTGCTTCAAAAAAGTTGAAAATTTTCATGAAAAGATTTCAGCTTCAAAAAGGTTGAAAACTTTCATGAACTATTTCGACTTCAAAAAAGTCGAAGATTTTCATGAAAAGATTTCGGCTTCAAAAAGTTGAAAATTTTCATGAAAAGATTTCGGCTGCAAAAAAGTCTAAAATTTTCATGAAAAGATCTATGCTTCAAAAAAGATGAAAATTTTCATGAAAAGATTTCGGCTTCAAAAAGTTGAAAATTTTCATGAAAAGTTCTCGGCTTCAAAAAAGTTGAACATTTTCATGAAGTATTTCGTCTTCAAAAAAATGGAACATTTTCATGAAAAGATCTATGCTTCAAAAAAGATGAAAATTTTCATGAAAAGATTTCGGCTTCAAAAAGTTGAAAATTTTCATGAAAAGATCTCGGCTTCAAAAAAGTTGAACATTTTCATGAAGTATTTCGTCTTCAAAAAAATGGAACATTTTCATGAAAAGATTTCTGCTTCAAAAAACTTGAACATTTTCATGAAAAGATTCCGGCTTCAAAAAAGTTGAACATTTTCATGAAAAGATTTCTGCTTCAAAAAAGTTGAAAATTTTCATGAAAATATTTCGACTTCAAAAAAGTCTAAGATTTTCATGAAAAGATATCTGCTTCAAAAAAGTCTAAAATTTTCATGAAAAGATTTATGCTTCAAAAAAGATGAAAATTTTCATGAAAAGATTTCGGCTTCAAAAAGTTGAAAATTTTCATGAAAAGATTTCGGCTTCAAAAAGTTGAAAATTTTCATGAAAAGATTTCGGCTTCAAAAAAGTTGACCATTTTCATGAAAAGATTTTGGTTTCAAAAAGTTGAAAATTTTCATGAAAAGATTTCAGCTTCAAAAAGGTTGAAAATTTTCATGAAAAGATTTCGGCTTCAAAAAGTTGAAAATTTTCATGAAAAGATTTCGGCTTCAAAAAGTTGAAAATTTTCATGAAAAGATTTCGGCTTCAAAAAAGTTGAAAATTTTCATGAAAAGATTTTGGTTTCAAAAAGTTGAAAATTTTCATGAAAAGATTTCTACTTCAAAAAGGTTGAAAACTTTCATGAACTATTTCGACTTCAAAAAAGTCGAAGATTTTCATGAAAAGATTTCGGCTTCAAAAAGTTGAAAATTTTCATGAAAAGATTTCGGCTTCAAAAAGTTGAAAATTTTCATGAAAAGATTTCGGTTTCAAAAAGTTGAAAATTTTCATGAAAAGATCTCGGCTTCAAAAAAGTTGAACATTTTCATGAAGTATTTCGGCTTCAAAAAATTGGAACATTTTCATGAAAAGATTTCGGCTTCAAAAAACTTGAACATTTTCATGAAAAGATTTCGGCTTCAAAAAAGTTGAACATTTTCATGAAAAGATTTCGGCTTCAAAAAAGTTGACCATTTTCATGAAAAGATTTCGGCTTCAAAAAAGTTGAAAATTTTCATGAAAAGATTTCTACTTCAAAAAGTTGAAAATTTTCATGAAAAGATTTCTGCTTCAAAAAAGTTGAAAATTTTCATGAAGTATTTCGGCTGCAAAAAAATGGAACATTTTCATGAAAAGATTTCTGCTTCAAAAAAGTTGAAAATTTTCATGAAAAGATTTCAGCTTCAAAAAGGTTGAAAACTTTCATGAACTATTTCGACTTCAAAAAAGTCGAAGATTTTCATGTAAAGATTTCGGCTTCAAAAAGTTGAAAATTTTCATGAAAAGATTTCGGCTGCAAAAAAGTCTAAAATTTTCATGAAAAGATCTATGCTTCAAAAAAGATGAAAATTTTCATGAAAAGATTTCGGCTTCAAAAAGTTGAAAATTTTCATGAAAAGATCTCGGCTTCAAAAAAGTTGAACATTTTCATGAAGTATTTCGTCTTCAAAAAAATTGAACATTTTCATGAAAAGATCTATGCTTCAAAAAAGTTGAAAATTTACATGAAAATATTTCGACTTCAAAAAAGTCTAAAATTTTCATGAAAAGATTTATGCTTCAAAAAAGATGAAAATTTTCATGAAAAGATTTCGGCTTCAAAAAGTTGAAAATTTTCATGAAAAGATTTCGGCTTCAAAAAGTTGAAAATTTTCATGAAAAGATTTCGGCTTCAAAAAAGTTGAAAATTTTCATGAAAAGATTTCGGCTTCAAAAAAGTTGAAAATTTTCATGAAAAGATTTCGGCTTCAAAAAAGTTGACCATTTTCATGAAAAGATTTCGGCTTCAAAAAAGTTGAAAATTTTCATGAAAAGATTTCGGTTTCAAAAAGTTGAAAATTTTCATGACAAGATTTCTGCTTCAAAAAAGTTGAAAATTTTCATGACAGGATTTTGGCATCAAAAAGGGTTGAAAACTTTCATGAACTATTTCGACTTCAAAAAAGTTAAAATTTTCATGAAGTATTTCGGCTGCAAAAAAATGGAACATTTTCATGAAAAGATTTCGGCTTCAAAAAAGTTGAAAATTTACATGAAAAGATTTCGGCTTCAAAAAAGTTGAAAATTTTCATGACAGGATTTTGGCATCAAAAAGGGTTGAAAACTTTCATGAACTATTTCGACTTCAAAAAAGTTAAAATTTTCATGAAGTATTTCGGCTGCAAAAAAATGGAACATTTTCATGAAAAGATTTCGGCTTCAAAAAAGTTGAAAATTTACATGAAAAGATTTCGGCTTCAAAAAAGTTGACCATTTTCATGAAAAGATTTCGGCTTCAAAAAAGTTGAAAATTTTCATGAAAAGATTTGTGCTTCAAAAAAGTTTAAGATTTTCATGAAAAGATTTCTGCTTCAAAAAAGTTGAAAATTTTCATGAAAAGATTTCGGCTTCAAAAAAGTTGACCATTTTCATGAAAAGATTTCGGCTTCAAAAAAGTTGAAAATTTTCATGAAAAGATTTCGTCTTCAAAAAGTTGACCATTTTCATGAAAAGATTTCGGCTTCAAAAAAGTTGAAAATTTTCATGAAAAGATTTCGGTTTCAAAAAGTTGAAAATTTTCATGAAAAGATCTCGGCTTCAAAAAAGTTGAACATTTTCATGAAGTATTTCGGCTTCAAAAAAATGGAACATTTTCATGAAAAGATTTCGGCTTCAAAAAGTTGAAAATTTTCATGAAAAGATTTCGGTTTCAAAAAGTTGAAAATTTTCATGAAAAGATTTCGGCTTCAAAAAAGTTAAAAATTTTCATGAAGTATTTCGGCTTCAAAAAAATGGAACATTTTCATGAAAAGATTTCGGCTTCAAAAAAGTTGTACATTTTCATGAAAAGATTTCGGCTTCAAAAAAGTTGAAAATTTTCATGAAAAGATTTCGGCTTCAAAAAGTTGAAAATTTTCATGAAAAGATTTCGGCTTCAAAAAGTTGACCATTTTCATGAAAAGATTTCGGCTTCAAAAAAGTTGAAAATTTTCATGAAAAGATTTCAGCTTCAAAAAGGTTGAAAACTTTCATGAACTATTTCGACTTCAAAAAAGTCGAAGATTTTCATGTAAAGATTTCGGCTTCAAAAAGTTGAAAATTTTCATGAAAAGATTTCGGCTGCAAAAAAGTCTAAAATTTTCATGAAAAGATCTATGCTTCAAAAAAGATGAAAATTTTCATGAAAAGATTTCGGCTTCAAAAAGTTGAAAATTTTCATGAAAAGATCTCGGCTTCAAAAAAGTTGAACATTTTCATGAAGTATTTCGTCTTCAAAAAAATTGAACATTTTCATGAAAAGATCTATGCTTCAAAAAAGTTGAAAATTTACATGAAAATATTTCGACTTCAAAAAAGTCTAAAATTTTCATGAAAAGATTTATGCTTCAAAAAAGATGAAAATTTTCATGAAAAGATTTCGGCTTCAAAAAGTTGAAAATTTTCATGAAAAGATTTCGGCTTCAAAAAGTTGAAAATTTTCATGAAAAGATTTCGGCTTCAAAAAAGTTGAAAATTTTCATGAAAAGATTTCGGCTTCAAAAAAGTTGAAAATTTTCATGAAAAGATTTCGGCTTCAAAAAAGTTGACCATTTTCATGAAAAGATTTCGGCTTCAAAAAAGTTGAAAATTTTCATGAAAAGATTTCGGTTTCAAAAAGTTGAAAATTTTCATGACAAGATTTCTGCTTCAAAAAAGTTGAAAATTTTCATGACAGGATTTTGGCATCAAAAAGGGTTGAAAACTTTCATGAACTATTTCGGCTTCAAAAAAGTTAAAATTTTCATGAAGTATTTCGGCTGCAAAAAAATGGAACATTTTCATGAAAAGATTTCGGCTTCAAAAAAGTTGAAAATTTACATGAAAAGATTTCGGCTTCAAAAAAGTTGAAAATTTTCATGACAGGATTTTGGCATCAAAAAGGGTTGAAAACTTTCATGAACTATTTCGACTTCAAAAAAGTTAAAATTTTCATGAAGTATTTCGGCTGCAAAAAAATGGAACATTTTCATGAAAAGATTTCGGCTTCAAAAAAGTTGAAAATTTACATGAAAAGATTTCGGCTTCAAAAAAGTTGACCATTTTCATGAAAAGATTTCGGCTTCAAAAAAGTTGAAAATTTTCATGAAAAGATTTGTGCTTCAAAAAAGTTTAAGATTTTCATGAAAAGATTTCTGCTTCAAAAAAGTTGAAAATTTTCATGAAAAGATTTCGGCTTCAAAAAAGTTGACCATTTTCATGAAAAGATTTCGGCTTCAAAAAAGTTGAAAATTTTCATGAAAAGATTTCGTCTTCAAAAAGTTGACCATTTTCATGAAAAGATTTCGGCTTCAAAAAAGTTGAAAATTTTCATGAAAAGATTTCGGTTTCAAAAAGTTGAAAATTTTCATGAAAAGATTTCGGTTTCAAAAAGTTGAAAATTTTCATGAAAAGATTTCGGCTTCAAAAAAGTTAAAAATTTTCATGAAGTATTTCGGCTTCAAAAAAATGGAACATTTTCATGAAAAGATTTCGGCTTCAAAAAAGTTGAACATTTTCATGAAAAGATTTCGGCTTCAAAAAAGTTGAAAATTTTCATGAAAAGATTTCGGCTTCAAAAAGTTGAAAATTTTCATGAAAAGATTTCGGCTTCAAAAAGTTGACCATTTTCATGAAAAGATTTCGGCTTCAAAAAAGTTGAAAATTTTCATGAAAAGATTTCGGCTTCAAAAAGTTGAAAATTTTCATGAAAAGATTTCGGCTTCAAAAAAGTTAAAAATTTTCATGAAGTATTTCGGCTTCAAAAAAATGGAACATTTTCATGAAAAGATTTCGGCTTCAAAAAAGTTGAACATTTTCATGAAAAGATTTCGGCTTCAAAAAGTTGACCATTTTCATGACAGGATTTTGGCTTCAAAAAGGTTGAAAACTTTCATGAACTATTTCGACTTCAAAAAAGTCGAAGATTTTCATGAAAAGATTTCGGCTTCAAAAAAGTTGAAAATTTTCATGAAGTATTTCGGCTGCAAAAAAATGGAACATTTTCATGAAAAGATTTCGGCTTCAAAAAGTTTAAGATTTTCATGAAAAGATTTCGGCTTCAAAAAAGTTGAAAATTTTCATGAAAAGATTTTGGTTTCAAAAAGTTGAAAATTTTCATGAAAAGATTTCGGCTTCAAAAAAGTTAAAAATTTTCATGAAGTATTTCGGCTTCAAAAAAATGGAACATTTTCATGAAAAGATTTCGGCTTCAAAAAAGTTGAACATTTTCATGAAAAGATTTCGGCTTCAAAAAAGTTGAAAATTTTCATGAAAAGATTTCGGCTTCAAAAAGTTGAAAATTTTCATGAAAAGATTTCGGCTTCAAAAAGTTGACCATTTTCATGAAAAGATTTCGGCTTCAAAAAAGTTGAAAATTTTCATGAAAAGATTTCGGCTTCAAAAAGTTGAAAATTTTCATGAAAAGATTTCGGCTTCAAAAAAGTTAAAAATTTTCATGAAGTATTTCGGCTGCAAAAAAATGGAACATTTTCATGAAAAGATTTCGGCTTCAAAAAGTTTAAGATTTTCATGAAAAGATTTCGGCTTCAAAAAAGTTGAAAATTTTCATGAAAAGATTTTGGTTTCAAAAAGTTGAAAATTTTCATGAAAAGATTTCGGCTTCAAAAAAGTTAAAAATTTTCATGAAGTATTTCGGCTTCAAAAAAATGGAACATTTTCATGAAAAGATTTCGGCTTCAAAAAAGTTGAACATTTTCATGAAAAGATTTCGGCTTCAAAAAAGTTGAAAATTTTCATGAAAAGATTTCGGCTTCAAAAAGTTGACCATTTTCATGAAAAGATTTCGGCTTCAAAAAAGTTGAAAATTTTCATGAAAAGATTTCGGCTTCAAAAAGTTGAAAATTTTCATGAAAAGATTTCGGCTTCAAAAAAGTTAAAAATTTTCATGAAGTATTTCGGCTTCAAAAAAATGGAACATTTTCATGAAAAGATTTCGGCTTCAAAAAAGTTGAAAATTTTCCTGAAAAGATTTCGGCTTCAAAAAGTTGACCATTTTCATGACAGGATTTTGGCTTCAAAAAGGTTGAAAACTTTCATGAACTATTTCGACTTCAAAAAAGTCGAAGATTTTCATGAAAAGATTTCGGCTTCAAAAAAGTTGAAAATTTTCATGAAGTATTTCGGCTGCAAAAAAATGGAACATTTTCATGAAAAGATTTCGGCTTCAAAAAGTTTAAGATTTTCATGAAAAGATTTCGGCTTCAAAAAAGTTGAAAATTTTCATGAAAAGATTTCGGCTTCAAAAAGTTGAAAATTTTCATGAAAAGATTTCGGCTTCAAAAAGTTTAAGATTTTCATGAAAAGATTTCGGCTTCAAAAAAGTTGAAAATTTTCATGAAAAGATTTTGGTTTCAAAAAGTTGAAAATTTTCATGAAAAGATTTCGGCTTCAAAAAAGTTAAAAATTTTCATGAAGTATTTCGGCTTCAAAAAAATGGAACATTTTCATGAAAAGATTTCGGCTTCAAAAAAGTTGACCATTTTCATGAAAAGATTTCGGCTTCAAAAAAGTTGAAAATTTTCATGAAAAGATTTCGGCTTCAAAAAGTTGAAAATTTTCATGAAAAGATTTCGGCTTCAAAAAAGTTGAAAATTTTCATGAAAAGATTTCGGCTTCAAAAAGTTGAAAATTTTCATGAAAAGATTTCGGCTTCAAAAAGTTGACCATTTTCATGACAGGATTTTGGCTTCAAAAAGGTTGAAAACTTTCATGAACTATTTCGACTTCAAAAAAGTCGAAGATTTTCATGAAAAGATTTCGGCTTCAAAAAAGTTGAAAATTTTCATGAAGTATTTCGGCTGCAAAAAAATGGAACATTTTCATGAAAAGATTTCTGCTTCAAAAAAGTTGAAAATTTACATGAAAAGATTTCGGCTTCAAAAAGTTGAACATTTTCATGAAGTATTTCGGCTTCAAAAAAATGGAACATTTTCATGAAAAGATTTCGGCTTCAAAAAAGTTGATCATTTTCATGAAAAGATTTCGGTTTCAAAAAGTTGAAAATTTTCATGAAAAGATTTCGGCTTCAAAAAAGTTAAAAATTTTCATGAAGTATTTCAGCTTCAAAAAAATGGAACATTTTCATGAAAAGATTTCGGCTTCAAAAAAGTTGAACATTTTCATGAAAAGATTTCGGCTTCAAAAAAGTTGAACATTTTCATGAAAAGATTTCGGCTTCAAAAAAGTTGAAAATTTTCATGAAAAGATTTCGGCTTCAAAAAGTTGAAAATTTTCATGAAAAGATTTCGGCTTCAAAAAGTTTACCATTTTCATGAAAAGATTTTAGGCTTCAAAAAAGTTGAAAATTTTCATGAAAAGATTTCGGTTTCAAAAAGTTGAAAATTTTCATGAAAAGATTTCGACTTCAAAAAAGTTGAAAATTTTCATGAAGTATTTCGGCTTCAAAAAAATGGATCATTTTCATGAAAAGATTTCGGCTTCAAAAAAGTTGAACATTTTCATGAAAAGATTTCGGCTTCAAAAAAGTTGAACATTTTCATGAAAAGATTTCTGCTTCAAAAAATTTGAAAATTTACATGAAAAGATTTCGACTTCAAAAAAGTCTAAGATTTTCATGAAACGATTTCTGCTTCAAAAAAGTTGAAAATTTTCATGAAAAGATTTCGGCTTCAAAAAAGTTTAAAATTTTCATGAAAAGATTTGTGCTTCAAAAAAGTTTAAGATTTTCATGAAAAGATTTCTGCTTCAAAAAAGTTGAAAATTTTCATGAAAAGATTTCGGCTTCAAAAAAGTTGACCATTTTCATGAAAAGATTTCGGCTTCAAAAAAGTCTAAGATTTTCATGAAAAGATTTCGACTTCAAAAAAGTCTAAGATTTTCATGAAAAGATTTTGGTTTCAAAAAGTTGAAAATTTTCATGAAAAGATTTTGGTTTCAAAAAGTTGAAAATTTTCATGAAAAAATTTCAGTTTCAAAAAGGTTGAAAACTTTCATGAACTATTTCGACTTCAAAAAAGTCGAAGATTTTCATGAAAAGATTTCGGCTGCAAAAAAATGGAACATTTTCATGAAAAGATTTCTGCTTCAAAAAAGTTGAAAATTTTCATGAAAAGATTTCGGCTTCAAAAAAGTTGAAAATTTTCATGAAGTATTTCGGCTGCAATAAAGTCTAAAATTTTCATGAAAAGATTTATGCTTCAAAAAAGATGAAAATTTTCATGAAAAGATTTCGGCTTCAAAAAGTTGAAAATTTTCATGAAAAGATTTCGGCTTCAAAAAAGTTGAACATTTTCATGAAAAGATTTCGGCTTCAAAAAAGTTGAAAAATTTCATGAAAAGATTTCGGTTTCAAAAAGTTGAAAATTTTCATGAAAAGATTTCTGCTTCAAAAAAGTTGAAAATTTTCATGACAGGATTTTGGCTTCAAAAAGGTTGAAAACTTTCATGAACTATTTCGACTTCAAAAAAGTCGAAGATTTTCATGAAAAGATTTCGGCTGCAAAAAAATGGAACATTTTCATGAAAAGATTTCTGCTTCAAAAAAGTTGAAAATTTTCATGAAAAGATTTCGGCTTCAAAAAAGTCGAAGATTTTCATGAAAAGATTTCGGCTTCAAAAAAGTTGAAAATTTTCCTGAAGTATTTCGGCTGCAATAAAGTCTAAAATTTTCATGAAAAGATTTATGCTTCAAAAAAGATGAAAAATTTCATGAAAAGATTTCGGTTTCAAAAAGTTGAAAATTTTCATGAAAAGATTTCTGCTTCAAAAAAGTTGAAAATTTTCATGACAGGATTTTGGCTTCAAAAAGGTTGAAAACTTTCATGAACTATTTCGACTTCAAAAAAGTCGAAGATTTTCATGAAAAGATTTCGGCTTCAAAAAAGTTGAAAATTTTCATGAAGTATTTCTGCTGCAAAAAAGTTGAAGATTTTCATGAAAAGATTTCGGCTTCAAAAAAGTCGAAGATTTTCATGAAAAGATTTCGGCTTCAAAAAAGTTGAAAATTTTCATGAAGTATTTCGGCTGCAATAAAGTCTAAAATTTTCATGAAAAGATTTATGCTTCAAAAAAGATGAAAAATTTCATGAAAAGATTTCGGTTTCAAAAAGTTGAAAATTTTCATGAAAAGATTTCTGCTTCAAAAAAGTTGAAAATTTTCATGACAGGATTTTGGCTTCAAAAAGGTTGAAAACTTTCATGAACTATTTCGAATTCAAAAAAGTCGAAGATTTTCATGAAAAGATTTCGGCTTCAAAAAAGTTGAAAATTTTCATGAAGTATTTCGGCTGCAAAAAAATGGAACATTTTCATGAAAAGATTTCTGCTTCAAAAAAGTTGAAAATTTTCATGAAAAGATTTCAGCTTCAAAAAGGTTGAAAACTTTCATGAACTATTTCGACTTCAAAAAAGTCGAAGATTTTCATGAAAAGATTTCGGCTTCAAAAAGTTGAAAATTTTCATGAAAAGATTTCGGCTGCAAAAAAGTCTAAAATTTTCATGAAAAGATCTATGCTTCAAAAAAGATGAAAATTTTCATGAAAAGATTTCGGCTTCAAAAAGTTGAAAATTTTCATGAAAAGATCTCGGCTTCAAAAAAGTCTAAAATTTTCATGAAAAGATTTATGCTTCAAAAAAGATGAAAATTTTCATGAAAAGATTTCGGCTTCAAAAAGTTGAAAATTTTCATGAAAAGATTTCGGCTTCAAAAAGTTGAAAATTTTCATGAAAAGATTTCGGCTTCAAAAAAGTTGACCATTTTCATGAAAAGATTTTGGTTTCAAAAAGTTGAAAATTTTCATGAAAAGATTTCAGCTTCAAAAAGGTTGAAAATTTTCATGAAAAGATTTCGGCTTCAAAAAGTTGAAAATTTTCATGAAAAGATTTCGGCTTCAAAAAGTTGAAAATTTTCATGAAAAGATTTCGGCTTCAAAAAAGTTGAAAATTTTCATGAAAAGATTTTGGTTTCAAAAAGTTGAAAATTTTCATGAAAAGATTTCTACTTCAAAAAGGTTGAAAACTTTCATGAACTATTTCGACTTCAAAAAAGTCGAAGATTTTCATGAAAAGATTTCGGCTTCAAAAAGTTGAAAATTTTCATGAAAAGATTTCGGCTTCAAAAAGTTGAAAATTTTCATGAAAAGATTTCGGTTTCAAAAAGTTGAAAATTTTCATGAAAAGATCTCGGCTTCAAAAAAGTTGAACATTTTCATGAAGTATTTCGGCTTCAAAAAATTGGAACATTTTCATGAAAAGATTTCGGCTTCAAAAAACTTGAACATTTTCATGAAAAGATTTCGGCTTCAAAAAAGTTGAACATTTTCATGAAAAGATTTCGGCTTCAAAAAAGTTGACCATTTTCATGAAAAGATTTCGGCTTCAAAAAAGTTGAAAATTTTCATGAAAAGATTTCTACTTCAAAAAGTTGAAAATTTTCATGAAAAGATTTCTGCTTCAAAAAAGTTGAAAATTTTCATGAAGTATTTCGGCTGCAAAAAAATGGAACATTTTCATGAAAAGATTTCTGCTTCAAAAAAGTTGAAAATTTTCATGAAAAGATTTCAGCTTCAAAAAGGTTGAAAACTTTCATGAACTATTTCGACTTCAAAAAAGTCGAAGATTTTCATGTAAAGATTTCGGCTTCAAAAAGTTGAAAATTTTCATGAAAAGATTTCGGCTGCAAAAAAGTCTAAAATTTTCATGAAAAGATCTATGCTTCAAAAAAGATGAAAATTTTCATGAAAAGATTTCGGCTTCAAAAAGTTGAAAATTTTCATGAAAATATCTCGGCTTCAAAAAAGTTGAACATTTTCATGAAGTATTTCGTCTTCAAAAAAATTGAACATTTTCATGAAAAGATCTATGCTTCAAAAAAGTTGAAAATTTACATGAAAATATTTCGACTTCAAAAAAGTCTAAAATTTTCATGAAAAGATTTATGCTTCAAAAAAGATGAAAATTTTCATGAAAAGATTTCGGCTTCAAAAAGTTGAAAATTTTCATGAAAAGATTTCGGCTTCAAAAAGTTGAAAATTTTCATGAAAAGATTTCGGCTTCAAAAAAGTTGAAAATTTTCATGAAAAGATTTCGGCTTCAAAAAAGTTGAAAATTTTCATGAAAAGATTTCGGCTTCAAAAAAGTTGACCATTTTCATGAAAAGATTTCGGCTTCAAAAAAGTTGAAAATTTTCATGAAAAGATTTCGGTTTCAAAAAGTTGAAAATTTTCATGACAAGATTTCTGCTTCAAAAAAGTTGAAAATTTTCATGACAGGATTTTGGCATCAAAAAGGGTTGAAAACTTTCATGAACTATTTCGACTTCAAAAAAGTTAAAATTTTCATGAAGTATTTCGGCTGCAAAAAAATGGAACATTTTCATGAAAAGATTTCGGCTTCAAAAAAGTTGAAAATTTACATGAAAAGATTTCGGCTTCAAAAAAGTTGACCATTTTCATGAAAAGATTTCGGCTTCAAAAAAGTTGAAAATTTTCATGAAAAGATTTGTGCTTCAAAAAAGTTTAAGATTTTCATGAAAAGATTTCTGCTTCAAAAAAGTTGAAAATTTTCATGAAAAGATTTCGGCTTCAAAAAAGTTGACCATTTTCATGAAAAGATTTCGGCTTCAAAAAAGTTGAAAATTTTCATGAAAAGATTTCGTCTTCAAAAAGTTGACCATTTTCATGAAAAGATTTCGGCTTCAAAAAAGTTGAAAATTTTCATGAAAAGATTTCGGTTTCAAAAAGTTGAAAATTTTCATGAAAAGATCTCGGCTTCAAAAAAGTTGAACATTTTCATGAAGTATTTCGGCTTCAAAAAAATGGAACATTTTCATGAAAAGATTTCGGCTTCAAAAAGTTGAAAATTTTCATGAAAAGATTTCGGTTTCAAAAAGTTGAAAATTTTCATGAAAAGATTTCGGCTTCAAAAAAGTTAAAAATTTTCATGAAGTATTTCGGCTTCAAAAAAATGGAACATTTTCATGAAAAGATTTCGGCTTCAAAAAAGTTGAACATTTTCATGAAAAGATTTCGGCTTCAAAAAAGTTGAAAATTTTCATGAAAAGATTTCGGCTTCAAAAAGTTGAAAATTTTCATGAAAAGATTTCGGCTTCAAAAAGTTGACCATTTTCATGAAAAGATTTCGGCTTCAAAAAAGTTGAAAATTTTCATGAAAAGATTTCGGCTTCAAAAAGTTGAAAATTTTCATGAAAAGATTTCGGCTTCAAAAAAGTTAAAAATTTTCATGAAGTATTTCGGCTTCAAAAAAATGGAACATTTTCATGAAAAGATTTCGGCTTCAAAAAAGTTGAACATTTTCATGAAAAGATTTCGGCTTCAAAAAGTTGACCATTTTCATGACAGGATTTTGGCTTCAAAAAGGTTGAAAACTTTCATGAACTATTTCGACTTCAAAAAAGTCGAAGATTTTCATGAAAAGATTTCGGCTTCAAAAAAGTTGAAAATTTTCATGAAGTATTTCGGCTGCAAAAAAATGGAACATTTTCATGAAAAGATTTCGGCTTCAAAAAGTTTAAGATTTTCATGAAAAGATTTCGGCTTCAAAAAAGTTGAAAATTTTCATGAAAAGATTTTGGTTTCAAAAAGTTGAAAATTTTCATGAAAAGATTTCGGCTTCAAAAAAGTTAAAAATTTTCATGAAGTATTTCGGCTTCAAAAAAATGGAACATTTTCATGAAAAGATTTCGGCTTCAAAAAAGTTGAACATTTTCATGAAAAGATTTCGGCTTCAAAAAAGTTGAAAATTTTCATGAAAAGATTTCGGCTTCAAAAAGTTGAAAATTTTCATGAAAAGATTTCGGCTTCAAAAAGTTGACCATTTTCATGAAAAGATTTCGGCTTCAAAAAAGTTGAAAATTTTCATGAAAAGATTTCGGCTTCAAAAAGTTGAAAATTTTCATGAAAAGATTTCGGCTTCAAAAAAGTTAAAAATTTTCATGAAGTATTTCGGCTGCAAAAAAATGGAACATTTTCATGAAAAGATTTCGGCTTCAAAAAGTTTAAGATTTTCATGAAAAGATTTCGGCTTCAAAAAAGTTGAAAATTTTCATGAAAAGATTTTGGTTTCAAAAAGTTGAAAATTTTCATGAAAAGATTTCGGCTTCAAAAAAGTTAAAAATTTTCATGAAGTATTTCGGCTTCAAAAAAATGGAACATTTTCATGAAAAGATTTCGGCTTCAAAAAAGTTGAACATTTTCATGAAAAGATTTCGGCTTCAAAAAAGTTGAAAATTTTCATGAAAAGATTTCGGCTTCAAAAAAGTTGAAAATTTTCATGAAAAGATTTCGGCTTCAAAAAGTTGAACATTTTCATGAAAAGATTTCGGCTTCAAAAAAGTTAAAAATTTTCATGAAGTATTTCGGCTTCAAAAAAATGGAACATTTTCATGAAAAGATTTCGGCTTCAAAAAAGTTGAAAATTTTCCTGAAAAGATTTCGGCTTCAAAAAGTTGACCATTTTCATGACAGGATTTTGGCTTCAAAAAGGTTGAAAACTTTCATGAACTATTTCGACTTCAAAAAAGTCGAAGATTTTCATGAAAAGATTTCGGCTTCAAAAAAGTTGAAAATTTTCATGAAGTATTTCGGCTGCAAAAAAATGGAACATTTTCATGAAAAGATTTCGGCTTCAAAAAGTTTAAGATTTTCATGAAAAGATTTCGGCTTCAAAAAAGTTGAAAATTTTCATGAAAAGATTTCGGCTTCAAAAAGTTGAAAATTTTCATGAAAAGATTTCGGCTTCAAAAAGTTTAAGATTTTCATGAAAAGATTTCGGCTTCAAAAAAGTTGAAAATTTTCATGAAAAGATTTTGGTTTCAAAAAGTTGAAAATTTTCATGAAAAGATTTCGGCTTCAAAAAGTTAAAAATTTTCATGAAGTATTTCGGCTTCAAAAAAATGGAACATTTTCATGAAAAGATTTCGGCTTCAAAAAAGTTGACCATTTTCATGAAAAGATTTCGGCTTCAAAAAAGTTGAAAATTTTCATGAAAAGATTTCGGCTTCAAAAAGTTGAAAATTTTCATGAAAAGATTTCGTCTTCAAAAAGTTGACCATTTTCATGAAAAGATTTCGGCTTCAAAAAAGTTGAAAATTTTCATGAAAAGATTTCGGTTTCAAAAAGTTGAAAATTTTCATGAAAAGATCTCGGCTTCAAAAAAGTTGAACATTTTCATGAAGTATTTCGGCTTCAAAAAAATGGAACATTTTCATGAAAAGATTTCGGCTTCAAAAAGTTGAAAATTTTCATGAAAAGATTTCGGTTTCAAAAAGTTGAAAATTTTCATGAAAAGATTTCGGCTTCAAAAAAGTTAAAAATTTTCATGAAGTATTTCGGCTTCAAAAAAATGGAACATTTTCATGAAAAGATTTCGGCTTCAAAAAAGTTGAACATTTTCATGAAAAGATTTCGGCTTCAAAAAAGTTGAAAATTTTCATGAAAAGATTTCGGCTTCAAAAAGTTGAAAATTTTCATGAAAAGATTTCGGCTTCAAAAAGTTGACCATTTTCATGAAAAGATTTCGGCTTCAAAAAAGTTGAAAATTTTCATGAAAAGATTTCGGCTTCAAAAAGTTGAAAATTTTCATGAAAAGATTTCGGCTTCAAAAAAGTTAAAAATTTTCATGAAGTATTTCGGCTTCAAAAAAATGGAACATTTTCATGAAAAGATTTCGGCTTCAAAAAAGTTGAACATTTTCATGAAAAGATTTCGGCTTCAAAAAGTTGACCATTTTCATGACAGGATTTTGGCTTCAAAAAGGTTGAAAACTTTCATGAACTATTTCGACTTCAAAAAAGTCGAAGATTTTCATGAAAAGATTTCGGCTTCAAAAAAGTTGAAAATTTTCATGAAGTATTTCGGCTGCAAAAAAATGGAACATTTTCATGAAAAGATTTCGGCTTCAAAAAGTTTAAGATTTTCATGAAAAGATTTCGGCTTCAAAAAAGTTGAAAATTTTCATGAAAAGATTTTGGTTTCAAAAAGTTGAAAATTTTCATGAAAAGATTTCGGCTTCAAAAAAGTTAAAAATTTTCATGAAGTATTTCGGCTTCAAAAAAATGGAACATTTTCATGAAAAGATTTCGGCTTCAAAAAAGTTGAACATTTTCATGAAAAGATTTCGGCTTCAAAAAAGTTGAAAATTTTCATGAAAAGATTTCGGCTTCAAAAAGTTGAAAATTTTCATGAAAAGATTTCGGCTTCAAAAAGTTGACCATTTTCATGAAAAGATTTCGGCTTCAAAAAAGTTGAAAATTTTCATGAAAAGATTTCGGCTTCAAAAAGTTGAAAATTTTCATGAAAAGATTTCTGCTTCAAAAAAGTTAAAAATTTTCATGAAGTATTTCGGCTGCAAAAAAATGGAACATTTTCATGAAAAGATTTCGGCTTCAAAAAGTTTAAGATTTTCATGAAAAGATTTCGGCTTCAAAAAAGTTGAAAATTTTCATGAAAAGATTTTGGTTTCAAAAAGTTGAAAATTTTCATGAAAAGATTTCGGCTTCAAAAAAGTTAAAAATTTTCATGAAGTATTTCGGCTTCAAAAAAATGGAACATTTTCATGAAAAGATTTCGGCTTCAAAAAAGTTGAACATTTTCATGAAAAGATTTCGGCTTCAAAAAAGTTGAAAATTTTCATGAAAAGATTTCGGCTTCAAAAAAGTTGAAAATTTTCATGAAAAGATTTCGGCTTCAAAAAGTTGAAAATTTTCATGAAAAGATTTCGGCTTCAAAAAAGTTAAAAATTTTCATGAAGTATTTCGGCTTCAAAAAAATGGAACATTTTCATGAAAAGATTTCGGCTTCAAAAAAGTTGAAAATTTTCCTGAAAAGATTTCGGCTTCAAAAAGTTGACCATTTTCATGACAGGATTTTGGCTTCAAAAAGGTTGAAAACTTTCATGAACTATTTCGACTTCAAAAAAGTCGAAGATTTTCATGAAAAGATTTCGGCTTCAAAAAAGTTGAAAATTTTCATGAAGTATTTCGGCTGCAAAAAAATGGAACATTTTCATGAAAAGATTTCGGCTTCAAAAAGTTTA
The DNA here is from genome assembly GCF_963930695.1 of Labrus bergylta. NCBI lineage: Eukaryota > Metazoa > Chordata > Actinopteri > Labriformes > Labridae > Labrus > Labrus bergylta. The sequence continues at coordinate 138,101 of NW_027077289.1, read as the reverse complement.
AGATTTTCATGAAAAGATTTCGGCTTCAAAAAAGTTGAAAATTTTCATGAAAAGATTTCGGCTTCAAAAAGTTGAAAATTTTCATGAAAAGATTTCGGCTTCAAAAAGTTTAAGATTTTCATGAAAAGATTTCGGCTTCAAAAAAGTTGAAAATTTTCATGAAAAGATTTTGGTTTCAAAAAGTTGAAAATTTTCATGAAAAGATTTCGGCTTCAAAAAGTTAAAAATTTTCATGAAGTATTTCGGCTTCAAAAAAATGGAACATTTTCATGAAAAGATTTCGGCTTCAAAAAAGTTGACCATTTTCATGAAAAGATTTCGGCTTCAAAAAAGTTGAAAATTTTCATGAAAAGATTTCGGCTTCAAAAAGTTGAAAATTTTCATGAAAAGATTTCGGCTTCAAAAAAGTTGAAAATTTTCATGAAAAGATTTCGGCTTCAAAAAGTTGAAAATTTTCATGAAAAGATTTCGGCTTCAAAAAGTTGACCATTTTCATGACAGGATTTTGGCTTCAAAAAGGTTGAAAACTTTCATGAACTATTTCGACTTCAAAAAAGTCGAAGATTTTCATGAAAAGATTTCGGCTTCAAAAAAGTTGAAAATTTTCATGAAGTATTTCGGCTGCAAAAAAATGGAACATTTTCATGAAAAGATTTCTGCTTCAAAAAAGTTGAAAATTTACATGAAAAGATTTCGGCTTCAAAAAGTTGAACATTTTCATGAAGTATTTCGGCTTCAAAAAAATGGAACATTTTCATGAAAAGATTTCGGCTTCAAAAAAGTTGATCATTTTCATGAAAAGATTTCGGCTTCAAAAAGTTGAAAATTTTCATGAAAAGATTTCGGCTTCAAAAAGTTGAAAATTTTCATGAAAAGATTTCGGCTTCAAAAAAGTTGAAAATTTTCATGAAAAGATTTTGGTTTCAAAAAGTTGAAAATTTTCATGAAAAGATTTCAGCTTCAAAAAGGTTGAAAACTTTCATGAACTATTTCGACTTCAAAAAAGTCGAAGATTTTCATGAAAAGATTTCGGCTTCAAAAAGTTGAAAATTTTCATGAAAAGATTTCGGCTGCAAAAAAGTCTAAAATTTTCATGAAAAGATCTATGCTTCAAAAAAGATGAAAATTTTCATGAAAAGATTTCGGCTTCAAAAAGTTGAAAATTTTCATGAAAAGATCTCGGCTTCAAAAAAGTTGAACATTTTCATGAAGTATTTCGTCTTCAAAAAAATGGAACATTTTCATGAAAAGATCTATGCTTCAAAAAAGATGAAAATTTTCATGAAAAGATTTCGGCTTCAAAAAGTTGAAAATTTTCATGAAAAGATCTCGGCTTCAAAAAAGTTGAACATTTTCATGAAGTATTTCGTCTTCAAAAAAATGGAACATTTTCATGAAAAGATTTCTGCTTCAAAAAACTTGAACATTTTCATGAAAAGATTCCGGCTTCAAAAAAGTTGAACATTTTCATGAAAAGATTTCTGCTTCAAAAAAGTTGAAAATTTTCATGAAAATATTTCGACTTCAAAAAAGTCTAAGATTTTCATGAAAAGATATCTGCTTCAAAAAAGTCTAAAATTTTCATGAAAAGATTTATGCTTCAAAAAAGATGAAAATTTTCATGAAAAGATTTCGGCTTCAAAAAGTTGAAAATTTTCATGAAAAGATTTCGGCTTCAAAAAGTTGAAAATTTTCATGAAAAGATTTCGGCTTCAAAAAAGTTGACCATTTTCATGAAAAGATTTTGGTTTCAAAAAGTTGAAAATTTTCATGAAAAGATTTCAGCTTCAAAAAGGTTGAAAATTTTCATGAAAAGATTTCGGCTTCAAAAAGTTGAAAATTTTCATGAAAAGATTTCGGCTTCAAAAAGTTGAAAATTTTCATGAAAAGATTTCGGCTTCAAAAAAGTTGAAAATTTTCATGAAAAGATTTTGGTTTCAAAAAGTTGAAAATTTTCATGAAAAGATTTCGGCTTCAAAAAGGTTGAAAACTTTCATGAACTATTTCGACTTCAAAAAAGTCGAAGATTTTCATGAAAAGATTTCGGCTTCAAAAAGTTGAAAATTTTCATGAAAAGATTTCGGCTTCAAAAAGTTGAAAATTTTCATGAAAAGATTTCGGTTTCAAAAAGTTGAAAATTTTCATGAAAAGATCTCGGCTTCAAAAAAGTTGAACATTTTCATGAAGTATTTCGGCTTCAAAAAATTGGAACATTTTCATGAAAAGATTTCGGCTTCAAAAAACTTGAACATTTTCATGAAAAGATTTCGGCTTCAAAAAAGTTGAACATTTTCATGAAAAGATTTCGGCTTCAAAAAAGTTGACCATTTTCATGAAAAGATTTCGGCTTCAAAAAAGTTGAAAATTTTCATGAAAAGATTTCTACTTCAAAAAGTTGAAAATTTTCATGAAAAGATTTCTGCTTCAAAAAAGTTGAAAATTTTCATGAAGTATTTCGGCTGCAAAAAAATGGAACATTTTCATGAAAAGATTTCTGCTTCAAAAAAGTTGAAAATTTTCATGAAAAGATTTCAGCTTCAAAAAGGTTGAAAACTTTCATGAACTATTTCGACTTCAAAAAAGTCGAAGATTTTCATGTAAAGATTTCGGCTTCAAAAAGTTGAAAATTTTCATGAAAAGATTTCGGCTGCAAAAAAGTCTAAAATTTTCATGAAAAGATCTATGCTTCAAAAAAGATGAAAATTTTCATGAAAAGATTTCGGCTTCAAAAAGTTGAAAATTTTCATGAAAAGATCTCGGCTTCAAAAAAGTTGAACATTTTCATGAAGTATTTCGTCTTCAAAAAAATTGAACATTTTCATGAAAAGATCTATGCTTCAAAAAAGTTGAAAATTTACATGAAAATATTTCGACTTCAAAAAAGTCTAAAATTTTCATGAAAAGATTTATGCTTCAAAAAAGATGAAAATTTTCATGAAAAGATTTCGGCTTCAAAAAGTTGAAAATTTTCATGAAAAGATTTCAGCTTCAAAAAGTTGAAAATTTTCATGAAAAGATTTCGGCTTCAAAAAAGTTGAAAATTTTCATGAAAAGATTTTGGTTTCAAAAAGTTGAAAATTTTCATGAAAAGATTTCAGCTTCAAAAAAGTTGACCATTTTCATGAAAAGATTTCGGCTTCAAAAAAGTTGAAAATTTTCATGAAAAGATTTCGGTTTCAAAAAGTTGAAAATTTTCATGACAAGATTTCTGCTTCAAAAAAGTTGAAAATTTTCATGACAGGATTTTGGCATCAAAAAGGGTTGAAAACTTTCATGAACTATTTCGACTTCAAAAAAGTTGAACATTTTCATGAAGTATTTCGGCTGCAAAAAAATGGAACATTTTCATGAAAAGATTTCGGCTTCAAAAAAGTTGAAAATTTACATGAAAAGATTTCGGCTTCAAAAAAGTTGAAAATTTTCATGAAAAGATTTCGTCTTCAAAAAGTTGACCATTTTCATGAAAAGATTTCGGCTTCAAAAAAGTTGAAAATTTTCATGAAAAGATTTCGGTTTCAAAAAGTTGAAAATTTTCATGAAAAGATCTCGGCTTCAAAAAAGTTGAACATTTTCATGAAGTATTTCGGCTTCAAAAAAATGGAACATTTTCATGAAAAGATTTCGGCTTCAAAAAGTTGAAAATTTTCATGAAAAGATTTCGGTTTCAAAAAGTTGAAAATTTTCATGAAAAGATTTCGGCTTCAAAAAAGTTAAAAATTTTCATGAAAGGATTTCGGCTTCAAAAAGTTGAAAATTTTCATGAAAAGATTTCGGCTTCAAAAAGTTGACCATTTTCATGAAAAGATTTCGGCTTCAAAAAAGTTGAAAATTTTCATGAAAAGATTTCGGCTTCAAAAAGTTGAAAATTTTCATGAAAAGATTTCGGCTTCAAAAAAGTTAAAAATTTTCATGAAGTATTTCGGCTTCAAAAAAATGGAACATTTTCATGAAAAGATTTCGGCTTCAAAAAAGTTGAACATTTTCATGAAAAGATTTCGGCTTCAAAAAAGTTGAACATTTTCATGAAAAGATTTCGGCTTCAAAAAGTTGAAAATTTTCATGAAAAGATTTCGGCTTCAAAAAGTTGACCATTTTCATGAAAAGATTTCGGCTTCAAAAAAGTTGAAAATTTTCATGAAAAGATTTCGGCTTCAAAAAGTTGAAAATTTTCATGAAAAGATTTCGGCTTCAAAAAGTTGACCATTTTCATGACAGGATTTTGGCTTCAAAAAGGTTGAAAACTTTCATGAACTATTTCGACTTCAAAAAAGTCGAAGATTTTCATGAAAAGATTTCGGCTTCAAAAAAGTTGAAAATTTTCATGAAGTATTTCGGCTGCAAAAAAATGGAACATTTTCATGAAAAGATTTCGGCTTCAAAAAGTTTAAGATTTTCATGAAAAGATTTCGGCTTCAAAAAAGTTGAAAATTTTCATGAAAAGATTTCGGCTTCAAAAAGTTGAAAATTTTCATGAAAAGATTTCGGCTTCAAAAAGTTGACCATTTTCATGAAAAGATTTCGGCTTCAAAAAAGTTGAAAATTTTCATGAAAAGATTTCGGTTTCAAAAAGTTGAAAATTTTCATGAAAAGATTTCGACTTCAAAAAAGTTGAAAATTTTCATGAAGTATTTCGGCTTCAAAAAAATGGAACATTTTCATGAAAAGATTTCGGCTTCAAAAAAGTTGATCATTTTCATGAAAAGATTTCGGTTTCAAAAAGTTGAAAATTTTCATGAAAAGATTTCGGCTTCAAAAAAGTTGAAAATTTTCATGAAGTATTTCGGCTGCAAAAAAATGGAACATTTTCATGAAAAGATTTCTGCTTCAAAAAAGTTGAAAATTTTCATGAAAAGATTTCAGCTTCAAAAAGGTTGAAAACTTTCATGAACTATTTCGACTTCAAAAAAGTCGAAGATTTTCATGTAAAGATTTCGGCTTCAAAAAGTTGAATATTTTCATGAAAAGATTTCGGCTGCAAAAAAGTCTAAAATTTTCATGAAAAGATCTATGCTTCAAAAAAGATGAAAATTTTCATGAAAAGATTTCGGCTTCAAAAAGTTGAAAATTTTCATGAAAAGATCTCGGCTTCAAAAAAGTTGAACATTTTCATGAAGTATTTCGTCTTCAAAAAAATTGAACATTTTCATGAAAAGATCTATGCTTCAAAAAAGTTGAAAATTTACATGAAAATATTTCGACTTCAAAAAAGTCTAAAATTTTCATGAAAAGATTTATGCTTCAAAAAAGATGAAAATTTTCATGAAAAGATTTCGGCTTCAAAAAGTTGAAAATTTTCATGAAAAGATTTCGGCTTCAAAAAGTTGAAAATTTTCATGAAAAGATTTCGGCTTCAAAAAAGTTGAAAATTTTCATGAAAAGATTTTGGTTTCAAAAAGTTGAAAATTTTCATGAAAAGATTTCAGCTTCAAAAAAGTTGACCATTTTCATGAAAAGATTTCGGCTTCAAAAAAGTTGAACATTTTCATGAAAAGATTTCGGTTTCAAAAAGTTGAAAATTTTCATGACAAGATTTCTGCTTCAAAAAAGTTGAAAATTTTCATGACAGGATTTTGGCATCAAAAAGGGTTGAAAACTTTCATGAACTATTTCGACTTCAAAAAAGTTGAACATTTTCATGAAGTATTTCGGCTGCAAAAAAATGGAACATTTTCATGAAAAGATTTCGGCTTCAAAAAAGTTGAAAATTTACATGAAAAGATTTCGGCTTCAAAAAAGTTGAAAATTTTCATGAAAAGATTTCGTCTTCAAAAAGTTGACCATTTTCATGAAAAGATTTCGGCTTCAAAAAAGTTGAAAATTTTCATGAAAAGATTTGGGTTTCAAAAAGTTGAAAATTTTCATGAAAAGATCTCGGCTTCAAAAAAGTTGAACATTTTCATGAAGTATTTCGGCTTCAAAAAAATGGAACATTTTCATGAAAAGATTTCGGCTTCAAAAAGTTGAAAATTTTCATGAAAAGATTTCGGTTTCAAAAAGTTGAAAATTTTCATGAAAAGATTTCGGCTTCAAAAAAGTTAAAAATTTTCATGAAGTATTTCGGCTTCAAAAAGTTGAAAATTTTCATGAAAAGATTTCGGCTTCAAAAAGTTGACCATTTTCATGAAAAGATTTCGGCTTCAAAAAAGTTAAAAATTTTCATGAAATATTTCGGCTTCAAAAAAATGGAACATTTTCATGAAAAGATTTCGGCTTCAAAAAAGTTGAACATTTTCATGAAAAGATTTCGGCTTCAAAAAAGTTGAACATTTTCATGAAAAGATTTCGGCTTCAAAAAAGTTGAACATTTTCATGAAAAGATTTCGGCTTCAAAAAGTTGAAAATTTTCATGAAAAGATTTCGGCTTCAAAAAGTTGACCATTTTCATGAAAAGATTTCGGCTTCAAAAAAGTTGAAAATTTTCATGAAAAGATTTCGGCTTCAAAAAGTTGAAAATTTTCATGAAAAGATTTCGGCTTCAAAAAGTTGACCATTTTCATGACAGGATTTTGGCTTCAAAAAGGTTGAAAACTTTCATGAACTATTTCGACTTCAAAAAAGTCGAAGATTTTCATGAAAAGATTTCGGCTTCAAAAAAGTTGAAAATTTTCATGAAGTATTTCGGCTGCAAAAAAATGGAACATTTTCATGAAAAGATTTCGGCTTCAAAAAGTTTAAGATTTTCATGAAAAGATTTCGGCTTCAAAAAAGTTGAAAATTTTCATGAAAAGATTTCGGCTTCAAAAAGTTGAAAATTTTCATGAAAAGATTTCGGCTTCAAAAAGTTGACCATTTTCATGAAAAGATTTCGGCTTCAAAAAAGTTGAAAATTTTCATGAAAAGATTTCGGTTTCAAAAAGTTGAAAATTTTCATGAAAAGATTTCGACTTCAAAAAAGTTGAAAATTTTCATGAAGTATTTCGGCTTCAAAAAAATGGAACATTTTCATGAAAAGATTTCGGCTTCAAAAAAGTTGATCATTTTCATGAAAAGATTTCGGTTTCAAAAAGTTGAAAATTTTCATGAAAAGATTTCGGCTTCAAAAAAGTTGAAAATTTTCATGAAGTATTTCGGCTGCAAAAAAATGGAACATTTTCATGAAAAGATTTCTGCTTCAAAAAAGTTGAAAATTTTCATGAAAAGATTTCAGCTTCAAAAAGGTTGAAAACTTTCATGAACTATTTCGACTTCAAAAAAGTCGAAGATTTTCATGTAAAGATTTCGGCTTCAAAAAGTTGAAAATTTTCATGAAAAGATTTCGGCTGCAAAAAAGTCTAAAATTTTCATGAAAAGATCTATGCTTCAAAAAAGATGAAAATTTTCATGAAAAGATTTCGGCTTCAAAAAGTTGAAAATTTTCATGAAAAGATCTCGGCTTCAAAAAAGTTGAACATTTTCATGAAGTATTTCGTCTTCAAAAAAATTGAACATTTTCATGAAAAGATCTATGCTTCAAAAAAGTTGAAAATTTACATGAAAATATTTCGACTTCAAAAAAGTCTAAAATTTTCATGAAAAGATTTATGCTTCAAAAAAGATGAAAATTTTCATGAAAAGATTTCGGCTTCAAAAAGTTGAAAATTTTCATGAAAAGATTTCGGCTTCAAAAAGTTGAAAATTTTCATGAAAAGATTTCGGCTTCAAAAAAGTTGAAAATTTTCATGAAAAGATTTTGGTTTCAAAAAGTTGAAAATTTTCATGAAAAGATTTCAGCTTCAAAAAAGTTGACCATTTTCATGAAAAGATTTCGGCTTCAAAAAAGTTGAACATTTTCATGAAAAGATTTCGGTTTCAAAAAGTTGAAAATTTTCATGACAAGATTTCTGCTTCAAAAAAGTTGAAAATTTTCATGACAGGATTTTGGCATCAAAAAGGGTTGAAAACTTTCATGAACTATTTCGACTTCAAAAAAGTTGAACATTTTCATGAAGTATTTCGGCTGCAAAAAAATGGAACATTTTCATGAAAAGATTTCGGCTTCAAAAAAGTTGAAAATTTACATGAAAAGATTTCGGCTTCAAAAAAGTTGAAAATTTTCATGAAAAGATTTCGTCTTCAAAAAGTTGACCATTTTCATGAAAAGATTTCGGCTTCAAAAAAGTTGAAAATTTTCATGAAAAGATTTGGGTTTCAAAAAGTTGAAAATTTTCATGAAAAGATCTCGGCTTCAAAAAAGTTGAACATTTTCATGAAGTATTTCGGCTTCAAAAAAATGGAACATTTTCATGAAAAGATTTCGGCTTCAAAAAGTTGAAAATTTTCATGAAAAGATTTCGGTTTCAAAAAGTTGAAAATTTTCATGAAAAGATTTCGGCTTCAAAAAAGTTAAAAATTTTCATGAAGTATTTCGGCTTCAAAAAGTTGAAAATTTTCATGAAAAGATTTCGGCTTCAAAAAGTTGACCATTTTCATGAAAAGATTTCGGCTTCAAAAAAGTTAAAAATTTTCATGAAATATTTCGGCTTCAAAAAAATGGAACATTTTCATGAAAAGATTTCGGCTTCAAAAAAGTTGAACATTTTCATGAAAAGATTTCGGCTTCAAAAAAGTTGAACATTTTCATGAAAAGATTTCGGCTTCAAAAAAGTTGAACATTTTCATGAAAAGATTTCGGCTTCAAAAAGTTGAAAATTTTCATGAAAAGATTTCGGCTTCAAAAAGTTGACCATTTTCATGAAAAGATTTCGGCTTCAAAAAAGTTGAAAATTTTCATGAAAAGATTTCGGCTTCAAAAAGTTGAAAATTTTCATGAAAAGATTTCGGCTTCAAAAAGTTGACCATTTTCATGACAGGATTTTGGCTTCAAAAAGGTTGAAAACTTTCATGAACTATTTCGACTTCAAAAAAGTCGAAGATTTTCATGAAAAGATTTCGGCTTCAAAAAAGTTGAAAATTTTCATGAAGTATTTCGGCTGCAAAAAAGTTGAACATTTTCATGAAAAGATTTCGGCTTCAAAAAGTTTAAGATTTTCATGAAAAGATTTCGGCTTCAAAAAAGTTGAAAATTTTCATGAAAAGATTTCGGCTTCAAAAAGTTGAAAATTTTCATGAAAAGATTTCGGCTTCAAAAAGTTGACCATTTTCATGAAAAGATTTCGGCTTCAAAAAAGTTGAAAATTTTCATGAAAAGATTTCGGTTTCAAAAAGTTGAAAATTTTCATGAAAAGATTTCGACTTCAAAAAAGTTGAAAATTTTCATGAAGTATTTCGGCTTCAAAAAAATGGAACATTTTCATGAAAAGATTTCGGCTTCAAAAAAGTTGATCATTTTCATGAAAAGATTTCGGTTTCAAAAAGTTGAAAATTTTCATGAAAAGATTTCGGCTTCAAAAAAGTTGAAAATTTTCATGAAGTATTTCGGCTGCAAAAAAATGGAACATTTTCATGAAAAGATTTCTGCTTCAAAAAAGTTGAAAATTTTCATGAAAAGATTTCAGCTTCAAAAAGGTTGAAAACTTTCATGAACTATTTCGACTTCAAAAAAGTCGAAGATTTTCATGTAAAGATTTCGGCTTCAAAAAGTTGAAAATTTTCATGAAAAGATTTCGGCTGCAAAAAAGTCTAAAATTTTCATGAAAAGATCTATGCTTCAAAAAAGATGAAAATTTTCATGAAAAGATTTCGGCTTCAAAAAGTTGAAAATTTTCATGAAAAGATCTCGGCTTCAAAAAAGTTGAACATTTTCATGAAGTATTTCGTCTTCAAAAAAATTGAACATTTTCATGAAAAGATCTATGCTTCAAAAAAGTTGAAAATTTACATGAAAATATTTCGACTTCAAAAAAGTCTAAAATTTTCATGAAAAGATTTATGCTTCAAAAAAGATGAAAATTTTCATGAAAAGATTTCGGCTTCAAAAAGTTGAAAATTTTCATGAAAAGATTTCGGCTTCAAAAAGTTGAAAATTTTCATGAAAAGATTTCGGCTTCAAAAAAGTTGAAAATTTTCATGAAAAGATTTTGGTTTCAAAAAGTTGAAAATTTTCATGAAAAGATTTCAGCTTCAAAAAAGTTGACCATTTTCATGAAAAGATTTCGGCTTCAAAAAAGTTGAACATTTTCATGAAAAGATTTCGGTTTCAAAAAGTTGAAAATTTTCATGACAAGATTTCTGCTTCAAAAAAGTTGAAAATTTTCATGACAGGATTTTGGCATCAAAAAGGGTTGAAAACTTTCATGAACTATTTCGACTTCAAAAAAGTTGAACATTTTCATGAAGTATTTCGGCTGCAAAAAAATGGAACATTTTCATGAAAAGATTTCGGCTTCAAAAAAGTTGAAAATTTACATGAAAAGATTTCGGCTTCAAAAAAGTTGAAAATTTTCATGAAAAGATTTCGTCTTCAAAAAGTTGACCATTTTCATGAAAAGATTTCGGCTTCAAAAAAGTTGAAAATTTTCATGAAAAGATTTGGGTTTCAAAAAGTTGAAAATTTTCATGAAAAGATCTCGGCTTCAAAAAAGTTGAACATTTTCATGAAGTATTTCGGCTTCAAAAAAATGGAACATTTTCATGAAAAGATTTCGGCTTCAAAAAGTTGAAAATTTTCATGAAAAGATTTCGGTTTCAAAAAGTTGAAAATTTTCATGAAAAGATTTCGGCTTCAAAAAAGTTAAAAATTTTCATGAAGTATTTCGGCTTCAAAAAGTTGAAAATTTTCATGAAAAGATTTCGGCTTCAAAAAGTTGACCATTTTCATGAAAAGATTTCGGCTTCAAAAAAGTTGAAAATTTTCATGAAAAGATTTCGGCTTCAAAAAGTTGAAAATTTTCATGAAAAGATTTCGGCTTCAAAAAAGTTAAAAATTTTCATGAAATATTTCGGCTTCAAAAAAATGGAACATTTTCATGAAAAGATTTCGGCTTCAAAAAAGTTGAACATTTTCATGAAAAGATTTCGGCTTCAAAAAAGTTGAACATTTTCATGAAAAGATTTCGGCTTCAAAAAGTTGAAAATTTTCATGAAAAGATTTCGGCTTCAAAAAGTTGACCATTTTCATGAAAAGATTTCGGCTTCAAAAAAGTTGAAAATTTTCATGAAAAGATTTCGGCTTCAAAAAGTTGAAAATTTTCATGAAAAGATTTCGGCTTCAAAAAGTTGACCATTTTCATGACAGGATTTTGGCTTCAAAAAGGTTGAAAACTTTCATGAACTATTTCGACTTCAAAAAAGTCGAAGATTTTCATGAAAAGATTTCGGCTTCAAAAAAGTTGAAAATTTTCATGAAGTATTTCGGCTGCAAAAAAATGGAACATTTTCATGAAAAGATTTCGGCTTCAAAAAGTTTAAGATTTTCATGAAAAGATTTCGGCTTCAAAAAAGTTGAAAATTTTCATGAAAAGATTTCGGCTTCAAAAAGTTGAAAATTTTCATGAAAAGATTTCGGCTTCAAAAAGTTGACCATTTTCATGAAAAGATTTCGGCTTCAAAAAAGTTGAAAATTTTCATGAAAAGATTTCGGTTTCAAAAAGTTGAAAATTTTCATGAAAAGATTTCGACTTCAAAAAAGTTGAAAATTTTCATGAAGTATTTCGGCTTCAAAAAAATGGAACATTTTCATGAAAAGATTTCGGCTTCAAAAAAGTTGATCATTTTCATGAAAAGATTTCGGTTTCAAAAAGTTGAAAATTTTCATGAAAAGATTTCGGCTTCAAAAAAGTTAAAAATTTTCATGAAGTATTTCGGCTTCAAAAAAATGGAACATTTTCATGAAAAGATTTCGGCTTCAAAAAAGTTGACCATTTTCATGAAAAGATTTCGGCTTCAAAAAAGTTGAAAATTTTCATGAAAAGATTTCGGCTTCAAAAAGTTGACCATTTTCATGAAAAGATTTCGGCTTCAAAAAAGTTGAAAATTTTCATGAAAAGATTTCGGCTTCAAAAAGTTGAAAATTTTCATGAAAAGATTTCGGCTTCAAAAAAGTTGAAAATTTTCATGAAAAGATTTCGGCTTCAAAAAGTTGAAAATTTTCATGAAAAGATTTCGGCTTCAAAAAGTTGACCATTTTCATGACAGGATTTTGGCTTCAAAAAGGTTGAAAACTTTCATGAACTATTTCGACTTCAAAAAAGTCGAAGATTTTCATGAAAAGATTTCGGCTTCAAAAAAGTTGAAAATTTTCATGAAGTATTTCGGCTGCAAAAAAATGGAACATTTTCATGAAAAGATTTCTGCTTCAAAAAAGTTGAAAATTTACATGAAAAGATTTCGACTTCAAAAAAGTCTAAGATTTTCATGAAAAGATTTCTGCTTCAAAAAAGTTGAAAATTTTCATGAAAAGATTTCGGCTTCAAAAAGTTGAACATTTTCATGAAGTATTTCGGCTTCAAAAAAATGGAACATTTTCATGAAAAGATTTCGGCTTCAAAAAAGTTGATCATTTTCATGAAAAGATTTCGGTTTCAAAAAGTTGAAAATTTTCATGAAAAGATTTCGGCTTCAAAAAAGTTAAAAATTTTCATGAAGTATTTCGGCTTCAAAAAAATGGAACATTTTCATGAAAAGATTTCGGCTTCAAAAAAGTTGAACATTTTCATGAAAAGATTTCGGCTTCAAAAAAGTTGAACATTTTCATGAAAAGATTTCGGCTTCAAAAAAGTTGAAAATTTTCATGAAAAGATTTCGGCTTCAAAAAGTTGAAAATTTTCATGAAAAGATTTCGGCTTCAAAAAGTTTACCATTTTCATGAAAAGATTTTAGGCTTCAAAAAAGTTGAAAATTTTCATGAAAAGATTTCGGTTTCAAAAAGTTGAAAATTTTCATGAAAAGATTTCGACTTCAAAAAAGTTGAAAATTTTCATGAAGTATTTCGGCTTCAAAAAAATGGATCATTTTCATGAAAAGATTTCGGCTTCAAAAAAGTTGAACATTTTCATGAAAAGATTTCGGCTTCAAAAAAGTTGAACATTTTCATGAAAAGATTTCTGCTTCAAAAAATTTGAAAATTTACATGAAAAGATTTCGACTTCAAAAAAGTCTAAGATTTTCATGAAACGATTTCTGCTTCAAAAAAGTTGAAAATTTTCATGAAAAGATTTCGGCTTCAAAAAGTTGAAAATTTTCATGAAAAGATTTCGGCTTCAAAAAGTTGAAAATTTTCATGAAAAGATTTCGGCTTCAAAAAAGTTGAAAATTTTCATGAAAAGATTTTGGTTTCAAAAAGTTGAAAATTTTCATGAAAAGATTTCAGCTTCAAAAAGGTTGAAAACTTTAATGAACTATTTCGACTTCAAAAAAGTCGAAGATTTTCATGAAAGGATTACGGCTTCAAAAAGTTGAAAATTTTCATGAAAAGATTTCGGCTGCAAAAAAGTCTAAAATTTTCATGAAAAGATCTATGCTTCAAAAAAGATGAAAATTTTCATGAAAAGATTTCGGCTTCAAAAAGTTGAAAATTTTCATGAAAAGATTTCGGCTTCAAAAAAGTTGACCATTTTCATGAAAAGATTTCGGCTTCAAAAAAGTTGACCATTTTCATGAAAAGATTTCGGCTTCAAAAAAGTTGAACATTTTCATGAAAAGATTTCGGTTTCAAAAAGTTGAAAATTTTCATGAAAAGATTTCTGCTTCAAAAAAGTTGAAAATTTTCATGACAGGATTTTGGCTTCAAAAAGGTTGAAAACTTTCATGAACTATTTCGACTTCAAAAAAGTTGAAAATTTTCATGAAAAGATTTCGGCTTCAAAAAAGTTGAAAATTTTCATGAAAAGTTTTCGGCTTCAAAAAGTTGAAAATTTTCATGAAAAGATTTCGGCTTCAAAAAGTTGAAAATTTTCATGAAAAGATTTCGGCTTCAAAAAGTTGAAAATTTTCATGAAAAGATTTCGGCTTCAAAAAAGTTAAAAATTTTCATGAAGTATTTCGGCTTCAAAAAAATGGAACATTTTCATGAAAAGATTTCGGCTTCAAAAAAGTTGAACATTTTCATGAAAAGATTTCGGCTTCAAAAAAGTTGAACATTTTCATGAAAAGATTTCGGCTTCAAAAAAGTTGAACATTTTCATGAAAAGATTTCGGCTTCAAAAAGTTGAAAATTTTCATGAAAAGATTTCGGCTTCAAAAAGTTTACCATTTTCATGAAAAGATTTTAGGCTTCAAAAAAGTTGAAAATTTTCATGAAAAGATTTCGGTTTCAAAAAGTTGAAAATTTTCATGAAAAGATTTCGACTTCAAAAAAGTTGAAAATTTTCATGAAGTATTTCGGCTTCAAAAAAATGGATCATTTTCATGAAAAGATTTCGGCTTCAAAAAAGTTGAACATTTTCATGAAAAGATTTCGGCTTCAAAAAAGTTGAACATTTTCATGAAAAGATTTCTGCTTCAAAAAATTTGAAAATTTACATGAAAAGATTTCGACTTCAAAAAAGTCTAAGATTTTCATGAAACGATTTCTGCTTCAAAAAAGTTGAAAATTTTCATGAAAAGATTTCGGCTTCAAAAAGTTGAGAATTTTCATGAAAAGATTTCGGCTTCAAAAAGTTGAAAATTTTCATGAAAAGATTTCGGCTTCAAAAAAGTTGAAAATTTTCATGAAAAGATTTTGGTTTCAAAAAGTTGAAAATTTTCATGAAAAGATTTCAGCTTCAAAAAGGTTGAAAACTTTAATGAACTATTTCGACTTCAAAAAAGTCAAAGATTTTCATGAAAGGATTTCGGCTTCAAAAAGTTGAAAATTTTCATGAAAAGATTTCGGCTGCAAAAAAGTCTAAAATTTTCATGAAAAGATCTATGCTTCAAAAAAGATGAAAATTTTCATGAAAAGATTTCGGCTTCAAAAAGTTGAAAATTTTCATGAAAAGATTTCGGCTTCAAAAAAGTTAAAAATTTTCATGAAGTATTTCGGCTTCAAAAAAATGGAACATTTTCATGAAAAGATTTCGGCTTCAAAAAAGTTGAACATTTTCATGAAAAGATTTCGGCTTCAAAAAAGTTGAACATTTTCATGAAAAGATTTCGGCTTCAAAAAGTTGAAAATTTTCATGAAAAGATTTCGGCTTCAAAAAGTTGACCATTTTCATGAAAAGATTTCGGCTTCAAAAAAGTTGAAAATTTTCATGAAAAGATTTCGGCTTCAAAAAGTTGAAAATTTTCATGAAAAGATTTCGGCTTCAAAAAGTTGACCATTTTCATGACAGGATTTTGGCTTCAAAAAGGTTGAAAACTTTCATGAACTATTTCGACTTCAAAAAAGTCGAAGATTTTCATGAAAAGATTTCGGCTTCAAAAAAGTTGAAAATTTTCATGAAGTATTTCGGCTGCAAAAAAATGGAACATTTTCATGAAAAGATTTCGGCTTCAAAAAGTTTAAGATTTTCATGAAAAGATTTCGGCTTCAAAAAAGTTGAAAATTTTCATGAAAAGATTTCGGCTTCAAAAAGTTGAAAATTTTCATGAAAAGATTTCGGCTTCAAAAAGTTGACCATTTTCATGAAAAGATTTCGGCTTCAAAAAAGTTGAAAATTTTCATGAAAAGATTTCGGTTTCAAAAAGTTGAAAATTTTCATGAAAAGATTTCGACTTCAAAAAAGTTGAAAATTTTCATGAAGTATTTCGGCTTCAAAAAAATGGAACATTTTCATGAAAAGATTTCGGCTTCAAAAAAGTTGATCATTTTCATGAAAAGATTTCGGTTTCAAAAAGTTGAAAATTTTCATGAAAAGATTTCGGCTTCAAAAAAGTTAAAAATTTTCATGAAGTATTTCGGCTTCAAAAAAATGGAACATTTTCATGAAAAGATTTCGGCTTCAAAAAAGTTGACCATTTTCATGAAAAGATTTCGGCTTCAAAAAAGTTGAAAATTTTCATGAAAAGATTTCGGCTTCAAAAAGTTGACCATTTTCATGAAAAGATTTCGGCTTCAAAAAAGTTGAAAATTTTCATGAAAAGATTTCGGCTTCAAAAAGTTGAAAATTTTCATGAAAAGATTTCGGCTTCAAAAAAGTTGAAAATTTTCATGAAAAGATTTCGGCTTCAAAAAGTTGAAAATTTTCATGAAAAGATTTCGGCTTCAAAAAGTTGACCATTTTCATGACAGGATTTTGGCTTCAAAAAGGTTGAAAACTTTCATGAACTATTTCGACTTCAAAAAAGTCGAAGATTTTCATGAAAAGATTTCGGCTTCAAAAAAGTTGAAAATTTTCATGAAGTATTTCGGCTGCAAAAAAATGGAACATTTTCATGAAAAGATTTCTGCTTCAAAAAAGTTGAAAATTTACATGAAAAGATTTCGACTTCAAAAAAGTCTAAGATTTTCATGAAAAGATTTCTGCTTCAAAAAAGTTGAAAATTTTCATGAAAAGATTTCGGCTTCAAAAAGTTGAACATTTTCATGAAGTATTTCGGCTTCAAAAAAATGGAACATTTTCATGAAAAGATTTCGGCTTCAAAAAAGTTGAACATTTTCATGAAAAGATTTCGGCTTCAAAAAAGTTGAACATTTTCATGAAAAGATTTCGGCTTCAAAAAAGTTGAAAATTTTCATGAAAAGATTTCGGCTTCAAAAAGTTGAAAATTTTCATGAAAAGATTTCGGCTTCAAAAAGTTGACCATTTTCATGAAAAGATTTTAGGCTTCAAAAAAGTTGAAAATTTTCATGAAAAGATTTCGGTTTCAAAAAGTTGAAAATTTTCATGAAAAGATTTCGACTTCAAAAAAGTTGAAAATTTTCATGAAGTATTTCGGCTTCAAAAAAATGGATTATTTTCATGAAAACATTTCGGCTTCAAAAAAGTTGAACATTTTCATGAAAAGATTTCGGCTTCAAAAAAGTTGAACATTTTCATGAAAAGATTTCTGCTTCAAAAAATTTGAAAATTTACATGAAAAGATTTCGACTTCAAAAAAGTCTAAGATTTTCATGAAACGATTTCTGCTTCAAAAAAGTTGAAAATTTTCATGAAAAGATTTCGGCTTCAAAAAGTTGAAAATTTTCATGAAAAGATTTCGGCTTCAAAAAAGTTGACCATTTTCATGAAAAGATTTCGGCTTCAAAAAAGTTGACCATTTTCATGAAAAGATTTCGGCTTCAAAAAAGTTGAACATTTTCATGAAAAGATTTCGGTTTCAAAAAGTTGAAAATTTTCATGAAAAGATTTCTGCTTCAAAAAAGTTGAAAATTTTCATGACAGGATTTTGGCTTCAAAAAGGTTGAAAACTTTCATGAACTATTTCGACTTCAAAAAAGTTGAAAATTTTCATGAAAAGATTTCGGCTTCAAAAAAGTTGAAAATTTTCATGAAAAGTTTTCGGCTTCAAAAAGTTGAAAATTTTCATGAAAAGATTTCGGCTTCAAAAAGTTGAAAATTTTCATGAAAAGATTTCGGCTTCAAAAAGTTGAAAATTTTCATGAAAAGATTTCGGCTTCAAAAAAGTTAAAAATTTTCATGAAGTATTTCGGCTTCAAAAAAATGGAACATTTTCATGAAAAGATTTCGGCTTCAAAAAAGTTGAACATTTTCATGAAAAGATTTCGGCTTCAAAAAAGTTGAACATTTTCATGAAAAGATTTCGGCTTCAAAAAAATTGAAAATTTTCATGAAAAGATTTCGGCTTCAAAAAGTTGAAAATTTTCATGAAAAGATTTCGGCTTCAAAAAAGTTGACCATTTTCATGAAAAGATTTCTGCTTCAAAAAAGTTGAAAATTTTCATGAAATGATTTCGGCTTCAAAAAGTTGAAAATTTTCATGAAAAGATTTCGGCTTCAAAAAGTTGACCATTTTCATGACAGGATTTTGGCTTCAAAAAGGTTGAAAACTTTCATGAACTATTTCGACTTCAAAAAAGTCGAAGATTTTCATGAAAAGATTTCGGCTTCAAAAAAGTTGAAAATTTTCATGAAGTATTTCGGCTGCAAAAAAATGGAACATTTTCATGAAAAGATTTCTGCTTCAAAAAAGTTGAAAATTTACATGAAAAGATTTCGACTTCAAAAAAGTCTAAGATTTTCATGAAAAGATTTCTGCTTCAAAAAAGTTGAAAATTTTCATGAAAAGATTTCGGCTTCAAAAAGTTGAAAATTTTCATGAAAAGATTTCGGCTTCAAAAAAGTTGACCATTTTCATGAAAAGATTTCGGCTTCAAAAAAGTTGAAAATTTTCATGAAAAGATTTCGGCTTCAAAAAAGTTGACCATTTTCATGAAAAGATTTCGGCTTCAAAAAAGTTGAAAATTTTCATGAAAAGATTTCGGCTTCAAAAAAGTTTAAGATTTTCATGAAAAGATTTCGGCTTCAAAAAAGATGAAAATTTTCATGAAAAGATTTCGGCTTCAAAAAGTTGAAAATTTTCATGAAAAGTTTTCGGTTTCAAAAAGTTGAAAATTTTCATGAAAAGATTTCGACTTCAAAAAAGTTGAAAATTTTCATGAAGTATTTCGGCTTCAAAAAAATGGAACATTTTCATGAAAAGATTTCGGCTTCAAAAAAGTTGATCATTTTCATGAAAAGATTTCGGTTTCAAAAAGTTGAAAATTTTCATGAAAAGATTTCGGCTTCAAAAAAGTTAAAAATTTTCATGAAGTATTTCGGCTTCAAAAAAATGGAACATTTTCATGAAAAGATTTCGGCTTCAAAAAAGTTGAACATTTTCATGAAAAGATTTCGGCTTCAAAAAAGTTGAACATTTTCATGAAAAGATTTCGGCTTCAAAAAAGTTGAAAATTTTCATGAAAAGATTTCGGCTTCAAAAAGTTGAAAATTTTCATGAAAAGATTTCGGCTTCAAAAAGTTGACCATTTTCATGAAAAGATTTCGGCTTCAAAAAAGTTGAAAATTTTCATGAAAAGATTTCGGTTTCAAAAAGTTGAAAATTTTCATGAAAAGATTTCGACTTCAAAAAAGTTGAAAATTTTCATGAAGTATTTCGGCTTCAAAAAAATGGAACATTTTCATGAAAAGATTTCGGCTTCAAAAAAGTTGATCATTTTCATGAAGTATTTCGGCTTCAAAAAAATGGATCATTTTCATGAAAAGATTTCGGCTTCAAAAAAGTTGAACATTTTCATGAAAAGATTTCGGCTTCAAAAAAGTTGAACATTTTCATGAAAAGATTTCTGCTTCAAAAAATTTGAAAATTTACATGAAAAGATTTCGACTTCAAAAAAGTCTAAGATTTTCATGAAACGATTTCTGCTTCAAAAAAGTTGAAAATTTTCATGAAAAGATTTCGGCTTCAAAAAGTTGAAAATTTTCATGAAAAGATTTCGGCTTCAAAAAGTTGAAAATTTTCATGAAAAGATTTCGGCTTCAAAAAAGTTGAAAATTTTCATGAAAAGATTTTGGTCTCAAAAAGTTGAAAATTTTCATGAAAAGATTTCAGCTTCAAAAAGGTTGAAAACTTTAATGAACTATTTCGACTTCAAAAAAGTCGAAGATTTTCATGAAAGGATTTCGGCTTCAAAAAGTTGAAAATTTTCATGAAAAGATTTCGGCTGCAAAAAAGTCTAAAATTTTCATGAAAAGATCTATGCTTCAAAAAAGATGAAAATTTTCATGAAAAGATTTCGGCTTCAAAAAGTTGAAAATTTTCATGAAAAGATTTTGGCTTCAAAAAAGTTGACCATTTTCATGAAAAGATTTCGGCTTCAAAAAAGTTGACCATTTTCATGAAAAGATTTCGGCTTCAAAAAAGTTGAACATTTTCATGAAAAGATTTCGGTTTCAAAAAGTTGAAAATTTTCATGAAAAGATTTCTGCTTCAAAAAAGTTGAAAATTTTCATGACAGGATTTTGGCTTCAAAAAGGTTGAAAACTTTCATGAACTATTTCGACTTCAAAAAAGTTGAAAATTTTCATGAAAAGATTTCGGCTTCAAAAAAGTTGAAAATTTTCATGAAAAGTTTTCGGCTTCAAAAAGTTGAAAATTTTCATGAAAAGATTTCGGCTTCAAAAAGTTGAAAATTTTCATGAAAAGATTTCGGCTTCAAAAAAGTTGACCATTTTCATGAAAAGATTTCTGCTTCAAAAAAGTTGAAAATTTTCATGACAAGATTTCGGCTTCAAAAAGTTGAAAATTTTCATGAAAAGATTTCGACTTCAAAAAAGTTGAAAATTTTCATGAAGTATTTCGGCTTCAAAAAAATGGAACATTTTCATGAAAAGATTTCGGCTTCAAAAAAGTTGATCATTTTCATGAAAAGATTTCGGTTTCAAAAAGTTGAAAATTTTCATGAAAAGATTTCGGCTTCAAAAAAGTTAAAAATTTTCATGAAGTATTTCGGCTTCAAAAAAATGGAACATTTTCATGAAAAGATTTCGGCTTCAAAAAAGTTGACCATTTTCATGAAAAGATTTCGGCTTCAAAAAAGTTGAAAATTTTCATGAAAAGATTTCGGCTTCAAAAAGTTGAAAATTTTCATGAAAAGATTTCGGCTTCAAAAAGTTGAAAATTTTCATGAAAAGATTTAGGCTTCAAAAAGTTGACCATTTTCATGACAGGATTTTGGCTTCAAAAAGGTTGAAAACTTTCATGAACTATTTCGACTTCAAAAAAGTCGAAGATTTTCATGAAAAGATTTCGGCTTCAAAAAAGTTGAATATTTTCATGAAGTATTTCGGCTGCAAAAAAATGGAACATTTTCATGAAAAGATTTCTGCTTCAAAAAAGTTGAAAATTTACATGAAAAGATTTCGACTTCAAAAAAGTCTAAGATTTTCATGAAAAGATTTCTGCTTCAAAAAAGTTGAAAATTTTCATGAAAAGATTTTGGCTTCAAAAAGTTGAAAATTTTCATGAAAAGATTTCGACTTCAAAAAAGTTGAAAATTTTCATGAAGTATTTCGGCTTCAAAAAAATGGATCATTTTCATGAAAAGATTTCGGCTTCAAAAAAGTTGAACATTTTCATGAAAAGATTTCGGCTTCAAAAAAGTTGAACATTTTCATGAAAAGATTTCTGCTTCAAAAAAGTTGAAAATTTTCATGAAAAGATTTCGGCTTCAAAAAGTTGAAAATTTTCATGAAAAGATTTCGGCTTCAAAAAAGTTGAAAATTTTCATGAAAAGATTTTGGTTTCAAAAAGTTGAAAATTTTCATGAAAAGATTTCAGCTTCAAAAAGGTTGAAAACTTTAATGAACTATTTCGACTTCAAAAAAGTCGAAGATTTTCATGAAAGGATTTCGGCTTCAAAAAGTTGAAAATTTTCATGAAAAGATTTCGGCTGCAAAAAAATCTAAAATTTTCATGAAAAGATCTATGCTTCAAAAAAGATGAAAATTTTCATGAAAAGATTTCGGCTTCAAAAAGTTGAAAATTTTCATGAAAAGATTTCGGCTTCAAAAAAGTTGACCATTTTCATGAAAAGATTTCGGCTTCAAAAAAGTTAAAAATTTTCATGAAGTATTTCGGCTTCAAAAAAATGGAACATTTTCATGAAAAGATTTCGGCTTCAAAAAAGTTGAACATTTTCATGAAAAGATTTCGGCTTCAAAAAAGTTGAACATTTTCATGAAAAGATTTCGGCTTCAAAAAAGTTGAAAATTTTCATGAAAAGATTTCGGCTTCAAAAAGTTGAAAATTTTCATGAAAAGATTTCGGCTTCAAAAAGTTGACCATTTTCATGAAAAGATTTCGGCTTCAAAAAAGTTGAAAATTTTCATGAAAAGATTTCGGTTTCAAAAAGTTGAAAATTTTCATGAAAAGATTTCGACTTCAAAAAAGTTGAAAATTTTCATGAAGTATTTCGGCTTCAAAAAAATGGATCATTTTCATGAAAAGATTTCGGCTTCAAAAAAGTTGAACATTTTCATGAAAAGATTTCGGCTTCAAAAAAGTTGAACATTTTCATGAAAAGATTTCTGCTTCAAAAAAGTTGAAAATTTTCATGAAAAGATTTCGGCTTCAAAAAGTTGAAAATTTTCATGAAAAGATTTCGGCTTCAAAAAGTTGAAAATTTTCATGAAAAGATTTCGGCTTCAAAAAAGTTGAAAATTTTCATGAAAAGATTTTGGTTTCAAAAAGTTGAAAATTTTCATGAAAAGATTTCAGCTTCAAAAAGGTTGAAAACTTTAATGAACTATTTCGACTTCAAAAAAGTCGAAGATTTTCATGAAAGGATTTCGGCTTCAAAAAGTTGAAAATTTTCATGAAAAGATTTCGGCTGCAAAAAAGTCTAAAATTTTCATGAAAAGATCTATGCTTCAAAAAAGATGAAAATTTTCATGAAAAGATTTCGGCTTCAAAAAGTTGAAAATTTTCATGAAAAGATTTCGGCTTCAAAAAAGTTGACCATTTTCATGAAAAGATTTCGGCTTCAAAAAAGTTGACCATTTTCATGAAAAGATTTCGGCTTCAAAAAGTTGAAAATTTTCATGAAAAGATTTCTGCTTCAAAAAAGTTGAAAATTTTCATGACAGGATTTTGGCTTCAAAAAGGTTGAAAACTTTCATGAACTATTTCGACTTCAAAAAAGTTGAAAATTTTCATGAAAAGATTTCGGCTTCAAAAAGTTGAAAATTTTCATGAAAAGTTTTCGGTTTCAAAAAGTTGAAAATTTTCATGAAAAGATTTCGACTTCAAAAAAGTTGAAAATTTTAATGAAAAGTTTTCGGTTTGAAAAAGTTGAAAATTTTCATGAAAAGATTTCGACTTCAAAAAAGTTGAAAATTTTCATGAAGTATTTCGGCTTCAAAAAAATGGAACATTTTCATGAAAAGATTTCGGTTTCAAAAAGTTGAAAATTTTCATGAAAAGATTTCGGCTTCAAAAAAGTTAAAAATTTTCATGAAGTATTTCGGCTTCAAAAAAATGGAACATTTTCATGAAAAGATTTCGGCTTCAAAAAAGTTGAACATTTTCATGAAAAGATTTCGGCTTCAAAAAAGTTGAACATTTTCATGAAAAGATTTCGGCTTCAAAAAAGTTGAAAATTTTCATGAAAAGATTTCGGCTTCAAAAAGTTGAAAATTTTCATGAAAAGATTTCGGCTTCAAAAAGTTGACCATTTTCATGAAAAGATTTCGGCTTCAAAAAAGTTGAAAATTTTCATGAAAAGATTTCGGTTTCAAAAAGTTGAAAATTTTCATGAAAAGATTTCGACTTCAAAAAAGTTGAAAATTTTCATGAAGTATTTCGGCTTCAAAAAAATGGAACATTTTCATGAAAAGATTTCGGCTTCAAAAAAGTTGATCATTTTCATGAAGTATTTCGGCTTCAAAAAAATGGATCATTTTCATGAAAAGATTTCGGCTTCAAAAAAGTTGAACATTTTCATGAAAAGATTTCGGCTTCAAAAAAGTTGAACATTTTCATGAAAAGATTTCTGCTTCAAAAAATTTGAAAATTTACATGAAAAGATTTCGACTTCAAAAAAGTCTAAGATTTTCATGAAACGATTTCTGCTTCAAAAAAGTTGAAAATTTTCATGAAAAGATTTCGGCTTCAAAAAGTTGAAAATTTTCATGAAAAGATTTCGGCTTCAAAAAGTTGAAAATTTTCATGAAAAGATTTCGGCTTCAAAAAAGTTGAAAATTTTCATGAAAAGATTTTGGTTTCAAAAAGTTGAAAATTTTCATGAAAAGATTTCAGCTTCAAAAAGGTTGAAAACTTTAATGAACTATTTCGACTTCAAAAAAGTCGAAGATTTTCATGAAAGGATTTCGGCTTCAAAAAGTTGAAAATTTTCATGAAAAGATTTCGGCTGCAAAAAAGTCTAAAATTTTCATGAAAAGATCTATGCTTCAAAAAAGATGAAAATTTTCATGAAAAGATTTCGGCTTCAAAAAGTTGAAAATTTTCATGAAAAGATTTCGGCTTCAAAAAAGTTGACCATTTTCATGAAAAGATTTCGGCTTCAAAAAAGTTGACCATTTTCATGAAAAGATTTCGGCTTCAAAAAAGTTGAACATTTTCATGAAAAGATTTCGGTTTCAAAAAGTTGAAAATTTTCATGAAAAGATTTCTGCTTCAAAAAAGTTGAAAATTTTCATGACAGGATTTTGGCTTCAAAAAGGTTGAAAACTTTCATGAACTATTTCGACTTCAAAAAAGTTGAAAATTTTCATGAAAAGATTTCGGCTTCAAAAAAGTTGAAAATTTTCATGAAAAGTTTTCGGCTTCAAAAAGTTGAAAATTTTCATGAAAAGATTTCGGCTTCAAAAAGTTGACCATTTTCATGAAAAGATTTCGGCTTCAAAAAAGTTGAAAATTTTCATGAAAAGATTTCGGTTTCAAAAAGTTGAAAATTTTCATGAAAAGATTTCGACTTCAAAAAAGTTGAAAATTTTCATGAAGTATTTCGGCTTCAAAAAAATGGAACATTTTCATGAAAAGATTTCGGCTTCAAAAAAGTTGATCATTTTCATGAAGTATTTCGGCTTCAAAAAAATGGATCATTTTCATGAAAAGATTTCGGCTTCAAAAAAGTTGAACATTTTCATGAAAAGATTTCGGCTTCAAAAAAGTTGAACATTTTCATGAAAAGATTTCTGCTTCAAAAAATTTGAAAATTTACATGAAAAGATTTCGACTTCAAAAAAGTCTAAGATTTTCATGAAACGATTTCTGCTTCAAAAAAGTTGAAAATTTTCATGAAAAGATTTCGGCTTCAAAAAGTTGAAAATTTTCATGAAAAGATTTCGGCTTCAAAAAGTTGAAAATTTTCATGAAAAGATTTCGGCTTCAAAAAAGTTGAAAATTTTCATGAAAAGATTTTGGTTTCAAAAAGTTGAAAATTTTCATGAAAAGATTTCAGCTTCAAAAAGGTTGAAAACTTTAATGAACTATTTCGACTTCAAAAAAGTCGAAGATTTTCATGAAAGGATTTCGGCTTCAAAAAGTTGAAAATTTTCATGAAAAGATTTCGGCTGCAAAAAAGTCTAAAATTTTCATGAAAAGATCTATGCTTCAAAAAAGATGAAAATTTTCATGAAAAGATTTCGGCTTCAAAAAGTTGAAAATTTTCATGAAAAGATTTCGGCTTCAAAAAAGTTGACCATTTTCATGAAAAGATTTCGGCTTCAAAAAAGTTGACCATTTTCATGAAAAGATTTCGGCTTCAAAAAAGTTGAACATTTTCATGAAAAGATTTCGGTTTCAAAAAGTTGAAAATTTTCATGAAAAGATTTCTGCTTCAAAAAAGTTGAAAATTTTCATGACTGGATTTTGGCTTCAAAAAGGTTGAAAACTTTCATGAACTATTTCGACTTCAAAAAAGTTGAAAATTTTCATGAAAAGATTTCGGCTTCAAAAAAGTTGAAAATTTTCATGAAAAGTTTTCGGCTTCAAAAAGTTGAAAATTTTCATGAAAAGATTTCGGCTTCAAAAAGTTGAAAATTTTCATGAAAAGATTTCGGCTTCAAAAAAGTTGAAAATTTTCATGAAGTATTTCGGCTTCAAAAAAGTTGACCATTTTCATGAAAAGATTTCGGTTTCAAAAAGTTGAAAATTTTCATGAAAAGATTTCTGCTTCAAAAAAGTTGAAAATTTTCATGAAAAGATTTTGGCTTCAAAAAGGTTGAAAACTTTCATGAACTATTTCGACTTCAAAAAAGTCGAAGATTTTCATGAAAAGATTTCGGCTTCAAAAAAGTTGAAAATTTTCATGAAGTATTTCGCCTGCAAAAAAATGGAACATTTTCATGAAAAGATTTCTGGTTCAAAAAAGTTGAAAATTTTCATGAAAAGATTTCGGCTTCAAAAAGTTGAAAATTTTCATGAAAAGATTTCGGTTTCAAAAAGTTGAAAATTTTCATGAAAAGATCTCGGCTTCAAAAAAGTTGAACATTTTCATGAAAAGATTTCTGCTTCAAAAAAGTTGAAAATTTTCATGAAGTATTTCGGCTTCAAAAAAATGGAACATTTTCATGAAAAGATTTCGGCTTCAAAAAAGTTGAAAATTTACATGAAAAGATTTCAACTTCAAAAAAGTCTAAGATTTTCTTGAAAAGATTTCTGCTTCAAAAAAGTCTAAGATTTTCATGAAAAGATTTCGGCTTCAAAAAGTTGAAAATTTTCATGAAAAGATTTCGGCTTCAAAAAGTTGAAAATTTTCATGAAAAGATTTCGGCTTCAAAAAGTTGAAAATTTTCATGAAAAGATTTCGGCTTCAAAAAAGTTGAAAATTTTCATGAAAAGATTTTGGTTTCAAAAAGTTGAAAATTTTCATGAAAAGATTTCAGCTTCAAAAAGGTTGAAAACTTTCATGAACTATTTCGACTTCAAAAAAGTCGAAGATTTTCATGAAAAGATTTCGGCTTCAAAAAGTTGAAAATTTTCATTAAAAGATTTCGACTGCAAAAAAGTCTAAAATTTTCATGAAAAGATCTATGCTTCAAAAAAGATGAAAATTTTCATGAAAAGATTTCGGCTTCAAAAAAGTTGACCATTTTCATGAAAAGATTTCGGCTTCAAAAAAGTTGACCATTTTCATGAAAAGATTTCGGCTTCAAAAAAGTTGAAAATTTTCATGAAGTATTTCGGCTTCAAAAAAATGGAACATTTTCATGAAAAGATTTCGGCTTCAAAAAAGTTGACCATTTTCATGAAAAGATTTCGGTTTCAAAAAGTTTAAAATTTACATGAAAAGATTTCGACTTCAAAAAAGTTGAAAATTTTCATGAAGTGTTTCGGCTGCAAAAAAATGGAACATTTTCATGAAAAGATTTCTGCTTCAAAAAAGTTGAAAATTTACATGAAAAGATTTCGACTTCAAAAAAGTCTAAGATTTTCATGAAAAGATTTCTGCTTCAAAAAAGTTGAAAATTTTCATGAAAAGATTTCGGCTTCAAAAAGTTGAAAATTTTCATGAAAAGATCTCGGCTTCAAAAAAGTTGAACATTTTCATGAAGTATTTCGTCTTCAAAAAAATGGAACATTTTCATGAAAAGATTTCGGCTTCAAAAAAGTTGAACATTTTCATGAAAAGATTTCGGCTTCAAAAAAGTTGAAAATTTACATGAAAAGATTTCGACTTCAAAAAAGTCTAAGATTTTCATGAAAAGATATCTGCTTCAAAAAAGTTGAAAATTTTCATGAAAAGATTTCGACTTCAAAAAAGTCTAAGATTTTCATGAAAAGATATCTGCTTCAAAAAAGTTGAACATTTACATGAAAAGATTTCGACTTCAAAAAAGTCTAAGATTTTCATGAAAAGATTTCTGCTTCAAAAAAGTTGAAAATTTTCATGAAAAGATTTCGGCTTCAAAAAGTTGAAAATTTTCATGAAAAGATCTCGGCTTCAAAAAAATTGAACATTTTCATGAAGTATTTCGTCTTCAAAAAAATGGAACATTTTCATGAAAAGATTTCGGCTTCAAAAAAGTTGAACATTTTCATGAAAAGATTTCGGCTTCAAAAAAGTTGAAAATTTACATGAAAAGATTTCGACTTCAAAAAAGTCTAAGATTTTCATGAAAAGATATCTGCTTCAAAAAAGTTGAAAATTTTCATGAAAAGATTTCGGCTTCAAAAAAGTTGAAAATTTTCATGAAGTATTTCGGCTGCAAAAAAGTCTAAAATTTTCATGAAAAGATTTATGCTTCAAAAAAGATGAAAATTTTCATGAACTATTTCGACTTCAAAAAAGTCGAAGATTTTCATGAAAAGATTTCGGCTTCAAAAAGTTGAAAATTTTCATGAAAAGATTTCGGCTGCAAAAAAGTCTAAAATTTTCATGAAAAGATCTATGCTTAAAAAAAGATGAAAATTTTCATGAAAAGATTTCGGCTTCAAAAAGTTGAAAATTTTCATGAAAAGATTTCGGCTTCAAAAAAGTTGACCATTTTCATGAAAAGATTTCGGCTTCAAAAAAGTTGACCATTTTCATGAAAAGATTTCTGCTTCAAAAAAGTTGAAAATTTTCATGACAGGATTTTGGCTTCAAAAAGGTTGAAAACTTTCATGAACTATTTCGACTTCAAAAAAGTCGAAGATTTTCATGAAAAGATTTCAGCTTCAAAAAAGTTGAAAATTTTCATGAAGTATTTCGGCTGCAAAAAAATGGAACATTTTCATGAAAAGATTTCTGCTTCAAAAAAGTTGAAAATTTACATGAAAAGATTTCGACTTCAAAAAAGTCTAAGATTTTCATGAAAAGATTTCTGCTTCCAAAAAGTCTAAGATTTTCATGAAAAGATTTCTGCTTCCAAAAAGTTGAAAATTTTCATGAAAAGATTTCGGCTTCAAAAAGTTGAAAATTTTCATGAAAAGATTTCGGCTTCAAAAAAGTTGAAAATTTTCATGAAAAGATTTCTGCTTCAAAAAGGTTGAAAATTTTCATGACAGGATTTTGGCTTCAAAAAGGTTGAAAACTTTCATGAACTATTTCGACTTCAAAAAAGTCGAAGATTTTCATGAAAAGATTTCGGCTTCAAAAAAGTTGAAAATTTTCATGAAGTATTTCGGCTGCAAAAAAATGGAACATTTTCATGAAAAGATTTCGGCTTCAAAAAAGTTGACCATTTTCATGAAAAGATTTCTGCTTCAAAAAAGTTGAAAATTTTCATGACAGGATTTTGGCTTCAAAAAGGTTGAAAACTTTCATGAACTATTTCGACTTCAAAAAAGTCGAAGATTTTCATGAAAAGATTTCGGCTTCAAAAAAGTTGAAAATTTTCATGAAGTATTTCGGCTTCAAAAAAGTCTAAGATTTTCATGAAAAGATTTCTGCTTCAAAAAAGTTGAAAATTTTCATGAAAAGATTTCGGCTTCAAAAAAGTTGACCATTTTCATGAAAAGATTTCGGCTTCAAAAAAGTTGAAAATTTTCATGAAAAGATTTCGGCTTCAAAAAGTTGAAAATTTTCATTAAAAGATTTCGGCTGCAAAAAAGTCTAAAATTTTCATGAAAAGATTTCGGTTTCAAAAAGTTGAAAATTTTCATTAAAAGATTTCGGCTGCAAAAAAGTTGAAAATTTTCATGAAAAGATTTCGGTTTCAAAAAGTTGAAAATTTTCATGAAAAGATTTCGACTTCAAAAAAGTTGACCATTTTCATGAAAAGATTTCTGCTTCAAAAAAGTTGAAAATTTTCATGAAAAGATTTCGGCTTCAAAAAAGTTGAAAATTTTCATGAAAAGATTTCGGCTTCAAAAAAGTTGACCATTTTCATGAAAAGATTTCGGCTTCAAAAAAGTTGACCATTTTCATGAAAAGATTTCGGCTTCAAAAAAGTTGAAAATTTTCATGAAGTATTTCGGCTTCAAAAAAATGGAACATTTTCATGAAAAGATTTCGGCTTCAAAAAAGTTGACCATTTTCATGAAAAGATTTCGGTTTCAAAAAGTTGAAAATTTTCATGAAAAGATTTCTGCTTCAAAAAAGTTGAAAATTTTCATGACAGGATTTTGGCTTCAAAAAGGTTGAAAACTTTCATGAACTATTTCGACTTCAAAAAAGTCGAAGATTTTCATGAAAAGATTTCGGCTTCAAAAAAGTTGAAAATTTTCATGAAGTATTTCGCCTGCAAAAAAATGGAACATTTTCATGAAAAGATTTCTGCTTCAAAAAAGTTGAAAATTTTCATGAAAAGATTTCGGCTTCAAAAAGTTGAAAATTTTCATGAAAAGATTTCGGTTTCAAAAAGTTGAACATTTTCATGAAAAGATCTCGGCTTCAAAAAAGTTGAACATTTTCATGAAAAGATTTCTGCTTCAAAAAAGTTGAAAATTTACATGAAAAGATTTCGACTTCAAAAAAGTTGAAAATTTTCATGAAGTATTTCGGCTGCAAAAAAATGGAACATTTTCATGAAAAGATTTCTGCTTCAAAAAAGTTGAAAATTTTCATGAAAAGATTTCAGCTTCAAAAAGGTTGAAAACTTTCATGAACTTTTTCGACTTCAAAAAAGTCGAAGATTTTCATGAAAAGATTTCTGCTTCAAAAAAGTTGAAAATTTTCATGAAAAGATTTCGGCTGCAAAAAAGTCTAAAATTTTCATGAAAAGATCTATGCTTCAAAAAAGATGAAAATTTTCATGAAAAGATTTCGGCTTCAAAAAGTTGAAAATTTTCATGAAAAGATTTCGGCTTCAAAAAAGTTGACCATTTTCATGAAAAGATTTCGGCTTCAAAAAAGTTGACCATTTTCATGAAAAGATTTCGGCTTCAAAAAAGTTGAAAATTTTCATGAAAAGATTTCGGTTTGAAAAAGTTGAAAATTTTCATGAAAAGATTTCGACTTCAAAAAAGTTGAAAATTTTCATGAAGTATTTCGGCTTCAAAAAAGTTTAACATTTTCATGAAAAGATTTCGGCTTCAAAAAAGTTGAACATTTTCATGAAAAGATTTCGGTTTCAAAAAGTTGAAAATTTTCATGAAAAGATTTCGGCTTCAAAAAAGTTAAAAATTTTCATGAAGTATTTCGGCTTCAAAAAAATGGAACATTTTCATGAAAAGATTTCGGCTTCAAAAAAGTTGAACATTTTCATGAAAAGATTTAGGCTTCAAAAAAGTTGAACATTTTCATGAAAAGATTTCTGCTTCAAAAAAGTTGAAAATTTACATGAAAAGATTTCGACTTCAAAAAAGTCTAAGATTTTCATGAAAAGATTTCTGCTTCAAAAAAGTTGAAAATTTTCATGAAAAGATTTCGGCTTCAAAAAGTTGAAAATTTTCATGAAAAGATTTCGGCTTCAAAAAGTTGAAAATTTTCATGAAAAGATTTCGGCTTCAAAAAAGTTGAAAATTTTCATGAAAAGATTTTGGTTTCAAAAAGTTGAAAATTTTCATGAAAAGATTTCAGCTTCAAAAAGGTTGAAAACTTTCATGAACTATTTCGACTTCAAAAAAGTCGAAGATTTTCATGAAAAGATTTCGGCTTCAAAAAAGTTGAAAATTTTCATGAAGTATTTCGGCTGCAAAAAAATGGAACATTTTCATGAAAAGATTTCTGCTTCAAAAAAGTTGAAAATTTACATGAAAAGATTTCGACTTCAAAAAAGTCTAAGATTTTCATGAAAAGATTTCTGCTTCAAAAAAGTTGAAAATTTTCATGAAAAGATTTCGGCTTCAAAAAAGTTGACCATTTTCATGAAAAGATTTCGGTTTCAAAATGTTGAAAATTTTCATGAAAAGATTTCGGCTTCAAAAAAGTTAAAAATTTTCATGAAAAGATTTCGACTTCAAAAAAGTCTAACATTTTCATGAAAAGATTTCTGCTTCAAAAAAGTTTAAAATTTTCATGAAAAGATTTCGGCTTCAAAAAGTTGAAAATTTTCATGAAAAGATTTCGGTTTCAAAAAGTTGAAAATTTTCATGAAAAGATTTCAGCTTCAAAAAGGTTGAAAACTTTCATGAACTTTTTCGACTTCAAAAAAGTCGAAGATTTTCATGAAAAGATTTCTGCTTCAAAAAAGTTGAAAATTTTCATGAAAAGATTTCGGCTGCAAAAAAGTCTAAAATTTTCATGAAAAGATCTATGCTTCAAAAAAGATGAAAATTTTCATGAAAAGATTTCGGCTTCAAAAAGTTGAAAATTTTCATGAAAAGATTTCGGCTTCAAAAAAGTTGACCATTTTCATGAAAAGATTTCGGCTTCAAAAAAGTTGACCATTTTCATGAAAAGATTTCGGCTTCAAAAAAGTTGAAAATTTTCATGAAAAGATTTCGGTTTCAAAAAGTTGAAAATTTTCATGAAAAGATTTCGACTTCAAAAAAGTTGAAAATTTTCATGAAAAGATTTCGGCTTCAAAAAAGTTTAACATTTTCATGAAAAGATTTCGGCTTCAAAAAAGTTGACCATTTTCATGAAAAGATTTCGGTTTCAAAAAGTTGAAAATTTTCATGAAAAGATTTCGGCTTCAAAAAAGTTAAAAATTTTCATGAAGTATTTCGGCTTCAAAAAAATGGAACATTTTCATGAAAAGATTTCGTCTTCAAAAAAGTTGAACATTTTCATGAAAAGATTTCGGCTTCAAAAAAGTTGAACATTTTCATGAAAAGATTTCTGCTTCAAAAAAGTTGAAAATTTACATGAAAAGATTTCGACTTCAAAAAAGTCTAAGATTTTCATGAAAAGATTTCTGCTTCAAAAAAGTTGAAAATTTTCATGAAAAGATTTCGGCTTCAAAAAGTTGAAAATTTTCATGAAAAGATTTCGGCTTCAAAAAGTTGAAAATTTTCATGAAAAGATTTTGGTTTCAAAAAGTTGAAAATTTTCATGAAAAGATTTCAGCTTCAAAAAGGTTGAAAACTTTCATGAACTATTTCGACTTCAAAAAAGTCGAAGATTTTCATGAAAAGATTTCGGCTTCAAAAAAGTTGAAAATTTTCATGAAGTATTTCGGCTGCAAAAAAATGGAACATTTTCATGAAAAGATTTCTGCTTCAAAAAAGTTGAAAATTTACATGAAAAGATTTCGACTTCAAAAAAGTCTAAGATTTTCATGAAAAGATTTCTGCTTCAAAAAAGTTGAAAATTTTCATGAAAAGATTTCGGCTTCAAAAAAGTTGACCATTTTCATGAAAAGATTTCGGCTTCAAAAAAGTTGAACATTTTCATGAAAAGATTTCGGCTTCAAAAAGTTGAAAATTTTCATTAAAAGATTTCGGCTGCAAAAAAGTCTAAAATTTTCATGAAAAGATCTATGCTTCAAAAAAGATGAAAATTTTCATGAAAAGATTTCGGCTTCAAAAAGTTGAAAATTTTCATGAAAATATTTCTGCTTCAAAAAGTTGAAAATTTTCATGAAAAGATTTCGGCTTCAAAAAAGTTGACCATTTTCATGAAAAGATTTCGGCTTCAAAAAGGTTGAAAACTTTCATGAACTATTTCGACTTCAAAAAAGTCGAAGATTTTCATGAAAAGATTTCGGCTTCAAAAAAGTTGAACATTTTCATGAAAAGATTTCGGCTTCAAAAAAGTTAAAAATTTTCATGAAAAGATTTCTGCTTCAAAAAAGTTGAAAATTTTCATGAAAAGATTTCGGCTTCAAAAAGTTGAAAATTTTCATGAAAAGATTTCGGCTTCAAAAAGTTGAAAATTTTCATGAAAAGATTTCGGCTTCAAAAAAGTTGAAAATTTTCATGAAAAGATTTTGGTTTCAAAAAGTTTGAAAACTTTCATGATCTATTTCGACTTCAAAACAGTCGAAGATTTTCATGAAAAGATTTCGGCTTCAAAAAGTTGAAAATTTTCATGAAAAGATTTCGGCTTCAAAAAAGTTGAAAATTTTCATGAAGTATTTCGGCTTCAAAAAAATGGAACATTTTCATGAAAAGATTTCGGCTTCAAAAAAGTTGACCATTTTCATGAAGTATTTCTGCTTCAAAAAAGTTGAAAATTTACATGAAAAGATTTCTGCTTCAAAAAAGTTGAAAATTTTCATGAAAAGATTTCGACTTCAAAAAAGTCTAAGATTTTCATGAAAAGATTTCTGCTTCAAAAAAGTCTAAGATTTTCATGAAAAGATTTCGGCTTCAAAAAGTTGAAAATTTTCATGAAAAGATCTATGCTTCAAAAAAAATGAAAATTTTCATGAAAAGATTTCGGCTTCAAAAAGTTGAAAACTTTCATGAAAAGATTTCGGCTTCAAAAAGTTGAAAATTTTCATTAAAAGATTTCGGCTGCAAAAAAGTTGAAAATTTACATGAAAAGATTTCGACTTCAAAAAAGTCTAAGATTTTCATGAAAAGATTTCTGCTTCAAAAAAGTCTAAGATTTTCATGAAAAGATTTCGGCTTCAAAAAGTTGAAAATTTTCATGAAAAGATCTATGCTTCAAAAAAAATGAAAATTTTCATGAAAAGATTTCGGCTTCAAAAAGTTGAAAATTTTCATGAAAAGATTTCTGCTTCAAAAAGTTGAAAATTTTCATGAAAAGATTTCGGCTTCAAAAAGTTGAAAATTTTCATGAAAAGATTTCTGCTTCAAAAAAGTTGAATATTTTCATGAAAAGATTTTGGTTTCAAAAAGTTGAAAATTTTCATGAAAAGATTTCAGCTTCAAAAAGGTTGAAAACTTTCATGAACTATTTCGACTTCAAAAAAGTCGAAGATTTTCATGAAAAGATTTCGGCTTCAAAAAGTTGAAAATTTTCATTAAAAGATTTCGGCTGCAAAAAAGTCTAAAATTTTCCTGAAAAGATCTATGCTTCAAAAAAGATGAAAATTTTCATGAAAAGATTTCGGCTTCAAAAAGTTGAAATTTTTCATGAAACTATTTCGGCTTCAAAAAAGTTGAACATTTTCATGAAAAGATTTCGGCTTCAAAAAAGTTGACCATTTTCATGAAAAGATTTCGGCTTCAAAAAAATTGAAAGTTTTCATGAAAAGATTTCGGTTTCAAAAAGTTGAAAATTTTCATGAAAAGATTTCAGCTTCAAAAAGGTTGAAAATTTTCATGACAGGATTTTGGCTTCAAAAAGGTTGAAAACTTTCATGAACTATTTCGACTTCAAAAAAGTCGAAGATTTTCATGAAAAGATTTCGGCTTCAAAAAAGTTGAAAATTTTCATGAAGTATTTCGGCTGCAAAAAAATGGAA
Organism: Labrus bergylta; assembly: GCF_963930695.1. Taxonomy (NCBI): domain Eukaryota; kingdom Metazoa; phylum Chordata; class Actinopteri; order Labriformes; family Labridae; genus Labrus; species Labrus bergylta. Next base: position 103,695 of record NW_027077289.1, on the reverse strand, counting down.
CATTTTCATGAAAAGATTTCGGCTTCAAAAAAGTTGACCATTTTCATGAAAAGATTTCGGTTTCAAAAAGTTGAAAATTTTCATGAAAAGATTTCTGCTTCAAAAAAGTTGAAAATTTTCATGACAGGATTTTGGCTTCAAAAAGGTTGAAAACTTTCATGAACTATTTCGACTTCAAAAAAGTCGAAGATTTTCATGAAAAGATTTCGGCTTCAAAAAAGTTGAAAATTTTCATGAAGTATTTCTGCTTCAAAAAAGTTGAAAATTTACATGAAAAGATTTCGACTTCAAAAAAGTCTAAGATTTTCATGAAAAGATTTCTGCTTCAAAAAAGTTGAAAATTTTCATGAAAAGATTTCGGCTTCAAAAAGTTGAAAATTTTCATGAAAAGATTTCGGCTTCAAAAAAGTTGACCATTTTCATGAAAAGATTTCGGCTTCAAAAAAGTTGAAAATTTTCATGAAAAGATTTCGGCTTCAAAAAAGTTTAAGATTTTCATAAAAAGATTTCTGCTACAAAAAAGTTGAAAATTTTCATGACAGGATTTTGGCTTCAAAAAGGTTGAAAACTTTCATGAACTATTTCGACTTCAAAAAAGTCGAAGATTTTCATGAAAAGATTTCGGCTTCAAAAAAGTTGAAAATTTTCATGAAAAGATTTCGGTTTCAAAAAGTTGAAAATTTTCATGAAAAGATCTCGGCTTCAAAAAAGTTGAACATTTTCATGAAGTATTTCGTCTTCAAAAAAATGGAACATTTTCATGAAAAGATTTCGGCTTCAAAAAACTTGAACATTTTCATGAAAAGATTTCGGCTTCAAAAAAGTTGAACATTTTCATGAAAAGATTTCTGCTTCAAAAAAGTTGAAAATTTACATGAAAAGATTTCGACTTCAAAAAATGGAACATTTTCATGAAAAGATTTCTGCTTCAAAAAAGTTGAACATTTTCATGAAAAGATTTCGACTTCAAAAAAGTCTAAGATTTTCATGAAAAGATTTCTGCTTCAAAAAAATGGAACATTTTCATGAAAAGATTTCGGCTTCAAAAAAGTTGAACATTTTCATGAAAAGATTTCTGCTTCAAAAAAGTTGAAAATTTACATGAAAAGATTTCGACTTCAAAAAAGTCTAAGATTTTCATGAAAAGATTTCTGCTTCAAAAAAGTTGAAAATTTTCATGAAAAGATTTCGGCTTCAAAAAAGTTGACCATTTTCATGAAAAGATTTCGGCTTCAAAAAAGTTGACCATTTTCATGAAAAGATTTCGGCTTCAAAAAAATTGAAAGTTTTCATGAAAAGATTTCGGTTTCAAAAAGTTGAAAATTTTCATGAAAAGATTTCAGCTTCAAAAAGGTTGAAAATTTTCATGACAGGATTTTGGCTTCAAAAAGGTTGAAAACTTTCATGAACTATTTCGACTTCAAAAAAGTCGAAGATTTTCATGAAAAGATTTCGGCTTCAAAAAAGTTGAAAATTTTCATGAAGTATTTCGGCTGCAAAAAAATGGAACATTTTCATGAAAAGATTTCGGCTTCAAAAAAGTTGACCATTTTCATGAAAAGATTTCGGTTTCAAAAAGTTGAAAATTTTCATGAAAAGATTTCTGCTTCAAAAAAGTTGAAAATTTTCATGACAGGATTTTGGCTTCAAAAAGGTTGAAAACTTTCATGAACTATTTCGACTTCAAAAAAGTCGAAGATTTTCATGAAAAGATTTCGGCTTCAAAAAAGTTGAAAATTTTCATGAAGTATTTCTGCTTCAAAAAAGTTGAAAATTTACATGAAAAGATTTCGACTTCAAAAAAGTCTAAGATTTTCATGAAAAGATTTCTGCTTCAAAAAAGTTGAAAATTTTCATGAAAAGATTTCGGCTTCAAAAAGTTGAAAATTTTCATGAAAAGATTTCGGCTTCAAAAAAGTTGACCATTTTCATGAAAAGATTTCGGCTTCAAAAAAGTTGAAAATTTTCATGAAAAGATTTCGGCTTCAAAAAAGTTTAAGATTTTCATGAAAAGATTTCTGCTACAAAAAAGTTGAAAATTTTCATGACAGGATTTTGGCTTCAAAAAGGTTGAAAACTTTCATGAACTATTTCGACTTCAAAAAAGTCGAAGATTTTCATGAAAAGATTTCGGCTTCAAAAAAGTTGAAAATTTTCATGAAAAGATTTCGGTTTCAAAAAGTTGAAAATTTTCATGAAAAGATCTCGGCTTCAAAAAAGTTGAACATTTTCATGAAGTATTTCGTCTTCAAAAAAATGGAACATTTTCATGAAAAGATTTCGGCTTCAAAAAACTTGAACATTTTCATGAAAAGATTTCGGCTTCAAAAAAGTTGAACATTTTCATGAAAAGATTTCTGCTTCAAAAAAGTTGAAAATTTACATGAAAAGATTTCGACTTCAAAAAATGGAACATTTTCATGAAAAGATTTCTGCTTCAAAAAAGTTGAACATTTTCATGAAAAGATTTCGACTTCAAAAAAGTCTAAGATTTTCATGAAAAGATTTCTGCTTCAAAAAAATGGAACATTTTCATGAAAAGATTTCGGCTTCAAAAAAGTTGAACATTTTCATGAAAAGATTTCTGCTTCAAAAAAGTTGAAAATTTACATGAAAAGATTTCGACTTCAAAAAAGTCTAAGATTTTCATGAAAAGATTTCTGCTTCAAAAAAGTTGAAAATTTTCATGAAAAGATTTCGGCTTCAAAAAGTTGAAAATTTTCATGAAAAGATTTCGGCTTCAAAAAAGTTGAAAATTTTCATGAAAAGATTTTGGTTTCAAAAAGTTGAAAATTTTCATGAAAAGATTTCAGCTTCAAAAAGGTTGAAAACTTTCATGAACTATTTCGACTTCAAAAAAGTCGAAGATTTTCATGAAAAGATTTCGGCTTCAAAAAGTTGAAAATTTTCATGAAAAGATTTCGGCTGCAAAAAAGTCTAAAATTTTCATGAAAAGATCTATGCTTCAAAAAAGATGAAAATTTTCATGAAAAGATTTCGGCTTCAAAAAGTTGAAAATTTTCATGAAAAGATTTCGGCTTCAAAAAAGTTGACCATTTTCATGAAAAGATTTCGGCTTCAAAAAAGTTGACCATTTTCATGAAAAGATTTCGGCTTCAAAAAAGTTGAAAATTTTCATGAAAAGATTTCGGTTTCAAAAAGTTGAAAATTTTCATGAAAAGATTTCGGTTTCAAAAAGTTGAAAATTTTCATGAAAAGATCTCGGCTTCAAAAAAGTTGAACATTTTCATGAAGTATTTCGTCTTCAAAAAAATGGAACATTTTCATGAAAAGATTTCGGCTTCAAAAAAGTTGAAAATTTTCATGAAAAGATTTCGGCTTCAAAAAGTTGAACATTTTCATGAAAAGATCTCGGCTTCAAAAAAGTTGAACATTTTCATGAAAAGATTTCTGCTTCAAAAAAGTTGAAAATTTACATGAAAAGATTTCGACTTCAAAAAAGTTGAAAATTTTCATGAAGTATTTCGGCTGCAAAAAAATGGAACATTTTCATGAAAAGATTTCTGCTTCAAAAAAGTTGAAAATTTTCATGAAAAGATTTCGGCTTCAAAGAGTTGAAAATTTTCATGAAAAGATCTCGGCTTCAAAAAAGTTGAACATTTTCATGAAGTATTTCGTCTTCAAAAAAATGGAACATTTTCATGAAAAGATTTCGGCTTCAAAAAAGTTGAACATTTTCATGAAAAGATTTCGGCTTCAAAAAAGTTGAAAATTTACATGAAAAGATTTCGACTTCAAAAAAGTCTAAGATTTTCATGAAAAGATATCTGCTTCAAAAAAGTTGAAAATTTTCATGAAAAGATTTCGGCTTCAAAAAAGTTGAAAATTTTCATGAAGTATTTCGGCTGCAAAAAACTCTAAAATTTTCATGAAATGATCTATGCTTAAAAAAAGATGAAAATTTTCATGAAAAGATTTCGGCTTCAAAAAGTTGAAAATTTTCATGAAAAGATTTCGGCTTCAAAAAAGTTGACCATTTTCATGAAAAGATTTCGGTTTCAAAATGTTGAAAATTTTCATGAAAAGATTTCGGCTTCAAAAAAGTTAAAAATTTTCATGAAAAGATTTCGACTTCAAAAAAGTCTAACATTTTCATGAAAAGATTTCTGCTTCAAAAAAGTTTAAAATTTTCATGAAAAGATTTCGGCTTCAAAAAGTTGAAAATTTTCATGAAAAGATTTCGGTTTCAAAAAGTTGAAAATTTTCATGAAAAGATTTCAGCTTCAAAAAGGTTGAAAACTTTCATGAACTTTTTCGACTTCAAAAAAGTCGAAGATTTTCATGAAAAGATTTCTGCTTCAAAAAAGTTGAAAATTTTCATGAAAAGATTTCGGCTGCAAAAAAGTCTAAAATTTTCATGAAAAGATCTATGCTTCAAAAAAGATGAAAATTTTCATGAAAAGATTTCGGCTTCAAAAAGTTGAAAATTTTCATGAAAAGATTTCGGCTTCAAAAAAGTTGACCATTTTCATGAAAAGATTTCGGCTTCAAAAAAGTTGACCATTTTCATGAAAAGATTTCGGCTTCAAAAAAGTTGAAAATTTTCATGAAAAGATTTCGGTTTCAAAAAGTTGAAAATTTTCATGAAAAGATTTCGACTTCAAAAAAGTTGAAAATTTTCATGAAGTATTTCGGCTTCAAAAAAGTTTAACATTTTCATGAAAAGATTTCGGCTTCAAAAAAGTTGAACATTTTCATGAAAAGATTTCGGTTTCAAAAAGTTGAAAATTTTCATGAAAAGATTTCGGCTTCAAAAAAGTTAAAAATTTTCATGAAGTATTTCGGCTTCAAAAAAATGGAACATTTTCATGAAAAGATTTCGGCTTCAAAAAAGTTGAACATTTTCATGAAAAGATTTAGGCTTCAAAAAATTTGAACATTTTCATGAAAAGATTTCTGCTTCAAAAAAGTTGAAAATTTACATGAAAAGATTTCGACTTCAAAAAAGTCTAAGATTTTCATGAAAAGATTTCTGCTTCAAAAAAGTTGAAAATTTTCATGAAAAGATTTCGGCTTCAAAAAGTTGAAAATTTTCATGAAAAGATTTCGGCTTCAAAAAGTTGAAAATTTTCATGAAAAGATTTCGGCTTCAAAAAAGTTGAAAATTTTCATGAAAAGATTTTGGTTTCAAAAAGTTGAAAATTTTCATGAAAAGATTTCAGCTTCAAAAAGGTTGAAAACTTTCATGAACTATTTCGACTTCAAAAAAGTCGAAGATTTTCATGAAAAGATTTCGGCTTCAAAAAAGTTGAAAATTTTCATGAAGTATTTCGGCTGCAAAAAAATGGAACATTTTCATGAAAAGATTTCTGCTTCAAAAAAGTTGAAAATTTACATGAAAAGATTTCGACTTCAAAAAAGTCTAAGATTTTCATGAAAAGATTTCTGCTTCAAAAAAGTTGAAAATTTTCATGAAAAGATTTCGGCTTCAAAAAAGTTGACCATTTTCATGAAAAGATTTCGGTTTCAAAATGTTGAAAATTTTCATGAAAAGATTTCGGCTTCAAAAAAGTTAAAAATTTTCATGAAAAGATTTCGACTTCAAAAAAGTCTAACATTTTCATGAAAAGATTTCTGCTTCAAAAAAGTTTAAAATTTTCATGAAAAGATTTCGGCTTCAAAAAGTTGAAAATTTTCATGAAAAGATTTCGGTTTCAAAAAGTTGAAAATTTTCATGAAAAGATTTCAGCTTCAAAAAGGTTGAAAACTTTCATGAACTTTTTCGACTTCAAAAAAGTCGAAGATTTTCATGAAAAGATTTCGGCTTCAAAAAGTTGAAAATTTTCATGAAAAGATTTCGGCTGCAAAAAAGTCTAAAATTTTCATGAAAAGATCTATGCTTCAAAAAAGATGAAAATTTTCATGAAAAGATTTCGGCTTCAAAAAGTTGAAAATTTTCATGAAAAGATTTCGGCTTCAAAAAAGTTGACCATTTTCATGAAAAGATTTCGGCTTCAAAAAAGTTGACCATTTTCATGAAAAGATTTCGGCTTCAAAAAAGTTGAAAATTTTCATGAAAAGATTTCGGTTTCAAAAAGTTGAAAATTTTCATGAAAAGATTTCGACTTCAAAAAAGTTGAAAATTTTCATGAAAAGATTTCGGCTTCAAAAAAGTTTAACATTTTCATGAAAAGATTTCGGCTTCAAAAAAGTTGACCATTTTCATGAAAAGATTTCGGTTTCAAAAAGTTGAAAATTTTCATGAAAAGATTTCGGCTTCAAAAAAGTTAAAAATTTTCATGAAGTATTTCGGCTTCAAAAAAATGGAACATTTTCATGAAAAGATTTCGGCTTCAAAAAAGTTGAACATTTTCATGAAAAGATTTCGGCTTCAAAAAAGTTGAACATTTTCATGAAAAGATTTCTGCTTCAAAAAAGTTGAAAATTTACATGAAAAGATTTCGACTTCAAAAAAGTCTAAGATTTTCATGAAAAGATTTCTGCTTCAAAAAAGTTGAAAATTTTCATGAAAAGATTTCGGCTTCAAAAAGTTGAAAATTTTCATGAAAAGATTTCGGCTTCAAAAAGTTGAAAATTTTCATGAACTATTTCGACTTCAAAAAAGTCGAAGATTTTCATGAAAAGATTTCGGCTTCAAAAAAGTTGAAAATTTTCATGAAGTATTTCGGCTGCAAAAAAATGGAACATTTTCATGAAAAGATTTCTGCTTCAAAAAAGTTGAAAATTTACATGAAAAGATTTCGACTTCAAAAAAGTCTAAGATTTTCATGAAAAGATTTCTGCTTCAAAAAAGTTGAAAATTTTCATGAAAAGATTTCGGCTTCAAAAAAGTTGACCATTTTCATGAAAAGATTTCGGCTTCAAAAAAGTTGAACATTTTCATGAAAAGATTTCGGCTTCAAAAAGTTGAAAATTTTCATTAAAAGATTTCGGCTGCAAAAAAGTCTAAAATTTTCATGAAAAGATCTATGCTTCAAAAAAGATGAAAATTTTCATGAAAAGATTTCGGCTTCAAAAAGTTGAAAATTTTCATGAAAAGATTTCTGCTTCAAAAAGTTGAAAATTTTCATGAAAAGATTTCTGCTTCAAAAAAGTTGACCATTTTCATGAAAAGATTTCGGCTTCAAAAAAGTTGAAAATTTTCATGAAAAGATTTCGGCTTCAAAAAAGTTTAAGATTTTCATGAAAAGATTTCTGCTTCAAAAAAGTTGAAAATTTTCATGAAAAGATTTCGGCTTCAAAAAGTTGAAAATTTTCATGAAAAGATTTCGGCTTCAAAAAGTTGACCATTTTCATGAAAAGATTTCGGCTTCAAAAAAGTTGAAAATTTTCATGAAAAGATTTCGGTTTCAAAAAGTTGAAAATTTTCATGACAGGATTTTGGCTTCAAAAAGGTTGAAAACTTTCATGAACTATTTCGACTTCAAAAAAGTCGAAGATTTTCATGAAAAGATTTCGGCTTCAAAAAAGTTGAACATTTTCATGAAGTATTTCGGCTGCAAAAAAATGGAACATTTTCATGAAAAGATTTCTGCTTCAAAAAAGTTGAAAATTTACATGAAAAGATTTCGACTTCAAAAAAGTCTAAGATTTTCATGAAAAGATTTCTGCTTCAAAAAAGTTGAAAATTTTCATGAAAAGATTTCGGCTTCAAAAAAGTTGAACATTTTCATGAAAAGATTTCTGCTTCAAAAAAGTCGAAGATTTTCATGAAAAGATTTCGGCTTCAAAAAAGTTGAACATTTTCATGAAGTATTTCGGCTGCAAAAAAATGGAACATTTTCATGAAAAGATTTCTGCTTCAAAAAAGTTGAAAATTTACATGAAAAGATTTCGACTTCAAAAAAGTCTAAGATTTTCATGAAAAGATTTCGGCTTCAAAAAAGTTGAACATTTTCATGAAAAGATTTCGGCTTCAAAAAGTTGAAAATTTTCATTAAAAGATTTCGGCTGCAAAAAAGTCTAAAATTTTCATGAAAAGATCTATGCTTCAAAAAAGATGAAAATTTTCATGAAAAGATTTCGGCTTCAAAAAGTTGAAAATTTTCATGAAAAGATTTCTGCTTCAAAAAGTTGAAAATTTTCATGAAAAGATTTCGGCTTCAAAAAAGTTGACCATTTTCATGAAAAGATTTCGGCTTCAAAAAAGTTGAAAATTTTCATGAAAAGATTTCGGCTTCAAAAAAGTTTAAGATTTTCATGAAAAGATTTCTGCTTCAAAAAAGTTGAAAATTTTCATGAAAAGATTTCGGCTTCAAAAAGTTGAAAATTTTCATGAAAAGATTTCGGCTTCAAAAAGTTGACCATTTTCATGAAAAGATTTCTGCTTCAAAAAAGTTGAAAATTTTCATGAAAAGATTTCGGCTTCAAAGAGTTGAAAATTTTCATGAAAAGATCTCGGCTTCAAAAAAGTTGAACATTTTCATGAAGTATTTCGTCTTCAAAAAAATGGAACATTTTCATGAAAAGATTTCGGCTTCAAAAAAGTTGAACATTTTCATGAAAAGATTTCGGCTTCAAAAAAGTTGAAAATTTACATGAAAAGATTTCGACTTCAAAAAAGTCTAAGATTTTCATGAAAAGATATCTGCTTCAAAAAAGTTGAAAATTTTCATGAAAAGATTTCGGCTTCAAAAAAGTTGAAAATTTTCATGAAGTATTTCGGCTGCAAAAAACTCTAAAATTTTCATGAAATGATCTATGCTTAAAAAAAGATGAAAATTTTCATGAAAAGATTTCGGCTTCAAAAAGTTGAAAATTTTCATGAAAAGATTTCGGCTTCAAAAAAGTTGACCATTTTCATGAAAAGATTTCGGTTTCAAAATGTTGAAAATTTTCATGAAAAGATTTCGGCTTCAAAAAAGTTAAAAATTTTCATGAAAAGATTTCGACTTCAAAAAAGTCTAACATTTTCATGAAAAGATTTCTGCTTCAAAAAAGTTTAAAATTTTCATGAAAAGATTTCGGCTTCAAAAAGTTGAAAATTTTCATGAAAAGATTTCGGTTTCAAAAAGTTGAAAATTTTCATGAAAAGATTTCAGCTTCAAAAAGGTTGAAAACTTTCATGAACTTTTTCGACTTCAAAAAAGTCGAAGATTTTCATGAAAAGATTTCTGCTTCAAAAAAGTTGAAAATTTTCATGAAAAGATTTCGGCTGCAAAAAAGTCTAAAATTTTCATGAAAAGATCTATGCTTCAAAAAAGATGAAAATTTTCATGAAAAGATTTCGGCTTCAAAAAGTTGAAAATTTTCATGAAAAGATTTCGGCTTCAAAAAAGTTGACCATTTTCATGAAAAGATTTCGGCTTCAAAAAAGTTGACCATTTTCATGAAAAGATTTCGGCTTCAAAAAAGTTGAAAATTTTCATGAAAAGATTTCGGTTTCAAAAAGTTGAAAATTTTCATGAAAAGATTTCGACTTCAAAAAAGTTGAAAATTTTCATGAAGTATTTCGGCTTCAAAAAAGTTTAACATTTTCATGAAAAGATTTCGGCTTCAAAAAAGTTGAACATTTTCATGAAAAGATTTCGGTTTCAAAAAGTTGAACATTTACATGAAAAGATTTCGACTTCAAAAAAGTCTAAGATTTTCATGAAAAGATTTCTGCTTCAAAAAAGTTGAAAATTTTCATGAAAAGATTTCGGCTTCAAAAAGTTGAAAATTTTCATGAAAAGATCTCGGCTTCAAAAAAGTTGAACATTTTCATGAAGTATTTCGTCTTCAAAAAAATGGAACATTTTCATGAAAAGATTTCGGCTTCAAAAAAGTTGAACATTTTCATGAAAAGATTTCGGCTTCAAAAAAGTTGAAAATTTACATGAAAAGATTTCGACTTCAAAAAAGTCTAAGATTTTCATGAAAAGATATCTGCTTCAAAAAAGTTGAAAATTTTCATGAAAAGATTTCGGCTTCAAAAAAGTTGAAAATTTTCATGAAGTATTTCGGCTGCAAAAAAGTCTAAAATTTTCATGAAAAGATTTATGCTTCAAAAAAGATGAAAATTTTCATGAACTATTTCGACTTCAAAAAAGTCGAAGATTTTCATGAAAAGATTTCGGCTTCAAAAAGTTGAAAATTTTCATGAAAAGATTTCGGCTGCAAAAAAGTCTAAAATTTTCATGAAAAGATCTATGCTTAAAAAAAGATGAAAATTTTCATGAAAAGATTTCGGCTTCAAAAAGTTGAAAATTTTCATGAAAAGATTTCGGCTTCAAAAAAGTTGACCATTTTCATGAAAAGATTTCGGCTTCAAAAAAGTTGACCATTTTCATGAAAAGATTTCTGCTTCAAAAAAGTTGAAAATTTTCATGACAGGATTTTGGCTTCAAAAAGGTTGAAAACTTTCATGAACTATTTCGACTTCAAAAAAGTCGAAGATTTTCATGAAAAGATTTCAGCTTCAAAAAAGTTGAAAATTTTCATGAAGTATTTCGGCTGCAAAAAAATGGAACATTTTCATGAAAAGATTTCTGCTTCAAAAAAGTTGAAAATTTACATGAAAAGATTTCGACTTCAAAAAAGTCTAAGATTTTCATGAAAAGATTTCTGCTTCCAAAAAGTCTAAGATTTTCATGAAAAGATTTCTGCTTCCAAAAAGTTGAAAATTTTCATGAAAAGATTTCGGCTTCAAAAAGTTGAAAATTTTCATGAAAAGATTTCGGCTTCAAAAAAGTTGAAAATTTTCATGAAAAGATTTCTGCTTCAAAAAGGTTGAAAATTTTCATGACAGGATTTTGGCTTCAAAAAGGTTGAAAACTTTCATGAACTATTTCGACTTCAAAAAAGTCGAAGATTTTCATGAAAAGATTTCGGCTTCAAAAAAGTTGAAAATTTTCATGACAGGATTTTGGCTTCAAAAAGGTTGAAAACTTTCATGAACTATTTCGACTTCAAAAAAGTCGAAGATTTTCATGAAAAGATTTCGGCTTCAAAAAAGTTGAAAATTTTCATGAAGTATTTCGGCTTCAAAAAAGTCTAAGATTTTCATGAAAAGATTTCTGCTTCAAAAAAGTTGAAAATTTTCATGAAAAGATTTCGGCTTCAAAAAAGTTGACCATTTTCATGAAAAGATTTCGGCTTCAAAAAAGTTGAAAATTTTCATGAAAAGATTTCGGCTTCAAAAAGTTGAAAATTTTCATTAAAAGATTTCGGCTGCAAAAAAGTCTAAAATTTTCATGAAAAGATTTCGGTTTCAAAAAGTTGAAAATTTTCATTAAAAGATTTCGGCTGCAAAAAAGTTGAAAATTTTCATGAAAAGATTTCGACTTCAAAAAAGTTGAAAATTTTCATGAAAAGATTTCGGCTTCAAAAAAGTTGACCATTTTCATGAAAAGATTTCGGCTTCAAAAAAGTTGACCATTTTCATGAAAAGATTTCGGCTTCAAAAAAGTTGAAAATTTTCATGAAGTATTTCGGCTTCAAAAAAATGGAACATTTTCATGAAAAGATTTCGGCTTCAAAAAAGTTGACCATTTTCATGAAAAGATTTCGGTTTCAAAAAGTTGAAAATTTTCATGAAAAGATTTCTGCTTCAAAAAAGTTGAAAATTTTCATGACAGGATTTTGGCTTCAAAAAGGTTGAAAACTTTCATGAACTATTTCGACTTCAAAAAAGTCGAAGATTTTCATGAAAAGATTTCGGCTTCAAAAAAGTTGAAAATTTTCATGAAGTATTTCGCCTGCAAAAAAATGGAACATTTTCATGAAAAGATTTCTGCTTCAAAAAAGTTGAAAATTTTCATGAAAAGATTTCGGCTTCAAAAAGTTGAAAATTTTCATGAAAAGATTTCGGTTTCAAAAAGTTGAACATTTTCATGAAAAGATCTCGGCTTCAAAAAAGTTGAACATTTTCATGAAAAGATTTCTGCTTCAAAAAAGTTGAAAATTTACATGAAAAGATTTCGACTTCAAAAAAGTTGAAAATTTTCATGAAGTATTTCGGCTGCAAAAAAATGGAACATTTTCATGAAAAGATTTCTGCTTCAAAAAAGTTGAAAATTTTCATGAAAAGATTTCGGCTTCAAAGAGTTGAAAATTTTCATGAAAAGATCTCGGCTTCAAAAAAGTTGAACATTTTCATGAAGTATTTCGTCTTCAAAAAAATGGAACATTTTCATGAAAAGATTTCGGCTTCAAAAAAGTTGAACATTTTCATGAAAAGATTTCGGCTTCAAAAAAGTTGAAAATTTACATGAAAAGATTTCGACTTCAAAAAAGTCTAAGATTTTCATGAAAAGATATCTGCTTCAAAAAAGTTGAAAATTTTCATGAAAAGATTTCGGCTTCAAAAAAGTTGAAAATTTTCATGAAGTATTTCGGCTGCAAAAAACTCTAAAATTTTCATGAAATGATCTATGCTTAAAAAAAGATGAAAATTTTCATGAAAAGATTTCGGCTTCAAAAAGTTGAAAATTTTCATGAAAAGATTTCGGCTTCAAAAAAGTTGACCATTTTCATGAAAAGATTTCGGTTTCAAAATGTTGAAAATTTTCATGAAAAGATTTCGGCTTCAAAAAAGTTAAAAATTTTCATGAAAAGATTTCGACTTCAAAAAAGTCTAACATTTTCATGAAAAGATTTCTGCTTCAAAAAAGTTTAAAATTTTCATGAAAAGATTTCGGCTTCAAAAAGTTGAAAATTTTCATGAAAAGATTTCGGTTTCAAAAAGTTGAAAATTTTCATGAAAAGATTTCAGCTTCAAAAAGGTTGAAAACTTTCATGAACTTTTTCGACTTCAAAAAAGTCGAAGATTTTCATGAAAAGATTTCTGCTTCAAAAAAGTTGAAAATTTTCATGAAAAGATTTCGGCTGCAAAAAAGTCTAAAATTTTCATGAAAAGATCTATGCTTCAAAAAAGATGAAAATTTTCATGAAAAGATTTCGGCTTCAAAAAGTTGAAAATTTTCATGAAAAGATTTCGGCTTCAAAAAAGTTGACCATTTTCATGAAAAGATTTCGGCTTCAAAAAAGTTGACCATTTTCATGAAAAGATTTCGGCTTCAAAAAAGTTGAAAATTTTCATGAAAAGATTTCGGTTTCAAAAAGTTGAAAATTTTCATGAAAATATTTCGACTTCAAAAAAGTTGAAAATTTTCATGAAGTATTTCGGCTTCAAAAAAGTTTAACATTTTCATGAAAAGATTTCGGCTTCAAAAAAGTTGAACATTTTCATGAAAAGATTTCGGTTTCAAAAAGTTGAAAATTTTCATGAAAAGATTTCGGCTTCAAAAAAGTTAAAAATTTTCATGAAGTATTTCGGCTTCAAAAAAATGGAACATTTTCATGAAAAGATTTCGGCTTCAAAAAAGTTGAACATTTTCATGAAAAGATTTAGGCTTCAAAAAAGTTGAACATTTTCATGAAAAGATTTCTGCTTCAAAAAAGTTGAAAATTTACATGAAAAGATTTCGACTTCAAAAAAGTCTAAGATTTTCATGAAAAGATTTCTGCTTCAAAAAAGTTGAAAATTTTCATGAAAAGATTTCGGCTTCAAAAAGTTGAAAATTTTCATGAAAAGATTTCGGCTTCAAAAAGTTGAAAATTTTCATGAAAAGATTTCGGCTTCAAAAAAGTTGAAAATTTTCATGAAAAGATTTTGGTTTCAAAAAGTTGAAAATTTTCATGAAAAGATTTCAGCTTCAAAAAGGTTGCAAACTTTCATGAACTATTTCGACTTCAAAAAAGTCGAAGATTTTCATGAAAAGATTTCGGCTTCAAAAAAGTTGAAAATTTTCATGAAGTATTTCGGCTTCAAAAAAGTTTAACATTTTCATGAAAAGATTTCGGCTTCAAAAAAGTTGAACATTTTCATGAAAAGATTTCGGTTTCAAAAAGTTGAAAATTTTCATGAAAAGATTTCGGCTTCAAAAAAGTTAAAAATTTTCATGAAGTATTTCGGCTTCAAAAAAATGGAACATTTTCATGAAAAGATTTCGGCTTCAAAAAAGTTGAACATTTTCATGAAAAGATTTAGGCTTCAAAAAAGTTGAACATTTTCATGAAAAGATTTCTGCTTCAAAAAAGTTGAAAATTTACATGAAAAGATTTCGACTTCAAAAAAGTCTAAGATTTTCATGAAAAGATTTCTGCTTCAAAAAAGTTGAAAATTTTCATGAAAAGATTTCGGCTTCAAAAAAGTTGACCATTTTCATGAAAAGATTTCGGTTTCAAAATGTTGAAAATTTTCATGAAAAGATTTCGGCTTCAAAAAAGTTAAAAATTTTCATGAAAAGATTTCGACTTCAAAAAAGTCTAACATTTTCATGAAAAGATTTCTGCTTCAAAAAAGTTTAAAATTTTCATGAAAAGATTTCGGCTTCAAAAAGTTGAAAATTTTCATGAAAAGATTTCGGTTTCAAAAAGTTGAAAATTTTCATGAAAAGATTTCAGCTTCAAAAAGGTTGAAAACTTTCATGAACTTTTTCGACTTCAAAAAAGTCGAAGATTTTCATGAAAAGATTTCTGCTTCAAAAAAGTTGAAAATTTTCATGAAAAGATTTCGGCTGCAAAAAAGTCTAAAATTTTCATGAAAAGATCTATGCTTCAAAAAAGATGAAAATTTTCATGAAAAGATTTCGGCTTCAAAAAGTTGAAAATTTTCATGAAAAGATTTCGGCTTCAAAAAAGTTGACCATTTTCATGAAAAGATTTCGGCTTCAAAAAAGTTGAAAATTTTCATGAAAAGATTTCGGTTTCAAAAAGTTGAAAATTTTCATGAAAAGATTTCGACTTCAAAAAAGTTGAAAATTTTCATGAAAAGATTTCGGCTTCAAAAAAGTTTAACATTTTCATGAAAAGATTTCGGCTTCAAAAAAGTTGACCATTTTCATGAAAAGATTTCGGTTTCAAAAAGTTGAAAATTTTCATGAAAAGATTTCGGCTTCAAAAAAGTTAAAAATTTTCATGAAGTATTTCGGCTTCAAAAAAATGGAACATTTTCATGAAAAGATTTCGTCTTCAAAAAAGTTGAACATTTTCATGAAAAGATTTCGGCTTCAAAAAAGTTGAACATTTTCATGAAAAGATTTCTGCTTCAAAAAAGTTGAAAATTTACATGAAAAGATTTCGACTTCAAAAAAGTCTAAGATTTTCATGAAAAGATTTCTGCTTCAAAAAAGTTGAAAATTTTCATGAAAAGATTTCGGCTTCAAAAAAGTTGACCATTTTCATGAAAAGATTTCGGTTTCAAAATGTTGAAAATTTTCATGAAAAGATTTCGGCTTCAAAAAAGTTAAAAATTTTCATGAAAAGATTTCGACTTCAAAAAAGTCTAACATTTTCATGAAAAGATTTCTGCTTCAAAAAAGTTTAAAATTTTCATGAAAAGATTTCGGCTTCAAAAAGTTGAAAATTTTCATGAAAAGATTTCGGTTTCAAAAAGTTGAAAATTTTCATGAAAAGATTTCAGCTTCAAAAAGGTTGAAAACTTTCATGAACTTTTTCGACTTCAAAAAAGTCGAAGATTTTCATGAAAAGATTTCTGCTTCAAAAAAGTTGAAAATTTTCATGAAAAGATTTCGGCTGCAAAAAAGTCTAAAATTTTCATGAAAAGATCTATGCTTCAAAAAAGATGAAAATTTTCATGAAAAGATTTCGGCTTCAAAAAGTTGAAAATTTTCATGAAAAGATTTCGGCTTCAAAAAAGTTGACCATTTTCATGAAAAGATTTCGGCTTCAAAAAAGTTGAAAATTTTCATGAAAAGATTTCGGTTTCAAAAAGTTGAAAATTTTCATGAAAAGATTTCGACTTCAAAAAAGTTGAAAATTTTCATGAAAAGATTTCGGCTTCAAAAAAGTTTAACATTTTCATGAAAAGATTTCGGCTTCAAAAAAGTTGACCATTTTCATGAAAAGATTTCGGTTTCAAAAAGTTGAAAATTTTCATGAAAAGATTTCGGCTTCAAAAAAGTTAAAAATTTTCATGAAGTATTTCGGCTTCAAAAAAATGGAACATTTTCATGAAAAGATTTCGTCTTCAAAAAAGTTGAACATTTTCATGAAAAGATTTCGGCTTCAAAAAAGTTGAACATTTTCATGAAAAGATTTCTGCTTCAAAAAAGTTGAAAATTTACATGAAAAGATTTCGACTTCAAAAAAGTCTAAGATTTTCATGAAAAGATTTCTGCTTCAAAAAAGTTGAAAATTTTCATGAAAAGATTTCGGCTTCAAAAAGTTGAAAATTTTCATGAAAAGATTTCGGCTTCAAAAAGTTGAAAATTTTCATGAAAAGATTTTGGTTTCAAAAAGTTGAAAATTTTCATGAAAAGATTTCAGCTTCAAAAAGGTTGAAAACTTTCATGAACTATTTCGACTTCAAAAAAGTCGAAGATTTTCATGAAAAGATTTCGGCTTCAAAAAAGTTGAAAATTTTCATGAAGTATTTCGGCTGCAAAAAAATGGAACATTTTCATGAAAAGATTTCTGCTTCAAAAAAGTTGAAAATTTACATGAAAAGATTTCGACTTCAAAAAAGTCTAAGATTTTCATGAAAAGATTTCTGCTTCAAAAAAGTTGAAAATTTTCATGAAAAGATTTCGGCTTCAAAAAAGTTGACCATTTTCATGAAAAGATTTCGGTTTCAAAATGTTGAAAATTTTCATGAAAAGATTTCGGCTTCAAAAAAGTTAAAAATTTTCATGAAAAGATTTCGACTTCAAAAAAGTCTAACATTTTCATGAAAAGATTTCTGCTTCAAAAAAGTTTAAAATTTTCATGAAAAGATTTCGGCTTCAAAAAGTTGAAAATTTTCATGAAAAGATTTCGGTTTCAAAAAGTTGAAAATTTTCATGAAAAGATTTCAGCTTCAAAAAGGTTGAAAACTTTCATGAACTTTTTCGACTTCAAAAAAGTCGAAGATTTTCATGAAAAGATTTCTGCTTCAAAAAAGTTGAAAATTTTCATGAAAAGATTTCGGCTGCAAAAAAGTCTAAAATTTTCATGAAAAGATCTATGCTTCAAAAAAGATGAAAATTTTCATGAAAAGATTTCGGCTTCAAAAAGTTGAAAATTTTCATGAAAAGATTTCGGCTTCAAAAAAGTTGACCATTTTCATGAAAAGATTTCGGCTTCAAAAAAGTTGACCATTTTCATGAAAAGATTTCGGCTTCAAAAAAGTTGAAAATTTTCATGAAAAGATTTCGGTTTCAAAAAGTTGAAAATTTTCATGAAAAGATTTCGACTTCAAAAAAGTTGAAAATTTTCATGAAAAGATTTCGGCTTCAAAAAAGTTTAACATTTTCATGAAAAGATTTCGGCTTCAAAAAAGTTGACCATTTTCATGAAAAGATTTCGGTTTCAAAAAGTTGAAAATTTTCATGAAAAGATTTCGGCTTCAAAAAAGTTAAAAATTTTCAT
Source organism: Labrus bergylta (assembly GCF_963930695.1). NCBI lineage: Eukaryota > Metazoa > Chordata > Actinopteri > Labriformes > Labridae > Labrus > Labrus bergylta. The sequence continues at coordinate 86,361 of NW_027077289.1, read as the reverse complement.
GAAGTATTTCGGCTTCAAAAAAATGGAACATTTTCATGAAAAGATTTCGTCTTCAAAAAAGTTGAACATTTTCATGAAAAGATTTCGGCTTCAAAAAAGTTGAACATTTTCATGAAAAGATTTCTGCTTCAAAAAAGTTGAAAATTTACATGAAAAGATTTCGACTTCAAAAAAGTCTAAGATTTTCATGAAAAGATTTCTGCTTCAAAAAAGTTGAAAATTTTCATGAAAAGATTTCGGCTTCAAAAAGTTGAAAATTTTCATGAAAAGATTTCGGCTTCAAAAAGTTGAAAATTTTCATGAAAAGATTTTGGTTTCAAAAAGTTGAAAATTTTCATGAAAAGATTTCAGCTTCAAAAAGGTTGAAAACTTTCATGAACTATTTCGACTTCAAAAAAGTCGAAGATTTTCATGAAAAGATTTCGGCTTCAAAAAAGTTGAAAATTTTCATGAAGTATTTCGGCTGCAAAAAAATGGAACATTTTCATGAAAAGATTTCTGCTTCAAAAAAGTTGAAAATTTACATGAAAAGATTTCGACTTCAAAAAAGTCTAAGATTTTCATGAAAAGATTTCTGCTTCAAAAAAGTTGAAAATTTTCATGAAAAGATTTCGGCTTCAAAAAAGTTGACCATTTTCATGAAAAGATTTCGGCTTCAAAAAAGTTGAACATTTTCATGAAAAGATTTCGGCTTCAAAAAGTTGAAAATTTTCATTAAAAGATTTCGGCTGCAAAAAAGTCTAAAATTTTCATGAAAAGATCTATGCTTCAAAAAAGATGAAAATTTTCATGAAAAGATTTCGGCTTCAAAAAGTTGAAAATTTTCATGAAAATATTTCTGCTTCAAAAAGTTGAAAATTTTCATGAAAAGATTTCGGCTTCAAAAAAGTTGACCATTTTCATGAAAAGATTTCGGCTTCAAAAAAGTTGAAAATTTTCATGAAAAGATTTCGGCTTCAAAAAAGTTTAAGATTTTCATGAAAAGATTTCTGCTTCAAAAAAGTTGAAAATTTTCATGAAAAGATTTCGGCTTCAAAAAGTTGAAAATTTTCATGAAAAGATTTCGGCTTCAAAAAGTTGACCATTTTCATGAAAAGATTTCGGCTTCAAAAAAGTTGAAAATTTTCATGAAAAGATTTCGGTTTCAAAAAGTTGAAAATTTTCATGACAGGATTTTGGCTTCAAAAAGGTTGAAAACTTTCATGAACTATTTCGACTTCAAAAAAGTCGAAGATTTTCATGAAAAGATTTCGGCTTCAAAAAAGTTGAACATTTTCATGAAAAGATTTCGGCTTCAAAAAAGTTAAAAATTTTCATGAAAAGATTTCTGCTTCAAAAAAGTTGACCATTTTCATGAAAAGATTTCGGCTTCAAAAAAGTTGAAAATTTTCATGAAAAGATTTCGGTTTCAAAAAGTTGAAAATTTTCATGAAAAGATTTCGACTTCAAAAAAGTTGAAAATTTTCATGAAAAGATTTCGGCTTCAAAAAAGTTTAACATTTTCATGAAAAGATTTCGGCTTCAAAAAAGTTGACCATTTTCATGAAAAGATTTCGGTTTCAAAAAGTTGAAAATTTTCATGAAAAGATTTCGGCTTCAAAAAAGTTAAAAATTTTCATGAAGTATTTCGGCTTCAAAAAAATGGAACATTTTCATGAAAAGATTTCGTCTTCAAAAAAGTTGAACATTTTCATGAAAAGATTTCGGCTTCAAAAAAGTTGAACATTTTCATGAAAAGATTTCTGCTTCAAAAAAGTTGAAAATTTACATGAAAAGATTTCGACTTCAAAAAAGTCTAAGATTTTCATGAAAAGATTTCTGCTTCAAAAAAGTTGAAAATTTTCATGAAAAGATTTCGGCTTCAAAAAGTTGAAAATTTTCATGAAAAGATTTCGGCTTCAAAAAGTTGAAAATTTTCATGAAAAGATTTTGGTTTCAAAAAGTTGAAAATTTTCATGAAAAGATTTCAGCTTCAAAAAGGTTGAAAACTTTCATGAACTATTTCGACTTCAAAAAAGTCGAAGATTTTCATGAAAAGATTTCGGCTTCAAAAAAGTTGAAAATTTTCATGAAGTATTTCGGCTGCAAAAAAATGGAACATTTTCATGAAAAGATTTCTGCTTCAAAAAAGTTGAAAATTTACATGAAAAGATTTCGACTTCAAAAAAGTCTAAGATTTTCATGAAAAGATTTCTGCTTCAAAAAAGTTGAAAATTTTCATGAAAAGATTTCGGCTTCAAAAAAGTTGACCATTTTCATGAAAAGATTTCGGCTTCAAAAAAGTTGAACATTTTCATGAAAAGATTTCGGCTTCAAAAAGTTGAAAATTTTCATTAAAAGATTTCGGCTGCAAAAAAGTCTAAAATTTTCATGAAAAGATCTATGCTTCAAAAAAGATGAAAATTTTCATGAAAAGATTTCGGCTTCAAAAAGTTGAAAATTTTCATGAAAATATTTCTGCTTCAAAAAGTTGAAAATTTTCATGAAAAGATTTCGGCTTCAAAAAAGTTGACCATTTTCATGAAAAGATTTCGGCTTCAAAAAAGTTGAAAATTTTCATGAAAAGATTTCGGCTTCAAAAAAGTTTAAGATTTTCATGAAAAGATTTCTGCTTCAAAAAAGTTGAAAATTTTCATGAAAAGATTTCGGCTTCAAAAAGTTGAAAATTTTCATGAAAAGATTTCGGCTTCAAAAAGTTGACCATTTTCATGAAAAGATTTCGGCTTCAAAAAAGTTGAAAATTTTCATGAAAAGATTTCGGTTTCAAAAAGTTGAAAATTTTCATGACAGGATTTTGGCTTCAAAAAGGTTGAAAACTTTCATGAACTATTTCGACTTCAAAAAAGTCGAAGATTTTCATGAAAAGATTTCGGCTTCAAAAAAGTTGAACATTTTCATGAAAAGATTTCGGCTTCAAAAAAGTTAAAAATTTTCATGAAAAGATTTCTGCTTCAAAAAAGTTGAAAATTTTCATGAAAAGATTTCGGCTTCAAAAAGTTGAAAATTTTCATGAAAAGATTTCGGCTTCAAAAAGTTGAAAATTTTCATGAAAAGATTTCGGCTTCAAAAAAGTTGAAAATTTTCATGAAAAGATTTTGGTTTCAAAAAGTTTGAAAACTTTCATGAACTATTTCGACTTCAAAACAGTCGAAGATTTTCATGAAAAGATTTCGGCTTCAAAAAGTTGAAAATTTTCATGAAAAGATTTCGGCTTCAAAAAAGTTGAAAATTTTCATGAAGTATTTCGGCTTCAAAAAAATGGAACATTTTCATGAAAAGATTTCGGCTTCAAAAAAGTTGACCATTTTCATGAAGTATTTCTGCTTCAAAAAAGTTGAAAATTTACATGAAAAGATTTCTGCTTCAAAAAAGTTGAAAATTTTCATGAAAAGATTTCGACTTCAAAAAAGTCTAAGATTTTCATGAAAAGATTTCTGCTTCAAAAAAGTCTAAGATTTTCATGAAAAGATTTCGGCTTCAAAAAGTTGAAAATTTTCATGAAAAGATCTATGCTTCAAAAAAAATGAAAATTTTCATGAAAAGATTTCGGCTTCAAAAAGTTGAAAACTTTCATGAAAAGATTTCGGCTTCAAAAAGTTGAAAATTTTCATTAAAAGATTTCGGCTGCAAAAAAGTTGACCATTTTCATGAAAAGATTTCGGCTTCAAAAAAGTTGAAAATTTTCATGAAAAGATTTCGGCTTCAAAAAAGTTTAAGATTTTCATGAAAAGATTTCTGCTTCAAAAAAGTTGAAAATTTTCATGAAAAGATTTCGGCTTCAAAAAGTTGAAAATTTTCATGAAAAGATTTCGGCTTCAAAAAGTTGACCATTTTCATGAAAAGATTTCGGCTTCAAAAAAGTTGAAAATTTTCATGAAAAGATTTCGGTTTCAAAAAGTTGAAAATTTTCATGACAGGATTTTGGCTTCAAAAAGGTTGAAAACTTTCATGAACTATTTCGACTTCAAAAAAGTCGAAGATTTTCATGAAAAGATTTCGGCTTCAAAAAAGTTGAACATTTTCATGAAAAGATTTCGGCTTCAAAAAAGTTAAAAATTTTCATGAAAAGATTTCTGCTTCAAAAAAGTTGACCATTTTCATGAAAAGATTTCGGCTTCAAAAAAGTTGAAAATTTTCATGAAAAGATTTCGGTTTCAAAAAGTTGAAAATTTTCATGAAAAGATTTCGACTTCAAAAAAGTTGAAAATTTTCATGAAAAGATTTCGGCTTCAAAAAAGTTTAACATTTTCATGAAAAGATTTCGGCTTCAAAAAAGTTGACCATTTTCATGAAAAGATTTCGGTTTCAAAAAGTTGAAAATTTTCATGAAAAGATTTCGGCTTCAAAAAAGTTAAAAATTTTCATGAAGTATTTCGGCTTCAAAAAAATGGAACATTTTCATGAAAAGATTTCGTCTTCAAAAAAGTTGAACATTTTCATGAAAAGATTTCGGCTTCAAAAAAGTTGAACATTTTCATGAAAAGATTTCTGCTTCAAAAAAGTTGAAAATTTACATGAAAAGATTTCGACTTCAAAAAAGTCTAAGATTTTCATGAAAAGATTTCTGCTTCAAAAAAGTTGAAAATTTTCATGAAAAGATTTCGGCTTCAAAAAGTTGAAAATTTTCATGAAAAGATTTCGGCTTCAAAAAGTTGAAAATTTTCATGAAAAGATTTTGGTTTCAAAAAGTTGAAAATTTTCATGAAAAGATTTCAGCTTCAAAAAGGTTGAAAACTTTCATGAACTATTTCGACTTCAAAAAAGTCGAAGATTTTCATGAAAAGATTTCGGCTTCAAAAAAGTTGAAAATTTTCATGAAGTATTTCGGCTGCAAAAAAATGGAACATTTTCATGAAAAGATTTCTGCTTCAAAAAAGTTGAAAATTTACATGAAAAGATTTCGACTTCAAAAAAGTCTAAGATTTTCATGAAAAGATTTCTGCTTCAAAAAAGTTGAAAATTTTCATGAAAAGATTTCGGCTTCAAAAAAGTTGACCATTTTCATGAAAAGATTTCGGCTTCAAAAAAGTTGAACATTTTCATGAAAAGATTTCGGCTTCAAAAAGTTGAAAATTTTCATTAAAAGATTTCGGCTGCAAAAAAGTCTAAAATTTTCATGAAAAGATCTATGCTTCAAAAAAGATGAAAATTTTCATGAAAAGATTTCGGCTTCAAAAAGTTGAAAATTTTCATGAAAATATTTCTGCTTCAAAAAGTTGAAAATTTTCATGAAAAGATTTCGGCTTCAAAAAAGTTGACCATTTTCATGAAAAGATTTCGGCTTCAAAAAAGTTGAAAATTTTCATGAAAAGATTTCGGCTTCAAAAAAGTTTAAGATTTTCATGAAAAGATTTCTGCTTCAAAAAAGTTGAAAATTTTCATGAAAAGATTTCGGCTTCAAAAAGTTGAAAATTTTCATGAAAAGATTTCGGCTTCAAAAAGTTGACCATTTTCATGAAAAGATTTCGGCTTCAAAAAAGTTGAAAATTTTCATGAAAAGATTTCGGTTTCAAAAAGTTGAAAATTTTCATGACAGGATTTTGGCTTCAAAAAGGTTGAAAACTTTCATGAACTATTTCGACTTCAAAAAAGTCGAAGATTTTCATGAAAAGATTTCGGCTTCAAAAAAGTTGAACATTTTCATGAAAAGATTTCGGCTTCAAAAAAGTTAAAAATTTTCATGAAAAGATTTCTGCTTCAAAAAAGTTGAAAATTTTCATGAAAAGATTTCGGCTTCAAAAAGTTGAAAATTTTCATGAAAAGATTTCGGCTTCAAAAAGTTGAAAATTTTCATGAAAAGATTTCGGCTTCAAAAAAGTTGAAAATTTTCATGAAAAGATTTTGGTTTCAAAAAGTTTGAAAACTTTCATGAACTATTTCGACTTCAAAACAGTCGAAGATTTTCATGAAAAGATTTCGGCTTCAAAAAGTTGAAAATTTTCATGAAAAGATTTCGGCTTCAAAAAAGTTGAAAATTTTCATGAAGTATTTCGGCTTCAAAAAAATGGAACATTTTCATGAAAAGATTTCGGCTTCAAAAAAGTTGACCATTTTCATGAAGTATTTCTGCTTCAAAAAAGTTGAAAATTTACATGAAAAGATTTCTGCTTCAAAAAAGTTGAAAATTTTCATGAAAAGATTTCGACTTCAAAAAAGTCTAAGATTTTCATGAAAAGATTTCTGCTTCAAAAAAGTCTAAGATTTTCATGAAAAGATTTCGGCTTCAAAAAGTTGAAAATTTTCATGAAAAGATCTATGCTTCAAAAAAAATGAAAATTTTCATGAAAAGATTTCGGCTTCAAAAAGTTGAAAACTTTCATGAAAAGATTTCGGCTTCAAAAAGTTGAAAATTTTCATTAAAAGATTTCGGCTGCAAAAAAGTTGAAAATTTACATGAAAAGATTTCGACTTCAAAAAAGTCTAAGATTTTCATGAAAAGATTTCTGCTTCAAAAAAGTCTAAGATTTTCATGAAAAGATTTCGGCTTCAAAAAGTTGAAAATTTTCATGAAAAGATCTATGCTTCAAAAAAAATGAAAATTTTCATGAAAAGATTTCGGCTTCAAAAAGTTGAAAATTTTCATGAAAAGATTTCTGCTTCAAAAAGTTGAAAATTTTCATGAAAAGATTTCGGCTTCAAAAAGTTGAAAATTTTCATGAAAAGATTTCTGCTTCAAAAAAGTTGAAAATTTTCATGAAAAGATTTTGGTTTCAAAAAGTTGAAAATTTTCATGAAAAGATTTCAGCTTCAAAAAGGTTGAAAACTTTCATGAACTATTTCGACTTCAAAAAAGTCGAAGATTTTCATGAAAAGATTTCGGCTTCAAAAAGTTGAAAATTTTCATTAAAAGATTTCGGCTGCAAAAAAGTCTATAATTTTCCTGAAAAGATCTATGCTTCAAAAAAGATGAAAATTTTCATGAAAAGATTTCGGCTTCAAAAAGTTGAAATTTTTCATGAAAAGATTTCGGCTTCAAAAAAGTTGACCATTTTCATGAAAAGATTTCGGCTTCAAAAAAGTTGACCATTTTCATGAAAAGATTTCGGCTTCAAAAAAATTGAAAGTTTTCATGAAAAGATTTCGGTTTCAAAAAGTTGAAAATTTTCATGAAAAGATTTCAGCTTCAAAAAGGTTGAAAATTTTCATGACAGGATTTTGGCTTCAAAAAGGTTGAAAACTTTCATGAACTATTTCGACTTCAAAAAAGTCGAAGATTTTCATGAAAAGATTTCGGCTTCAAAAAAGTTGAAAATTTTCATGAAGTATTTCGGCTGCAAAAAAATGGAACATTTTCATGAAAAGATTTCGGCTTCAAAAAAGTTGACCATTTTCATGAAAAGATTTCGGTTTCAAAAAGTTGAAAATTTTCATGAAAAGATTTCTGCTTCAAAAAAGTTGAAAATTTTCATGACAGGATTTTGGCTTCAAAAAGGTTGAAAACTTTCATGAACTATTTCGACTTCAAAAAAGTCGAAGATTTTCATGAAAAGATTTCGGCTTCAAAAAAGTTGAAAATTTTCATGAAGTATTTCTGCTTCAAAAAAGTTGAAAATTTACATGAAAAGATTTCGACTTCAAAAAAGTCTAAGATTTTCATGAAAAGATTTCTGCTTCAAAAAAGTTGAAAATTTTCATGAAAAGATTTCGGCTTCAAAAAGTTGAAAATTTTCATGAAAAGATTTCGGCTTCAAAAAAGTTGACCATTTTCATGAAAAGATTTCGGCTTCAAAAAAGTTGAAAATTTTCATGAAAAGATTTCGGCTTCAAAAAAGTTTAAGATTTTCATGAAAAGATTTCTGCTACAAAAAAGTTGAAAATTTTCATGACAGGATTTTGGCTTCAAAAAGGTTGAAAACTTTCATGAACTATTTCGACTTCAAAAAAGTCGAAGATTTTCATGAAAAGATTTCGGCTTCAAAAAAGTTGAAAATTTTCATGAAAAGATTTCGGTTTCAAAAAGTTGAAAATTTTCATGAAAAGATCTCGGCTTCAAAAAAGTTGAACATTTTCATGAAGTATTTCGTCTTCAAAAAAATGGAACATTTTCATGAAAAGATTTCGGCTTCAAAAAACTTGAACATTTTCATGAAAAGATTTCGGCTTCAAAAAAGTTGAACATTTTCATGAAAAGATTTCTGCTTCAAAAAAGTTGAAAATTTACATGAAAAGATTTCGACTTCAAAAAATGGAACATTTTCATGAAAAGATTTCTGCTTCAAAAAAGTTGAACATTTTCATGAAAAGATTTCGACTTCAAAAAAGTCTAAGATTTTCATGAAAAGATTTCTGCTTCAAAAAAATGGAACATTTTCATGAAAAGATTTCGGCTTCAAAAAAGTTGAACATTTTCATGAAAAGATTTCTGCTTCAAAAAAGTTGAAAATTTACATGAAAAGATTTCGACTTCAAAAAAGTCTAAGATTTTCATGAAAAGATTTCTGCTTCAAAAAAGTTGAAAATTTTCATGAAAAGATTTCGGCTTCAAAAAAGTTGACCATTTTCATGAAAAGATTTCGGCTTCAAAAAAGTTGACCATTTTCATGAAAAGATTTCGGCTTCAAAAAAATTGAAAGTTTTCATGAAAAGATTTCGGTTTCAAAAAGTTGAAAATTTTCATGAAAAGATTTCAGCTTCAAAAAGGTTGAAAATTTTCATGACAGGATTTTGGCTTCAAAAAGGTTGAAAACTTTCATGAACTATTTCGACTTCAAAAAAGTCGAAGATTTTCATGAAAAGATTTCGGCTTCAAAAAAGTTGAAAATTTTCATGAAGTATTTCGGCTGCAAAAAAATGGAACATTTTCATGAAAAGATTTCGGCTTCAAAAAAGTTGACCATTTTCATGAAAAGATTTCGGTTTCAAAAAGTTGAAAATTTTCATGAAAAGATTTCTGCTTCAAAAAAGTTGAAAATTTTCATGACAGGATTTTGGCTTCAAAAAGGTTGAAAACTTTCATGAACTATTTCGACTTCAAAAAAGTCGAAGATTTTCATGAAAAGATTTCGGCTTCAAAAAAGTTGAAAATTTTCATGAAGTATTTCTGCTTCAAAAAAGTTGAAAATTTACATGAAAAGATTTCGACTTCAAAAAAGTCTAAGATTTTCATGAAAAGATTTCTGCTTCAAAAAAGTTGAAAATTTTCATGAAAAGATTTCGGCTTCAAAAAGTTGAAAATTTTCATGAAAAGATTTCGGCTTCAAAAAAGTTGACCATTTTCATGAAAAGATTTCGGCTTCAAAAAAGTTGAAAATTTTCATGAAAAGATTTCGGCTTCAAAAAAGTTTAAGATTTTCATGAAAAGATTTCTGCTACAAAAAAGTTGAAAATTTTCATGACAGGATTTTGGCTTCAAAAAGGTTGAAAACTTTCATGAACTATTTCGACTTCAAAAAAGTCGAAGATTTTCATGAAAAGATTTCGGCTTCAAAAAAGTTGAAAATTTTCATGAAAAGATTTCGGTTTCAAAAAGTTGAAAATTTTCATGAAAAGATCTCGGCTTCAAAAAAGTTGAACATTTTCATGAAGTATTTCGTCTTCAAAAAAATGGAACATTTTCATGAAAAGATTTCGGCTTCAAAAAACTTGAACATTTTCATGAAAAGATTTCGGCTTCAAAAAAGTTGAACATTTTCATGAAAAGATTTCTGCTTCAAAAAAGTTGAAAATTTACATGAAAAGATTTCGGCTTCAAAAAATGGAACATTTTCATGAAAAGATTTCTGCTTCAAAAAAGTTGAACATTTTCATGAAAAGATTTCGACTTCAAAAAAGTCTAAGATTTTCATGAAAAGATTTCTGCTTCAAAAAAATGGAACATTTTCATGAAAAGATTTCGGCTTCAAAAAAGTTGAACATTTTCATGAAAAGATTTCTGCTTCAAAAAAGTTGAAAATTTACATGAAAAGATTTCGACTTCAAAAAAGTCTAAGATTTTCATGAAAAGATTTCTGCTTCAAAAAAGTTGAAAATTTTCATGAAAAGATTTCGGCTTCAAAAAGTTGAAAATTTTCATGAAAAGATTTCGGCTTCAAAAAAGTTGAAAATTTTCATGAAAAGATTTTGGTTTCAAAAAGTTGAAAATTTTCATGAAAAGATTTCAGCTTCAAAAAGGTTGAAAACTTTCATGAACTATTTCGACTTCAAAAAAGTCGAAGATTTTCATGAAAAGATTTCGGCTTCAAAAAGTTGAAAATTTTCATGAAAAGATTTCGGCTGCAAAAAAGTCTAAAATTTTCATGAAAAGATCTATGCTTCAAAAAAGATGAAAATTTTCATGAAAAGATTTCGGCTTCAAAAAGTTGAAAATTTTCATGAAAAGATTTCGGCTTCAAAAAAGTTGACCATTTTCATGAAAAGATTTCGGCTTCAAAAAAGTTGACCATTTTCATGAAAAGATTTCGGCTTCAAAAAAGTTGAAAATTTTCATGAAAAGATTTCGGTTTCAAAAAGTTGAAAATTTTCATGAAAAGATTTCGGTTTCAAAAAGTTGAAAATTTTCATGAAAAGATCTCGGCTTCAAAAAAGTTGAACATTTTCATGAAGTATTTCGTCTTCAAAAAAATGGAACATTTTCATGAAAAGATTTCGGCTTCAAAAAAGTTGAAAATTTTCATGAAAAGATTTCGGCTTCAAAAAGTTGAAAATTTTCATGAAAAGATTTCGGTTTCAAAAAGTTGAACATTTTCATGAAAAGATCTCGGCTTCAAAAAAGTTGAACATTTTCATGAAAAGATTTCTGCTTCAAAAAAGTTGAAAATTTACATGAAAAGATTTCGACTTCAAAAAAGTTGAAAATTTTCATGAAGTATTTCGGCTGCAAAAAAATGGAACATTTTCATGAAAAGATTTCTGCTTCAAAAAAGTTGAAAATTTTCATGAAAAGATTTCGGCTTCAAAGAGTTGAAAATTTTCATGAAAAGATCTCGGCTTCAAAAAAGTTGAACATTTTCATGAAGTATTTCGTCTTCAAAAAAATGGAACATTTTCATGAAAAGATTTCGGCTTCAAAAAAGTTGAACATTTTCATGAAAAGATTTCGGCTTCAAAAAAGTTGAAAATTTACATGAAAAGATTTCGACTTCAAAAAAGTCTAAGATTTTCATGAAAAGATATCTGCTTCAAAAAAGTTGAAAATTTTCATGAAAAGATTTCGGCTTCAAAAAAGTTGAAAATTTTCATGAAGTATTTCGGCTGCAAAAAACTCTAAAATTTTCATGAAATGATCTATGCTTAAAAAAAGATGAAAATTTTCATGAAAAGATTTCGGCTTCAAAAAGTTGAAAATTTTCATGAAAAGATTTCGGCTTCAAAAAAGTTGACCATTTTCATGAAAAGATTTCGGTTTCAAAATGTTGAAAATTTTCATGAAAAGATTTCGGCTTCAAAAAAGTTAAAAATTTTCATGAAAAGATTTCGACTTCAAAAAAGTCTAACATTTTCATGAAAAGATTTCTGCTTCAAAAAAGTTTAAAATTTTCATGAAAAGATTTCGGCTTCAAAAAGTTGAAAATTTTCATGAAAAGATTTCGGTTTCAAAAAGTTGAAAATTTTCATGAAAAGATTTCAGCTTCAAAAAGGTTGAAAACTTTCATGAACTTTTTCGACTTCAAAAAAGTCGAAGATTTTCATGAAAAGATTTCTGCTTCAAAAAAGTTGAAAATTTTCATGAAAAGATTTCGGCTGCAAAAAAGTCTAAAATTTTCATGAAAAGATCTATGCTTCAAAAAAGATGAAAATTTTCATGAAAAGATTTCGGCTTCAAAAAGTTGAAAATTTTCATGAAAAGATTTCGGCTTCAAAAAAGTTGACCATTTTCATGAAAAGATTTCGGCTTCAAAAAAGTTGACCATTTTCATGAAAAGATTTCGGCTTCAAAAAAGTTGAAAATTTTCATGAAAAGATTTCGGTTTCAAAAAGTTGAAAATTTTCATGAAAAGATTTCGACTTCAAAAAAGTTGAAAATTTTCATGAAGTATTTCGGCTTCAAAAAAGTTTAACATTTTCATGAAAAGATTTCGGCTTCAAAAAAGTTGAACATTTTCATGAAAAGATTTCGGTTTCAAAAAGTTGAAAATTTTCATGAAAAGATTTCGGCTTCAAAAAAGTTAAAAATTTTCATGAAGTATTTCGGCTTCAAAAAAATGGAACATTTTCATGAAAAGATTTCGGCTTCAAAAAAGTTGAACATTTTCATGAAAAGATTTAGGCTTCAAAAAAGTTGAACATTTTCATGAAAAGATTTCTGCTTCAAAAAAGTTGAAAATTTACATGAAAAGATTTCGACTTCAAAAAAGTCTAAGATTTTCATGAAAAGATTTCTGCTTCAAAAAAGTTGAAAATTTTCATGAAAAGATTTCGGCTTCAAAAAGTTGAAAATTTTCATGAAAAGATTTCGGCTTTAAAAAAGTTGAAAATTTTCATGAAAAGATTTCGGCTTCAAAAAAGTTGAAAATTTTCATGAAAAGATTTTGGTTTCAAAAAGTTGAAAATTTTCATGAAAAGATTTCAGCTTCAAAAAGGTTGAAAACTTTCATGAACTATTTCGACTTCAAAAAAGTCGAAGATTTTCATGAAAAGATTTCGGCTTCAAAAAAGTTGAAAATTTTCATGAAGTATTTCGGCTGCAAAAAAATGGAACATTTTCATGAAAAGATTTCTGCTTCAAAAAAGTTGAAAATTTACATGAAAAGATTTCGACTTCAAAAAAGTCTAAGATTTTCATGAAAAGATTTCTGCTTCAAAAAAGTTGAAAATTTTCATGAAAAGATTTCGGCTTCAAAAAAGTTGACCATTTTCATGAAAAGATTTCGGTTTCAAAATGTTGAAAATTTTCATGAAAAGATTTCGGCTTCAAAAAAGTTAAAAATTTTCATGAAAAGATTTCGACTTCAAAAAAGTCTAACATTTTCATGAAAAGATTTCTGCTTCAAAAAAGTTTAAAATTTTCATGAAAAGATTTCGGCTTCAAAAAGTTGAAAATTTTCATGAAAAGATTTCGGTTTCAAAAAGTTGAAAATTTTCATGAAAAGATTTCAGCTTCAAAAAGGTTGAAAACTTTCATGAACTTTTTCGACTTCAAAAAAGTCGAAGATTTTCATGAAAAGATTTCGGCTTCAAAAAGTTGAAAATTTTCATGAAAAGATTTCGGCTGCAAAAAAGTCTAAAATTTTCATGAAAAGATCTATGCTTCAAAAAAGATGAAAATTTTCATGAAAAGATTTCGGCTTCAAAAAGTTGAAAATTTTCATGAAAAGATTTCGGCTTCAAAAAAGTTGACCATTTTCATGAAAAGATTTCGGCTTCAAAAAAGTTGACCATTTTCATGAAAAGATTTCGGCTTCAAAAAAGTTGAAAATTTTCATGAAAAGATTTTGGTTTCAAAAAGTTGAAAATTTTCATGAAAAGATTTCGACTTCAAAAAAGTTGAAAATTTTCATGAAAAGATTTCGGCTTCAAAAAAGTTTAACATTTTCATGAAAAGATTTCGGCTTCAAAAAAGTTGACCATTTTCATGAAAAGATTTCGGTTTCAAAAAGTTGAAAATTTTCATGAAAAGATTTCGGCTTCAAAAAAGTTAAAAATTTTCATGAAGTATTTCGGCTTCAAAAAAATGGAACATTTTCATGAAAAGATTTCGGCTTCAAAAAAGTTGAACATTTTCATGAAAAGATTTCGGCTTCAAAAAAGTTGAACATTTTCATGAAAAGATTTCTGCTTCAAAAAAGTTGAAAATTTACATGAAAAGATTTCGACTTCAAAAAAGTCTAAGATTTTCATGAAAAGATTTCTGCTTCAAAAAAGTTGAAAATTTTCATGAAAAGATTTCGGCTTCAAAAAGTTGAAAATTTTCATGAAAAGATTTCGGCTTCAAAAAGTTGAAAATTTTCATGAAAAGATTTCGGCTTCAAAAAAGTTGAAAATTTTCATGAAAAGATTTTGGTTTCAAAAAATTGAAAATTTTCATGAAAAGATTTCAGCTTCAAAAAGGTTGAAAACTTTCATGAACTATTTCGACTTCAAAAAAGTCGAAGATTTTCATGAAAAGATTTCGGCTTCAAAAAAGTTGAAAATTTTCATGAAGTATTTCGGCTGCAAAAAAATGGAACATTTTCATGAAAAGATTTCGGCTTCAAAAAAGTTGAAAATTTACATGAAAAGATTTCGACTTCAAAAAAGTCTAAGATTTTCATGAAAAGATTTCTGCTTCAAAAAAGTTGAAAATTTTCATGAAAAGATTTCGGCTTCAAAAAAGTTGACCATTTTCATGAAAAGATTTCGGCTTCAAAAAAGTTGAACATTTTCATGAAAAGATTTCGGCTTCAAAAAGTTGAAAATTTTCATTAAAAGATTTCGGCTGCAAAAAAGTCTAAAATTTTCATGAAAAGATCTATGCTTCAAAAAAGATGAAAATTTTCATGAAAAGATTTCGGCTTCAAAAAGTTGAAAATTTTCATGAAAAGATTTCTGCTTCAAAAAGTTGAAAATTTTCATGAAAAGATTTCTGCTTCAAAAAAGTTGACCATTTTCATGAAAAGATTTCGGCTTCAAAAAAGTTGAAAATTTTCATGAAAAGATTTCGGCTTCAAAAAAGTTTAAGATTTTCATGAAAAGATTTCTGCTTCAAAAAAGTTGAAAATTTTCATGAAAAGATTTCGGCTTCAAAAAGTTGAAAATTTTCATGAAAAGATTTCGGCTTCAAAAAGTTGACCATTTTCATGAAAAGATTTCGGCTTCAAAAAAGTTGAAAATTTTCATGAAAAGATTTCGGTTTCAAAAAGTTGAAAATTTTCATGACAGGATTTTGGCTTCAAAAAGGTTGAAAACTTTCATGAACTATTTCGACTTCAAAAAAGTCGAAGATTTTCATGAAAAGATTTCGGCTTCAAAAAAGTTGAACATTTTCATGAAGTATTTCGGCTGCAAAAAAATGGAACATTTTCATGAAAAGATTTCTGCTTCAAAAAAGTTGAAAATTTACATGAAAAGATTTCGACTTCAAAAAAGTCTAAGATTTTCATGAAAAGATTTCTGCTTCAAAAAAGTTGAAAATTTTCATGAAAAGATTTCGGCTTCAAAAAAGTTGAACATTTTCATGAAAAGATTTCGGCTTCAAAAAAGTTGAACATTTTCATGAAAAGATTTCGGCTTCAAAAAGTTGAAAATTTTCATTAAAAGATTTCGGCTGCAAAAAAGTCTAAAATTTTCATGAAAAGATCTATGCTTCAAAAAAGATGAAAATTTTCATGAAAAGATTTCGGCTTCAAAAAGTTGAAAATTTTCATGAAAAGATTTCTGCTTCAAAAAGTTGAAAATTTTCATGAAAAGATTTCGGCTTCAAAAAAGTTGACCATTTTCATGAAAAGATTTCGGCTTCAAAAAAGTTGAAAATTTTCATGAAAAGATTTCGGCTTCAAAAAAGTTTAAGATTTTCATGAAAAGATTTCTGCTTCAAAAAAGTTGAAAATTTTCATGAAAAGATTTCGGCTTCAAAAAGTTGAAAATTTTCATGAAAAGATTTCGGCTTCAAAAAGTTGACCATTTTCATGAAAAGATTTCTGCTTCAAAAAAGTTGAAAATTTTCATGAAAAGATTTCGGCTTCAAAGAGTTGAAAATTTTCATGAAAAGATCTCGGCTTCAAAAAAGTTGAACATTTTCATGAAGTATTTCGTCTTCAAAAAAATGGAACATTTTCATGAAAAGATTTCGGCTTCAAAAAAGTTGAACATTTTCATGAAAAGATTTCGGCTTCAAAAAAGTTGAAAATTTACATGAAAAGATTTCGACTTCAAAAAAGTCTAAGATTTTCATGAAAAGATATCTGCTTCAAAAAAGTTGAAAATTTTCATGAAAAGATTTCGGCTTCAAAAAAGTTGAAAATTTTCATGAAGTATTTCGGCTGCAAAAAACTCTAAAATTTTCATGAAATGATCTATGCTTAAAAAAAGATGAAAATTTTCATGAAAAGATTTCGGCTTCAAAAAGTTGAAAATTTTCATGAAAAGATTTCGGCTTCAAAAAAGTTGACCATTTTCATGAAAAGATTTCGGTTTCAAAATGTTGAAAATTTTCATGAAAAGATTTCGGCTTCAAAAAAGTTAAAAATTTTCATGAAAAGATTTCGACTTCAAAAAAGTCTAACATTTTCATGAAAAGATTTCTGCTTCAAAAAAGTTTAAAATTTTCATGAAAAGATTTCGGCTTCAAAAAGTTGAAAATTTTCATGAAAAGATTTCGGTTTCAAAAAGTTGAAAATTTTCATGAAAAGATTTCAGCTTCAAAAAGGTTGAAAACTTTCATGAACTTTTTCGACTTCAAAAAAGTCGAAGATTTTCATGAAAAGATTTCTGCTTCAAAAAAGTTGAAAATTTTCATGAAAAGATTTCGGCTGCAAAAAAGTCTAAAATTTTCATGAAAAGATCTATGCTTCAAAAAAGATGAAAATTTTCATGAAAAGATTTCGGCTTCAAAAAGTTGAAAATTTTCATGAAAAGATTTCGGCTTCAAAAAAGTTGACCATTTTCATGAAAAGATTTCGGCTTCAAAAAAGTTGACCATTTTCATGAAAAGATTTCGGCTTCAAAAAAGTTGAAAATTTTCATGAAAAGATTTCGGTTTCAAAAAGTTGAAAATTTTCATGAAAAGATTTCGACTTCAAAAAAGTTGAAAATTTTCATGAAGTATTTCGGCTTCAAAAAAGTTTAACATTTTCATGAAAAGATTTCGGCTTCAAAAAAGTTGAACATTTTCATGAAAAGATTTCGGTTTCAAAAAGTTGAAAATTTTCATGAAAAGATTTCGGCTTCAAAAAAGTTAAAAATTTTCATGAAGTATTTCGGCTTCAAAAAAATGGAACATTTTCATGAAAAGATTTCGGCTTCAAAAAAGTTGAACATTTTCATGAAAAGATTTAGGCTTCAAAAAAGTTGAACATTTTCATGAAAAGATTTCTGCTTCAAAAAAGTTGAAAATTTACATGAAAAGATTTCGACTTCAAAAAAGTCTAAGATTTTCATGAAAAGATTTCTGCTTCAAAAAAGTTGAAAATTTTCATGAAAAGATTTCGGCTTCAAAAAGTTGAAAATTTTCATGAAAAGATTTCGGCTTCAAAAAGTTGAAAATTTTCATGAAAAGATTTCGGCTTCAAAAAAGTTGAAAATTTTCATGAAAAGATTTTGGTTTCAAAAAGTTGAAAATTTTCATGAAAAGATTTCAGCTTCAAAAAGGTTGAAAACTTTCATGAACTATTTCGACTTCAAAAAAGTCGAAGATTTTCATGAAAAGATTTCGGCTTCAAAAAAGTTGAAAATTTTCATGAAGTATTTCGGCTGCAAAAAAATGGAACATTTTCATGAAAAGATTTCTGCTTCAAAAAAGTTGAAAATTTACATGAAAAGATTTCGACTTCAAAAAAGTCTAAGATTTTCATGAAAAGATTTCTGCTTCAAAAAAGTTGAAAATTTTCATGAAAAGATTTCGGCTTCAAAAAAGTTGACCATTTTCATGAAAAGATTTCGGTTTCAAAATGTTGAAAATTTTCATGAAAAGATTTCGGCTTCAAAAAAGTTAAAAATTTTCATGAAAAGATTTCGACTTCAAAAAAGTCTAACATTTTCATGAAAAGATTTCTGCTTCAAAAAAGTTTAAAATTTTCATGAAAAGATTTCGGCTTCAAAAAGTTGAAAATTTTCATGAAAAGATTTCGGTTTCAAAAAGTTGAAAATTTTCATGAAAAGATTTCAGCTTCAAAAAGGTTGAAAACTTTCATGAACTTTTTCGACTTCAAAAAAGTCGAAGATTTTCATGAAAAGATTTCGGCTTCAAAAAGTTGAAAATTTTCATGAAAAGATTTCGGCTGCAAAAAAGTCTAAAATTTTCATGAAAAGATCTATGCTTCAAAAAAGATGAAAATTTTCATGAAAAGATTTCGGCTTCAAAAAGTTGAAAATTTTCATGAAAAGATTTCGGCTTCAAAAAAGTTGACCATTTTCATGAAAAGATTTCGGCTTCAAAAAAGTTGACCATTTTCATGAAAAGATTTCGGCTTCAAAAAAGTTGAAAATTTTCATGAAAAGATTTCGGTTTCAAAAAGTTGAAAATTTTCATGAAAAGATTTCGACTTCAAAAAAGTTGAAAATTTTCATGAAAAGATTTCGGCTTCAAAAAAGTTTAACATTTTCATGAAAAGATTTCGGCTTCAAAAAAGTTGACCATTTTCATGAAAAGATTTCGGTTTCAAAAAGTTGAAAATTTTCATGAAAAGATTTCGGCTTCAAAAAAGTTAAAAATTTTCATGAAGTATTTCGGCTTCAAAAAAATGGAACATTTTCATGAAAAGATTTCGGCTTCAAAAAAGTTGAACATTTTCATGAAAAGATTTCGGCTTCAAAAAAGTTGAACATTTTCATGAAAAGATTTCTGCTTCAAAAAAGTTGAAAATTTACATGAAAAGATTTCGACTTCAAAAAAGTCTAAGATTTTCATGAAAAGATTTCTGCTTCAAAAAAGTTGAAAATTTTCATGAAAAGATTTCGGCTTCAAAAAGTTGAAAATTTTCATGAAAAGATTTCGGCTTCAAAAAGTTGAAAATTTTCATGAAAAGATTTCGGCTTCAAAAAAGTTGAAAATTTTCATGAAAAGATTTTGGTTTCAAAAAGTTGAAAATTTTCATGAAAAGATTTCAGCTTCAAAAAGGTTGAAAACTTTCATGAACTATTTCGACTTCAAAAAAGTCGAAGATTTTCATGAAAAGATTTCGGCTTCAAAAAAGTTGAAAATTTTCATGAAGTATTTCGGCTGCAAAAAAATGGAACATTTTCATGAAAAGATTTCTGCTTCAAAAAAGTTGAAAATTTACATGAAAAGATTTCGACTTCAAAAAAGTCTAAGATTTTCATGAAAAGATTTCTGCTTCAAAAAAGTTGAAAATTTTCATGAAAAGATTTCGGCTTCAAAAAAGTTGACCATTTTCATGAAAAGATTTCGGCTTCAAAAAAGTTGAACATTTTCATGAAAAGATTTCGGCTTCAAAAAGTTGAAAATTTTCATTAAAAGATTTCGGCTGCAAAAAAGTCTAAAATTTTCATGAAAAGATCTATGCTTCAAAAAAGATGAAAATTTTCATGAAAAGATTTCGGCTTCAAAAAGTTGAAAATTTTCATGAAAAGATTTCTGCTTCAAAAAGTTGAAAATTTTCATGAAAAGATTTCGGCTTCAAAAAAGTTGACCATTTTCATGAAAAGATTTCGGCTTCAAAAAAGTTGAAAATTTTCATGAAAAGATTTCGGCTTCAAAAAAGTTTAAGATTTTCATGAAAAGATTTCTGCTTCAAAAAAGTTGAAAATTTTCATGAAAAGATTTCGGCTTCAAAAAGTTGAAAATTTTCATGAAAAGATTTCGGCTTCAAAAAGTTGACCATTTTCATGAAAAGATTTCGGCTTCAAAAAAGTTGAAAATTTTCATGAAAAGATTTCGGTTTCAAAAAGTTGAAAATTTTCATGACAGGATTTTGGCTTCAAAAAGGTTGAAAACTTTCATGAACTATTTCGACTTCAAAAAAGTCGAAGATTTTCATGAAAAGATTTCGGCTTCAAAAAAGTTGAACATTTTCATGAAAAGATTTCGGCTTCAAAAAAGTTAAAAATTTTCATGAAAAGATTTCTGCTTCAAAAAAGTTGAAAATTTTCATGAAAAGATTTCGGCTTCAAAAAGTTGAAAATTTTCATGAAAAGATTTCGGCTTCAAAAAGTTGAAAATTTTCATGAAAAGATTTCGGCTTCAAAAAAGTTGAAAATTTTCATGAAAAGATTTTGGTTTCAAAAAGGTTGAAAACTTTCATGAACTATTTCGACTTCAAAACAGTCGAAGATTTTCATGAAAAGATTTCGGCTTCAAAAAGTTGAAAATTTTCATGAAAAGATTTCGGCTTCAAAAAGTTGAAAATTTTCATGAAAAGATTTCGGCTTCAAAAAAGTTGAAAATTTTCATGAAAAGATTTCGGCTTCAAAAAGGTTGAAAACTTTCATGAACTATTTCGACTTCAAAAAAGTCGAAGATTTTCATGAAAAGATTTCGGCTTCAAAAAGTTGAAAATTTTCATGAAAAGATTTCGGCTGCAAAAAAGTTGACCATTTTCATGAAAAGATTTCGGCTTCAAAAAAGTTGAAAATTTTCATGAAAAGATTTCGGCTTCAAAAAAGTTGAAAATTTTCATGAAGTATTTCGGCTTCAAAAAAATGGAACATTTTCATGAAAAGATTTCGGCTTCAAAAAAGTTGACCATTTTCATGAAGTATTTCTGCTTCAAAAAAGTTGAAAATTTACATGAAAAGATTTCTGCTTCAAAAAAGTTGAAAATTTTCATGAAAAGATTTCGACTTCAAAAAAGTCTAAGATTTTCATGAAAAGATTTCTGCTTCAAAAAAGTCTAAGATTTTCATGAAAAGATTTCGGCTTCAAAAAGTTGAAAATTTTCATGAAAAGATCTATGCTTCAAAAAAAATGAAAATTTTCATGAAAAGATTTCGGCTTCAAAAAGTTGAAAACTTTCATGAAAAGATTTCGGCTTCAAAAAGTTGAAAATTTTCATTAAAAGATTTCGGCTGCAAAAAAGTTGAAAATTTACATGAAAAGATTTCGACTTCAAAAAAGTCTAAGATTTTCATGAAAAGATTTCTGCTTCAAAAAAGTCTAAGATTTTCATGAAAAGATTTCGGCTTCAAAAAGTTGAAAATTTTCATGAAAAGATCTATGCTTCAAAAAAAATGAAAATTTTCATGAAAAGATTTCGGCTTCAAAAAGTTGAAAATTTTCATGAAAAGATTTCTGCTTCAAAAAGTTGAAAATTTTCATGAAAAGATTTCGGCTTCAAAAAGTTGAAAATTTTCATGAAAAGATTTCTGCTTCAAAAAAGTTGAAAATTTTCATGAAAAGATTTTGGTTTCAAAAAGTTGAAAATTTTCATGAAAAGATTTCAGCTTCAAAAAGGTTGAAAACTTTCATGAACTATTTCGACTTCAAAAAAGTCGAAGATTTTCATGAAAAGATTTCGGCTTCAAAAAGTTGAAAATTTTCATTAAAAGATTTCGGCTGCAAAAAAGTCTAAAATTTTCCTGAAAAGATCTATGCTTCAAAAAAGATGAAAATTTTCATGAAAAGATTTCGGCTTCAAAAAGTTGAAATTTTTCATGAAAAGATTTCGGCTTCAAAAAAGTTGTTCATTTTCATGAAAAGATTTCGGCTTCAAAAAAGTTGACCATTTTCATGAAAAGATTTCGGCTTCAAAAAAATTGAAAGTTTTCATGAAAAGATTTCGGTTTCAAAAAGTTGAAAATTTTCATGAAAAGATTTCAGCTTCAAAAAGGTTGAAAATTTTCATGACAGGATTTTGGCTTCAAAAAGGTTGAAAACTTTCATGAACTATTTCGACTTCAAAAAAGTCGAAGATTTTCATGAAAAGATTTCGGCTTCAAAAAAGTTGAAAATTTTCATGAAGTATTTCGGCTGCAAAAAAATGGAACATTTTCATGAAAAGATTTCGGCTTCAAAAAAGTTGACCATTTTCATGAAAAGATTTCGGTTTCAAAAAGTTGAAAATTTTCATGAAAAGATTTCTGCTTCAAAAAAGTTGAAAATTTTCATGACAGGATTTTGGCTTCAAAAAGGTTGAAAACTTTCATGAACTATTTCGACTTCAAAAAAGTCGAAGATTTTCATGAAAAGATTTCGGCTTCAAAAAAGTTGAAAATTTTCATGAAGTATTTCTGCTTCAAAAAAGTTGAAAATTTACATGAAAAGATTTCGACTTCAAAAAAGTCTAAGATTTTCATGAAAAGATTTCTGCTTCAAAAAGTTGAAAATTTTCATGAAAAGATTTCGGCTTCAAAAAAGTTGACCATTTTCATGAAAAGATTTCGGCTTCAAAAAAGTTGAAAATTTTCATGAAAAGATTTCGGCTTCAAAAAAGTTTAAGATTTTCATGAAAAGATTTCTGCTACAAAAAAGTTGAAAATTTTCATGACAGGATTTTGGCTTCAAAAAGGTTGAAAACTTTCATGAACTATTTCGACTTCAAAAAAGTCGAAGATTTTCATGAAAAGATTTCGGCTTCAAAAAAGTTGAAAATTTTCATGAAAAGATTTCGGTTTCAAAAAGTTGAAAATTTTCATGAAAAGATCTCGGCTTCAAAAAAGTTGAACATTTTCATGAAGTATTTCGTCTTCAAAAAAATGGAACATTTTCATGAAAAGATTTCGGCTTCAAAAAACTTGAACATTTTCATGAAAAGATTTCGGCTTCAAAAAAGTTGAACATTTTCATGAAAAGATTTCTGCTTCAAAAAAGTTGAAAATTTACATGAAAAGATTTCGACTTCAAAAAATGGAACATTTTCATGAAAAGATTTCTGCTTCAAAAAAGTTGAACATTTTCATGAAAAGATTTCGACTTCAAAAAAGTCTAAGATTTTCATGAAAAGATTTCTGCTTCAAAAAAATGGAACATTTTCATGAAAAGATTTCGGCTTCAAAAAAGTTGAACATTTTCATGAAAAGATTTCGGCTTCAAAAAAGTTGAACATTTTCATGAAAAGATTTCTGCTTCAAAAAAGTTGAAAATTTACATGAAAAGATTTCGACTTCAAAAAAGTCTAAGATTTTCATGAAAAGATTTCTGCTTCAAAAAAGTTGAAAATTTTCATGAAAAGATTTCGGCTTCAAAAAGTTGAAAATTTTCATGAAAAGATTTCGGCTTCAAAAAAGTTGAAAATTTTCATGAAAAGATTTTGGTTTCAAAAAGTTGAAAATTTTCATGAAAAGATTTCAGCTTCAAAAAGGTTGAAAACTTTCATGAACTATTTCGACTTCAAAAAAGTCGAAGATTTTCATGAAAAGATTTCGGCTTCAAAAAGTTGAAAATTTTCATGAAAAGATTTCGGCTGCAAAAAAGTCTAAAATTTTCATGAAAAGATCTATGCTTCAAAAAAGATGGAAATTTTCATGAAAAGATTTCGGCTTCAAAAAGTTGAAAATTTTCATGAAAAGATTTCGGCTTCAAAAAAGTTGACCATTTTCATGAAAAGATTTCGGCTTCAAAAAAGTTGACCATTTTCATGAAAAGATTTCGGCTTCAAAAAAGTTGAAAATTTTCATGAAAAGATTTCGGTTTCAAAAAGTTGAAAATTTTCATGAAAAGATTTCGGTTTCAAAAAGTTGAAAATTTTCATGAAAAGATCTCGGCTTCAAAAAAGTTGAACATTTTCATGAAGTATTTCGTCTTCAAAAAAATGGAACATTTTCATGAAAAGATTTCGGCTTCAAAAAAGTTGAACATTTTCATGAAAAGATTTCGGCTTCAAAAAAGTTGAACATTTTCATGAAAAGATTTCTGCTTCAAAAAAGTTGAAAATTTACATGAAAAGATTTCGACTTCAAAAAATGGAACATTTTCATGAAAAGATTTCTGCTTCAAAAAAGTTGAAAATTTACATGAAAAGATTTCGACTTCAAAAAATGGAACATTTTCATGAAAAGATTTCGGCTGCAAAAAAGTTGAACATTTTCATGAAAAGATTTCGGCTTCAAAAAAGTTGAACATTTTCATGAAAAGATTTCTGCTTCAAAAAAGTTGAAAATTTACATGAAAAGATTTCGGCTTCAAAAAAGTTGAAAATTTTCATGAAAAGATTTCGGTTTCAAAAAGTTGAAAATTTTCATGAAAAGATTTCGACTTCAAAAAATTTGAAAATTTTCATGAAGTATTTCGGCTTCAAAAAAATGGAACATTTTCATGAAAAGATTTCGGCTTCAAAAAAGTTGAACATTTTCATGAAAAGATTTCGGCTTCAAAAAAGTTGAAAATTTTCATAAAGTATTTCGGCTTCAAAAAAATGGAACATTTTCATGAAAAGATTTCGGCTTCAAAAAAGTTGAACATTTTCATGAAAAGATTTTGGTTTCAAAAAAGTTGAACATTTTCATGAAAAGATTTCTGCTTCAAAAAGTTGAAAATTTTCATGAAAAGATCTCGTTTTCAAAAAAGTTGAACATTTTCATGAAAAGATTTTGGCTTCAAAAAAGTTGAACATTTTCATGAAAAGACTTTGGTTTCAAAAAGTTGAAAATTTTCATAAAAAGATCTCGGCTTCAAAAAAGTTGAACATTTTCATGATAGATTTCGGCTTCAAAAAAGTTGACCATTTTCATGAAAAGATTTCTGCTTCAAAAAAGTTGAAAATTTACATGAAAAGATTTCGACTTCAAAAAAGTTGACCATTTTCATGAAAAGATTTCTGCTTCAAAAAAGTTGAAAATTTACATGAAAAGATTTCGACTTCAAAAAAGTTTAAGATTTTCATGAAAAGATTTCTGCTTCAAAAAAGTTGAAAATTTTCATGAAAAGATTTCGGCTTCAAAAAGTTGACCATTTTCATGAAAAGATTTCGGCTTCAAAAAGTTGAAAATTTTCATGAAAAGATTTCGGCTTCAAAAAGTTGACCATTTTCATGAAAAGATTTCGGCTTCAAAAAAGTTGAAAATTTTCATGAAAAGATTTCGGTTTCAAAAAGTTGAAAATTTTCATGAAAAGATTTCGGCTTCAAAAAAGTTGAAAATTTTCATGAAGTATTTCGGCTTCAAAAAAATGGAACATTTTCATGAAAAGATTTCGGCTTCAAAAATGTTGACCATTTTCATGAAAAGATTTCGGTTTCAAAAAGTTGAAAATTTTCATGAAAAGATTTCGGCTTCAAAAAAGTTAAAAATTTTCATGAAGTATTTCAGCTTCAAAAAAATGGAACATTTTCATGAAAAGATTTCGGCTTCAAAAAAGTTGAACATTTTCATGAAAAGATTTTGGTTTCAAAAAAGTTGAACATTTTCATGAAAAGATTTCTGCTTCAAAAAGTTGAAAATTTTCATGAAAAGATCTCGTTTTCAAAAAAGTTGAACATTTTCATGAAAAGATTTCGGCTTCAAAAAAATGGAACATTTTCATGAAAAGATTTCGGCTTCAAAAAAGTTGAACATTTTCATGAAAAGATTTCAGCTTCAAAAAGGTTGAAAACTTTCATGAACTATTTCGACTTCAAAAAAGTCGAAGATTTTCATGAAAAGATTTCGGCTTCAAAAAGTTGAAAATTTTCATGAAAAGATTTCGGCTGCAAAAAAGTCTAAAATTTTCATGAAAAGATCTATGCTTCAAAAAAGATGAAAATTTTCATGAAAAGATTTCGGCTTCAAAAAAGTCTAAGATTTTCATGAAAAGATATCTGCTTTAAAAAAGTTGAAAATTTTCATGAAAAGATTTCTGCTTCAAAAAAGTTGAAAATTTTCATGAAAAGATTTCGGCTTCAAAAAGTTGAAAATTTTCATGAAAAGATTTCGGCTTCAAAAAGTTGAAAATTTTCATGAAAAGATTTCGGCTTCAAAAAAGTTGAAAATTTTCATGAAGTATTTCGGCTGCAAAAAAATGGAACATTTTCATGAAAAGATTTCTGTTTCAAAAAAGTTAAAAATTTACATGAAAAGATTTCGACTTCAAAAAAGTCTAAGATTTTCATGAAAAGATATCTGCTTCAAAAAAGTTGAAAATTTTCATGAAAAGATTTCTGCTTCAAAAAAGTTGAAAATTTTCATGAAAAGATTTCGGCTTCAAAAAAGTTGAAAATTTTCATGAAAAGATTTCGGTTTCAAAAAGTTGAAAATTTTCATAAAAAGATTTCGGCTTCAAAAAAGTTGAAAATTTTCATGAAGTATTTCGGCTTCAAAAAAATGGAACATTTTCATGAAAAGATTTCGGCTTCAAAAAGTTGACCATTTTCATGAAAAGATTTCGGCTTCAAAAAAGTTGAAAATTTTCATGAAAAGATTTTGGTTTCAAAAAAGTTGAACATTTTCATGAAAAGATTTCTGCTTCAAAAAGTTGAAAATTTTCATGAAAAGATCTATGCTTTAAAAAAGATGAAAATTTTCATGAAAAGATTTCGGCTTCAAAAAGTTGAAAATTTTCATGAAAAGATTTCGGCTTCAAAAAAGTTGAAAAATTTCATGAAAAGATTTCGGTTTCAAAAAGTTGACCATTTTCATGAAAAGATTTCGGCTTCAAAAAGTTGAAAATTTTCATGAAAAGATTTCGGCTTCAAAAAGTTGACCATTTTCATGAAAAGATTTCGGCTTCAAAAAAGTTGAAAATTTTCATGAAAAGATTTCGGTTTCAAAAAGTTGAAAATTTTCATGAAAAGATTTCGGCTTCAAAAAAGTTGAAAATTTTCATGAAGTATTTCTGCTTCAAAAAAATGGAACATTTTCATGAAAAGATTTCGGCTTCAAAAATGTTGACCATTTTCATGAAAAGATTTCGGTTTCAAAAAGTTGAAAATTTTCATGAAAAGATTTCGGCTTCAAAAAAGTTAAAAATTTTCATGAAGTATTTCAGCTTCAAAAAAATGGAACATTTTCATGAAAAGATTTCGGCTTCAAAAAAGTTGAACATTTTCATGAAAAGATTTTGGTTTCAAAAAAGTTGAACATTTTCATGAAAAGATTTCTGCTTCAAAAAGTTGAAAATTTTCATGAAAAGATCTCGTTTTCAAAAAAGTTGAACATTTTCATGAAAAGATTTCGGCTTCAAAAAACTTGAACATTTTCATGAAAAGATTTCGGCTTCAAAAAAGTTGAACATTTTCATGAAAAGATTTCAGCTTCAAAAAGGTTGAAAACTTTCATGAACTATTTCGACTTCAAAAAAGTCGAAGATTTTCATGAAAAGATTTCGGCTTCAAAAAGTTGAAAATTTTCATGAAAAGATTTCGGCTGCAAAAAAGTCTAAAATTTTCATGAAAAGATCTATGCTTCAAAAAAGATGAAAATTTTCATGAAAAGATTTCGGCTTCAAAAAAGTCTAAGATTTTCATGAAAAGATATCTGCTTTAAAAAAGTTGAAAATTTTCATGAAAAGATTTCTGCTTCAAAAAAGTTGAAAATTTTCATGAAAAGATTTCGGCTTCAAAAAGTTGAAAATTTTCATGAAAAGATTTCGGCTTCAAAAAGTTGACCATTTTCATGAAAAGATTTCGGCTTCAAAAAAGTTGAAAATTTTCATGAAAAGATTTTGGTTTCAAAAAAGTTGAACATTTTCATGAAAAGATTTCTGCTTCAAAAAGTTGAAAATTTTCATGAAAAGATCTATGCTTTAAAAAAGATGAAAATTTTCATGAAAAGATTTCGGCTTCAAAAAGTTGAAAATTTTCATGAAAAGATTTCGGCTTCAAAAAAGTTGAAAAATTTCATGAAAAGATTTCGGTTTCAAAAAGTTGACCATTTTCATGAAAAGATTTCGGCTTCAAAAAGTTGAAAATTTTCATGAAAAGATTTCGGCTTCAAAAAGTTGACCATTTTCATGAAAAGATTTCGGCTTCAAAAAAGTTGAAAATTTTCATGAAAAGATTTCGGTTTCAAAAAGTTGAAAATTTTCATGAAAAGATTTCGGCTTCAAAAAAGTTGAAAATTTTCATGAAGTATTTCGGCTTCAAAAAAATGGAACATTTTCATGAAAAGATTTCGGCTTCAAAAATGTTGACCATTTTCATGAAAAGATTTCGGTTTCAAAAAGTTGAAAATTTTCATGAAAAGATTTCGGCTTCAAAAAAGTTAAAAATTTTCATGAAGTATTTCAGCTTCAAAAAAATGGAACATTTTCATGAAAAGATTTCGGCTTCAAAAAAGTTGAACATTTTCATGAAAAGATTTTGGTTTCAAAAAAGTTGAACATTTTCATGAAAAGATTTCTGCTTCAAAAAGTTGAAAATTTTCATGAAAAGATCTCGTTTTCAAAAAAGTTGAACATTTTCATGAAAAGATTTCGGCTTCAAAAAACTTGAACATTTTCATGAAAAGATTTCGGCTTCAAAAAAGTTGAACATTTTCATGAAAAGATTTCAGCTTCAAAAAGGTTGAAAACTTTCATGAACTATTTCGACTTCAAAAAAGTCGAAGATTTTCATGAAAAGATTTCGGCTTCAAAAAGTTGAAAATTTTCATGAAAAGATTTCGGCTGCAAAAAAGTCTAAAATTTTCATGAAAAGATCTATGCTTCAAAAAAGATGAAAATTTTCATGAAAAGATTTCGGCTTCAAAAAAGTCTAAGATTTTCATGAAAAGATATCTGCTTTAAAAAAGTTGAAAATTTTCATGAAAAGATTTCTGCTTCAAAAAAGTTGAAAATTTTCATGAAAAGATTTCGGCTTCAAAAAGTTGAAAATTTTCATGAAAAGATTTCGGCTTCAAAAAGTTGAAAATTTTCATGAAAAGATTTCGGCTTCAAAAAAGTTGAAAATTTTCATGAAGTATTTCGGCTGCAAAAAAATGGAACATTTTCATGAAAAGATTTCTGTTTCAAAAAAGTTAAAAATTTACATGAAAAGATTTCGACTTCAAAAAAGTCTAAGATTTTCATGAAAAGATATCTGCTTCAAAAAAGTTGAAAATTTTCATGAAAAGATTTCTGCTTCAAAAAAGTTGAAAATTTTCATGAAAAGATTTCGGCTTCAAAAAAGTTGAAAATTTTCATGAAAAGATTTCGGTTTCAAAAAGTTGAAAATTTTCATAAAAAGATTTCGGCTTCAAAAAAGTTGAAAATTTTCATGAAGTATTTCGGCTTCAAAAAAATGGAACATTTTCATGAAAAGATTTCGGCTTCAAAAAAGTTGAAAATTTTCATGAAAAGATTTTGGTTTCAAAAAAGTTGAACATTTTCATGAAAAGATTTCTGCTTCAAAAAGTTGAAAATTTTCATGAAAAGATCTATGCTTTAAAAAAGATGAAAATTTTCATGAAAAGATTTCGGCTTCAAAAAGTTGAAAATTTTCATGAAAAGATTTCGGCTTCAAAAAAGTTGAAAAATTTCATGAAAAGATTTCGGTTTCAAAAAGTTGAAAATTTTCATGAAAAGATCTCGGCTTCAAAAAAGTTGAACATTTTCATGAAGTATTTCGTCTTCAAAAAAATGGAACATTTTCATGAAAAGATTTCGGCTTCAAAAAACTTGAACATTTTCATGAAAAGATTTCGGCTTCAAAAAAGTTGAACATTTTCATGAAAAGATTTCTGCTTCAAAA
This sequence comes from Labrus bergylta, assembly GCF_963930695.1. Classification (NCBI taxonomy): domain Eukaryota; kingdom Metazoa; phylum Chordata; class Actinopteri; order Labriformes; family Labridae; genus Labrus; species Labrus bergylta. The sequence continues at coordinate 57,253 of NW_027077289.1, read as the reverse complement.
AAGTTGAAAATTTACATGAAAAGATTTCGATTTCAAAAAAGTCTAAGATTTTCATGAAAAGATATCTGCTTCAAAAAAGTTGAAAATTTTCATGAAAAGATTTCGGCTTCAAAAAAGTTGAAAATTTTCATGAAGTATTTCGGCTGCAAAAAAGTCTAAAATTTTCATGAAAAGATTTATGCTTTAAAAAAGATGAAAATTTTCATGAAAAGATTTCGGCTTCAAAAAGTTGAAAATTTTCATGAAAAGATTTCGGCTTCAAAAAAGTTGACCATTTTCATGAAAAGATTTCGGCTTCAAAAAAGTTGAAAATTTTCATGAAAAGATTTCGGTTTCAAAAAGTTGAAAATTTTCATGAAAAGATTTCTGCTTCAAAAAAGTTGAAAATTTTCATGACAGGATTTTGGCTTCAAAAAGGGTTGAAAACTTTCATGAACTATTTCAACTTCAAAAAAGTCGAAGATTTTCATGAAAAGATTTCGGCTTCAAAAAAGTTGAAAATTTTCATGAAAAGATTTCGGCTTCAAAAAAGTTTAAGATTTTCATGAAAAGATTTCTGCTTCAAAAAAGTGGAAAATTTTCATGAAAAGATTTCGGCTTCAAAAAAGTTGAACATTTTTATGAAAAGATTTCTGCTTCAAAAAGTTGAAAATTTTCATGAAAAGATTTTGGTGTCAAAAAAATTGAACATTTTCATGAAAAGATTTCGGCTTCAAAAAAGTTGAACATTTTCATAAAAAGATTTCTGCTTCAAAAAAGTTGAAAATTTTCATGAAAAGATTTCGGCTTAAAAAGTTGAACATTTTCATGAAAAGATTTCGGCTTCAAAAAAGTTGACCATTTTCATGAAAAGATTTCGGTTTCAAAAATTTGAAAATTTTCATGAAAAGATTTCGACTTCAAAAAAGTCTAAGATTTTCATGAAAAGATTTCGGCTTCAAAAAGTTGAAAATTTTCATGAAAAGATTTCGGTTTCAAAAAGTTGAAAATTTTCATGAAAAGATCTCGGCTTCAAAAAAGTTGAACATTTTCATGAAGTATTTCGTCTTCAAAAAAATGGAACATTTTCATGAAAAGATTTCGGCTTCAAAAAACTTGAACATTTTCATGAAAAGATTTCGGCTTCAAAAAAGTTGAACATTTTCATGAAAAGATTTCTGCTTCAAAAAAGTTGAAAATTTACATGAAAAGATTTCGACTTCAAAAAAGTCTAAGATTTTCATGAAAAGATATCTGCTTCAAAAAAGTTGAAAATTTTCATGAAAAGATTTCGGCTTCAAAAAAGTTGAAAATTTTCATGAAGTATTTCGGCTGCAAAAAAATGGAACATTTTCATGAAAAGATTTCTGCTTCAAAAAAGTTGACCATTTTCATGAAAAGATTTCGGTTTCAAAAAGTTGAAAATTTTCATGAAAAGATTTCTGCTTCAAAAAAGTTGAAAATTTTCATGACAGGATTTTGGCTTCAAAAAGGTTGAAAACTTTCATGAACTATTTCGACTTCAAAAAAGTCGAAGATTTTCATGAAAAGATTTCGGCTTCAAAAAAGTTGAAAATTTTCATGAAGTATTTCTGCTTCAAAAAAGTTGAAAATTTACATGAAAAGATTTCGACTTCAAAAAAGTCTAAGATTTTCATGAAAAGATTTCTGCTTCAAAAAAGTTTGAAAATTTTCATGAAAAGATTTCGGCTTCAAAAAGTTGAAAATTTTCATGAAAAGATTTCGGCTTCAAAAAAGTTGACCATTTTCATGAAAAGATTTCGGCTTCAAAAAAGTTGAAAATTTTCATGAAAAGATTTCGGCTTCAAAAAAGTTTAAGATTTTCATGAAAAGATTTCTGCTACAAAAAAGTTGAAAATTTTCATGACAGGATTTTGGCTTCAAAAAGGTTGAAAACTTTCATGAACTATTTCGACTTCAAAAAAGTCGAAGATTTTCATGAAAAGATTTCGGCTTCAAAAAAGTTGAAAATTTTCATGAAAAGATTTCGGTTTCAAAAAGTTGAAAATTTTCATGAAAAGATCTCGGCTTCAAAAAAGTTGAACATTTTCATGAAGTATTTCGTCTTCAAAAAAATGGAACATTTTCATGAAAAGATTTCGGCTTCAAAAAACTTGAACATTTTCATGAAAAGATTTCGGCTTCAAAAAAGTTGAACATTTTCATGAAAAGATTTCTGCTTCAAAAAAGTTGAAAATTTACATGAAAAGATTTCGACTTCAAAAAATGGAACATTTTCATGAAAAGATTTCTGCTTCAAAAAAGTTGAACATTTTCATGAAAAGATTTCGACTTCAAAAAAGTCTAAGATTTTCATGAAAAGATTTCTGCTTCAAAAAAATGGAACATTTTCATGAAAAGATTTCGGCTTCAAAAAAGTTGAACATTTTCATGAAAAGATTTCGGCTTCAAAAAAGTTGAACATTTTCATGAAAAGATTTCTGCTTCAAAAAAGTTGAAAATTTACATGAAAAGATTTCGACTTCAAAAAAGTCTAAGATTTTCATGAAAAGATTTCTGCTTCAAAAAAGTTGAAAATTTTCATGAAAAGATTTCGGCTTCAAAAAGTTGAAAATTTTCATGAAAAGATTTCGGCTTCAAAAAAGTTGAAAATTTTCATGAAAAGATTTTGGTTTCAAAAAGTTGAAAATTTTCATGAAAAGATTTCAGCTTCAAAAAGGTTGAAAACTTTCATGAACTATTTCGACTTCAAAAAAGTCGAAGATTTTCATGAAAAGATTTCGGCTTCAAAAAGTTGAAAATTTTCATGAAAAGATTTCGGCTGCAAAAAAGTCTAAAATTTTCATGAAAAGATCTATGCTTCAAAAAAGATGGAAATTTTCATGAAAAGATTTCGGCTTCAAAAAGTTGAAAATTTTCATGAAAAGATTTCGGCTTCAAAAAAGTTGACCATTTTCATGAAAAGATTTCGGCTTCAAAAAAGTTGACCATTTTCATGAAAAGATTTCGGCTTCAAAAAAGTTGAAAATTTTCATGAAAAGATTTCGGTTTCAAAAAGTTGAAAATTTTCATGAAAAGATTTCGGTTTCAAAAAGTTGAAAATTTTCATGAAAAGATCTCGGCTTCAAAAAAGTTGAACATTTTCATGAAGTATTTCGTCTTCAAAAAAATGGAACATTTTCATGAAAAGATTTCGGCTTCAAAAAAGTTGAACATTTTCATGAAAAGATTTCGGCTTCAAAAAAGTTGAACATTTTCATGAAAAGATTTCTGCTTCAAAAAAGTTGAAAATTTACATGAAAAGATTTCGACTTCAAAAAATGGAACATTTTCATGAAAAGATTTCTGCTTCAAAAAAGTTGAACATTTTCATGAAAAGATTTCGACTTCAAAAAAGTCTAAGATTTTCATGAAAAGATTTCTGCTTCAAAAAAGTTGAACATTTTCATGAAAAGATTTCGGCTGCAAAAAAGTTGAACATTTTCATGAAAAGATTTCGGCTTCAAAAAAGTTGAACATTTTCATGAAAAGATTTCTGCTTCAAAAAAGTTGAAAATTTACATGAAAAGATTTCGGCTTCAAAAAAGTTGAAAATTTTCATGAAAAGATTTCGGTTTCAAAAAGTTGAAAATTTTCATGAAAAGATTTCGACTTCAAAAAATTTGAAAATTTTCATGAAGTATTTCGGCTTCAAAAAAATGGAACATTTTCATGAAAAGATTTCGGCTTCAAAAAAGTTGAACATTTTCATGAAAAGATTTCGGCTTCAAAAAAGTTGAAAATTTTCATAAAGTATTTCGGCTTCAAAAAAATGGAACATTTTCATGAAAAGATTTCGGCTTCAAAAAAGTTGAACATTTTCATGAAAAGATTTTGGTTTCAAAAAAGTTGAACATTTTCATGAAAAGATTTCTGCTTCAAAAAGTTGAAAATTTTCATGAAAAGATCTCGTTTTCAAAAAAGTTGAACATTTTCATGAAAAGATTTTGGCTTCAAAAAAGTTGAACATTTTCATGAAAAGACTTTGGTTTCAAAAAGTTGAAAATTTTCATAAAAAGATCTCGGCTTCAAAAAAGTTGAACATTTTCATGATAGATTTCGGCTTCAAAAAAGTTGACCATTTTCATGAAAAGATTTCTGCTTCAAAAAAGTTGAAAATTTACATGAAAAGATTTCGACTTCAAAAAAGTTGACCATTTTCATGAAAAGATTTCTGCTTCAAAAAAGTTGAAAATTTACATGAAAAGATTTCGACTTCAAAAAAGTTTAAGATTTTCATGAAAAGATTTCTGCTTCAAAAAAGTTGAAAATTTTCATGAAAAGATTTCGGCTTCAAAAAGTTGACCATTTTCATGAAAAGATTTCGGCTTCAAAAAGTTGAAAATTTTCATGAAAAGATTTCGGCTTCAAAAAGTTGACCATTTTCATGAAAAGATTTCGACTTCAAAAAAGTTGAAAATTTTCATGAAAAGATTTCGGTTTCAAAAAGTTGAAAATTTTCATGAAAAGATTTCGGCTTCAAAAAAGTTGAAAATTTTCATGAAGTATTTCGGCTTCAAAAAAATGGAACATTTTCATGAAAAGATTTCGGCTTCAAAAATGTTGACCATTTTCATGAAAAGATTTCGGTTTCAAAAAGTTGAAAATTTTCATGAAAAGATTTCGGCTTCAAAAAAGTTAAAAATTTTCATGAAGTATTTCAGCTTCAAAAAAATGGAACATTTTCATGAAAAGATTTCGGCTTCAAAAAAGTTGAACATTTTCATGAAAAGATTTTGGTTTCAAAAAAGTTGAACATTTTCATGAAAAGATTTCTGCTTCAAAAAGTTGAAAATTTTCATGAAAAGATCTCGTTTTCAAAAAAGTTGAACATTTTCATGAAAAGATTTCGGCTTCAAAAAAATGGAACATTTTCATGAAAAGATTTCGGCTTCAAAAAAGTTGAACATTTTCATGAAAAGATTTCAGCTTCAAAAAGGTTGAAAACTTTCATGAACTATTTCGACTTCAAAAAAGTCGAAGATTTTCATGAAAAGATTTCGGCTTCAAAAAGTTGAAAATTTTCATGAAAAGATTTCGGCTGCAAAAAAGTCTAAAATTTTCATGAAAAGATCTATGCTTCAAAAAAGATGAAAATTTTCATGAAAAGATTTCGGCTTCAAAAAAGTCTAAGATTTTCATGAAAAGATATCTGCTTTAAAAAAGTTGAAAATTTTCATGAAAAGATTTCTGCTTCAAAAAAGTTGAAAATTTTCATGAAAAGATTTCGGCTTCAAAAAGTTGAAAATTTTCATGAAAAGATTTCGGCTTCAAAAAGTTGAAAATTTTCATGAAAAGATTTCGGCTTCAAAAAAGTTGAAAATTTTCATGAAGTATTTCGGCTGCAAAAAAATGGAACATTTTCATGAAAAGATTTCTGTTTCAAAAAAGTTAAAAATTTACATGAAAAGATTTCGACTTCAAAAAAGTCTAAGATTTTCATGAAAAGATAACTGCTTCAAAAAAGTTGAAAATTTTCATGAAAAGATTTCTGCTTCAAAAAAGTTGAAAATTTTCATGAAAAGATTTCGGCTTCAAAAAAGTTGAAAATTTTCATGAAAAGATTTCGGTTTCAAAAAGTTGAAAATTTTCATAAAAAGATTTCGGCTTCAAAAAAGTTGAAAATTTTCATGAAGTATTTCGGCTTCAAAAAAATGGAACATTTTCATGAAAAGATTTCGGCTTCAAAAAGTTGACCATTTTCATGAAAAGATTTCGGCTTCAAAAAAGTTGAAAATTTTCATGAAAAGATTTTGGTTTCAAAAAAGTTGAACATTTTCATGAAAAGATTTCTGCTTCAAAAAGTTGAAAATTTTCATGAAAAGATCTATGCTTTAAAAAAGATGAAAATTTTCATGAAAAGATTTCGGCTTCAAAAAGTTGAAAATTTTCATGAAAAGATTTCGGCTTCAAAAAAGTTGAAAAATTTCATGAAAAGATTTCGGTTTCAAAAAGTTGACCATTTTCATGAAAAGATTTCGGCTTCAAAAAGTTGAAAATTTTCATGAAAAGATTTCGGCTTCAAAAAGTTGACCATTTTCATGAAAAGATTTCGGCTTCAAAAAAGTTGAAAATTTTCATGAAAAGATTTCGGTTTCAAAAAGTTGAAAATTTTCATGAAAAGATTTCGGCTTCAAAAAAGTTGAAAATTTTCATGAAGTATTTCGGCTTCAAAAAAATGGAACATTTTCATGAAAAGATTTCGGCTTCAAAAAAGTTGAACATTTTCATGAAAAGATTTTGGTTTCAAAAAAGTTGAACATTTTCATGAAAAGATTTCTGCTTCAAAAAGTTGAAAATTTTCATGAAAAGATCTCGTTTTCAAAAAAGTTGAACATTTTCATGAAAAGATTTCGGCTTCAAAAAACTTGAACATTTTCATGAAAAGATTTCGGCTTCAAAAAAGTTGAACATTTTCATGAAAAGATTTCAGCTTCAAAAAGGTTGAAAACTTTCATGAACTATTTCGACTTCAAAAAAGTCGAAGATTTTCATGAAAAGATTTCGGCTTCAAAAAGTTGAAAATTTTCATGAAAAGATTTCGGCTGCAAAAAAGTCAAAAATTTTCATGAAAAGATCTATGCTTCAAAAAAGATGAAAATTTTCATGAAAAGATTTCGGCTTCAAAAAAGTCTAAGATTTTCATGAAAAGATATCTGCTTTAAAAAAGTTGAAAATTTTCATGAAAAGATTTCTGCTTCAAAAAAGTTGAAAATTTTCATGAAAAGATTTCGGCTTCAAAAAGTTGAAAATTTTCATGAAAAGATTTCGGCTTCAAAAAGTTGACCATTTTCATGAAAAGATTTCGGCTTCAAAAAAGTTGAAAATTTTCATGAAAAGATTTTGGTTTCAAAAAAGTTGAACATTTTCATGAAAAGATTTCTGCTTCAAAAAGTTGAAAATTTTCATGAAAAGATCTATGCTTTAAAAAAGATGAAAATTTTCATGAAAAGATTTCGGCTTCAAAAAGTTGAAAATTTTCATGAAAAGATTTCGGCTTCAAAAAAGTTGAAAAATTTCATGAAAAGATTTCGGTTTCAAAAAGTTGACCATTTTCATGAAAAGATTTCGGCTTCAAAAAGTTGAAAATTTTCATGAAAAGATTTCGGCTTCAAAAAGTTGACCATTTTCATGAAAAGATTTCGGCTTCAAAAAAGTTGACCATTTTCATGAAAAGATTTCGGTTTCAAAAAGTTGAAAATTTTCATGAAAAGATTTCGGCTTCAAAAAAGTTAAAAATTTTCATGAAGTATTTCAGCTTCAAAAAAATGGAACATTTTCATGAAAAGATTTCGGCTTCAAAAAAGTTGAACATTTTCATGAAAAGATTTTGGTTTCAAAAAAGTTGAACATTTTCATGAAAAGATTTCTGCTTCAAAAAGTTGAAAATTTTCATGAAAAGATCTCGTTTTCAAAAAAGTTGAACATTTTCATGAAAAGATTTCGGCTTCAAAAAACTTGAACATTTTCATGAAAAGATTTCGGCTTCAAAAAAGTTGAACATTTTCATGAAAAGATTTCAGCTTCAAAAAGGTTGAAAACTTTCATGAACTATTTCGACTTCAAAAAAGTCGAAGATTTTCATGAAAAGATTTCGGCTTCAAAAAGTTGAAAATTTTCATGAAAAGATTTCGGCTGCAAAAAAGTCTAAAATTTTCATGAAAAGATCTATGCTTCAAAAAAGATGAAAATTTTCATGAAAAGATTTCGGCTTCAAAAAAGTCTAAGATTTTCATGAAAAGATATCTGCTTTAAAAAAGTTGAAAATTTTCATGAAAAGATTTCTGCTTCAAAAAAGTTGAAAATTTTCATGAAAAGATTTCGGCTTCAAAAAGTTGAAAATTTTCATGAAAAGATTTCGGCTTCAAAAAGTTGAAAATTTTCATGAAAAGATTTCGGCTTCAAAAAAGTTGAAAATTTTCATGAAGTATTTCGGCTGCAAAAAAATGGAACATTTTCATGAAAAGATTTCTGTTTCAAAAAAGTTAAAAATTTACATGAAAAGATTTCGACTTCAAAAAAGTCTAAGATTTTCATGAAAAGATATCTGCTTCAAAAAAGTTGAAAATTTTCATGAAAAGATTTCTGCTTCAAAAAAGTTGAAAATTTTCATGAAAAGATTTCGGCTTCAAAAAAGTTGAAAATTTTCATGAAAAGATTTCGGTTTCAAAAAGTTGAAAATTTTCATAAAAAGATTTCGGCTTCAAAAAAGTTGAAAATTTTCATGAAGTATTTCGGCTTCAAAAAAATGGAACATTTTCATGAAAAGATTTCGGCTTCAAAAAGTTGACCATTTTCATGAAAAGATTTCGGCTTCAAAAAAGTTGAAAATTTTCATGAAAAGATTTTGGTTTCAAAAAAGTTGAACATTTTCATGAAAAGATTTCTGCTTCAAAAAGTTGAAAATTTTCATGAAAAGATCTATGCTTTAAAAAAGATGAAAATTTTCATGAAAAGATTTCGGCTTCAAAAAGTTGAAAATTTTCATGAAAAGATTTCGGCTTCAAAAAAGTTGAAAAATTTCATGAAAAGATTTCGGTTTCAAAAAGTTGAAAATTTTCATGAAAAGATTTCTGCTTCAAAAAAGTTGAAAATTTTCATGACAGGATTTTAGCTTCAAAAAGGTTGAAAACTTTCATGAACTATTTCGACTTCAAAAAAGTCGAAGATTTTCATGAAAAGATTTCGGCTTCAAAAAAGTTGAAAATTTACATGAAAAGATTTCGACTTCAAAAAAGTCTAAGATTTTCATGAAAAGATATCTGCTTCAAAAAAGTTGAAAATTTTCATGAAAAGATTTCGGCTTCAAAAAAGTTGAAAATTTTCATGAAGTATTTCGGCTGCAAAAAAATGGAACATTTTCATGAAAAGATTTCTGCTTCAAAAAAGTTGAAAATTTACATGAAAAGATTTCGACTTCAAAAAAGTCTAAGATTTTCATGAAAAGATTTCGGCTTCAAAAAGTTGAAAATTTTCATGAAAAGATTTCGGTTTCAAAAAGTTGAAAATTTTCATGAAAAGATCTCGGCTTCAAAAAAGTTGAACATTTTCATGAAGTATTTCGTCTTCAAAAAAATGGAACATTTTCATGAAAAGATTTCGGCTTCAAAAAAGTTTAAGATTTTCATGAAAAGATTTCTGCTTCAAAAAAGTGGAAAATTTTCATGAAAAGATTTCGGCTTCAAAAAAGTTGAACATTTTTATGAAAAGATTTCTGCTTCAAAAAGTTGAAAATTTTCATGAAAAGATTTTGGTGTCAAAAAAATTGAACATTTTCATGAAAAGATTTCGGCTTCAAAAAAGTTGAACATTTTCATAAAAAGATTTCTGCTTCAAAAAAGTTGAAAATTTTCATGAAAAGATTTCGGCTTAAAAAGTTGAACATTTTCATGAAAAGATTTCGGCTTCAAAAAAGTTGACCATTTTCATGAAAAGATTTCGGTTTCAAAAATTTGAAAATTTTCATGAAAAGATTTCGACTTCAAAAAAGTCTAAGATTTTCATGAAAAGATTTCGGCTTCAAAAAGTTGAAAATTTTCATGAAAAGATTTCGGTTTCAAAAAGTTGAAAATTTTCATGAAAAGATCTCGGCTTCAAAAAAGTTGAACATTTTCATGAAGTATTTCGTCTTCAAAAAAATGGAACATTTTCATGAAAAGATTTCGGCTTCAAAAAACTTGAACATTTTCATGAAAAGATTTCGGCTTCAAAAAAGTTGAACATTTTCATGAAAAGATTTCTGCTTCAAAAAAGTTGAAAATTTACATGAAAAGATTTCGACTTCAAAAAAGTCTAAGATTTTCATGAAAAGATATCTGCTTCAAAAAAGTTGAAAATTTTCATGAAAAGATTTCGGCTTCAAAAAAGTTGAAAATTTTCATGAAGTATTTCGGCTGCAAAAAAGTCTAAAATTTTCATGAAAAGATTTATGCTTCAAAAAAGATGAAAATTTTCATGAAAAGATTTCGGCTTCAAAAAGTTGAAAATTTTCATGAAAAGATTTCGGCTTCAAAAAAGTTGACCATTTTCATGAAAAGATTTCGGCTTCAAAAAAGTTGAAAATTTTCATGAAAAGATTTCGGTTTCAAAAAGTTGAAAATTTTCATGAAAAGATTTCTGCTTCAAAAAAGTTGAAAATTTTCATGACAGGATTTTGGCTTCAAAAAGGGTTGAAAACTTTCATGAACTATTTCGACTTCAAAAAAGTCGAAGATTTTCATGAAAAGATTTCGGCTTCAAAAAAGTTGACCATTTTCATGAAAAGATTTCTGCTTCAAAAAAGTTGAAAATTTTCATGAAAAGATTTCGGCTTCAAAAAGTTGAAAATTTTCATGAAAAGATTTCGGCTTCAAAAAAGTTGAAAATTTTCATGAAAAGATTTTGGTTTCAAAAAGTTGAAAATTTTCATGAAAAGATTTCTGCTTCAAAAAGGTTGAAAACTTTCATGAACTATTTCGACTTCAAAAAAGTCGAAGATTTTCATGAAAAGATTTCGGCTTCAAAAAAGTTGACCATTTTCATGAAAAGATTTCTGCTTCAAAAAAGTTGAAAATTTTCATGAAAAGATTTCGGCTTCAAAAAGTTGAAAATTTTCATGAAAAGATTTCTGCTTCAAAAAGGTTGAAAACTTTCATGAAAAATTTCGACTTCAAAAAAGTCGAAGATTTTCATGAAAAGATTTCGGCTGCAAAAAAGTCTAAAATTTTCATGAAAAGATTTATGCTTCAAAAAAGATGAAAATTTTCATGAAAAGATTTCGGCTTCAAAAAGTTGAAAATTTTCATGAAAAGATTTCGGCTTCAAAAAAGTTGACCATTTTCAAGAAAAGATTTCGGTTTCAAAAAGTTGAAAATTTTCATGAAAAGATTTCGGTTTCAAAAAGTTGAAAATTTTCATGAAAAGATTTCTGCTTCAAAAAAGTTGAAAATTTTCATTACAGGATTTTGGCTTCAAAAAGGATGAAAACTTTCATGAACTATTTCGACTTCAAAAAAGTTGAAAATTTTCATGAAGTATTTCGGATGCAAAAAAATGGAACATTTTCATGAAAAGATTTCTGCTTCAAAAAAGTTGAAAATTTACATGAAAAGATTTCGGCTTCAAAAAGTTGAAAATTTTCATGAAAAGATTTCGGCTTCAAAAAAGTTGACCATTTTCATGAAAAGATTTCTGCTTCAAAAAAGTTGAAAATTTTCATGAAAAGATTTCGGCTTCAAAAAGTTGAAAATTTTCATGAAAAGATTTCGGCTTCAAAAAAGTTGAACATTTTCATGAAAAGATTTCGGCTTCAAAAAAGTTGAAAATTTTCATGAAAAGATTTCGGCTTCAAAAAAGTTTAAGATTTTCATGAAAAGATTTCTGCTTCAAAAAAGTGGAAAATTTTAATGAAAAGATTTCGGCTTCAAAAAAGTTGAACATTTTCATGAAAAGATTTCTGCTTCAAAAAGTTGAAAATTTTCATGAAAAGATTTTGGTGTCAAAAAAATTGAACATTTTCATGAAAAGATTTCGGCTTCAAAAAACTTGAACATTTTCATGAAAAGATTTCGGCTTCAAAAAAGTTGAACATTTTCATGAAAAGATTTCTGCTTCAAAAAAGTTGAAAATTTTCATGAAAAGATTTCGGCTTAAAAAGTTGAACATTTTCATGAAAAGAATTCGGCTTCAAAAAAGTTGACCATTTTCATGAAAAGATTTCGGTTTCAAAAATTTGAAAATTTTCATGAAAAGATTTCGGCTTCAAAAAAGTTGAAAATTTTCATGAAGTATTTCGGCTTCAAAAAAATGCAACATTTTCATGAAAAGATTTCTGCTTCAAAAAAGTTGAAAATTTTCATGAAAAGATTTCGGCTTCAAAAAGTTGAAAATTTTCATGAAAAGATTTCGGCTTCAAAAAAGTTGACCATTTTCATGAAAAGATTTCGGCTTCAAAAAAGTTGAAAATTATCATGAAAAGATTTCGGCTTCAAAAAAGTTTAAGATTTTCATGAAAAGATTTCTGCTTCAAAAAAGTTTAAAATTTTCATGAAAAGATTTCGGCTTCAAAAAAGTTGAAAATTTTCATGAAGTATTTCGGCTGCAAAAAAGTCTAAAATTTTCATGAAAAGATTTATGCTTCAAAAAAGATGAAAATTTTCATGAAAAGATTTCGGCTTCAAAAAGTTGAAAATTTTCATGAAAAGATTTCGGCTTCAAAAAAGTTGACCATTTTCATGAAAAGATTTCGGCTTCAAAAAAGTTGAAAATTTTCATGAAAAGAATTCGGTTTCAAAAAGTTGAAAATTTTCATGAAAAGATTTCTGCTTCAAAAAAGTTGAAAATTTTCATGACAGGATTTTGGCTTCAAAAAGGGTTGAAAACTTTCATGAACTATTTCGACTTCAAAAAAGTCGAAGATTTTCATGAAAAGATTTCGGCTTCAAAAAAGTTGAAAATTTTCATGAAAAGATTTCGGCTTCAAAAAAGTTGATCATTTTCATGAAAAGATTTCTGCTTCAAAAAAGTTGACCATTTTCATGAAAAGATTTCGGCTTCAAAAAAGTTGAAAATTTTCATGAAAAGATTTCGGTTTCAAAAAGTTGAACATTTTCATGAAAAGATCTCGGCTTCAAAGAAGTTGAACATTTTCATGAAGTATTTCGGCTTCAAAAAAATGGAACATTTTCATGAAAAGATTTCTGCTTCAAAAAGTTGAAAATTTTCATGAAAAGATTTTGGTTTTAAAAAAATTTAACATTTTCATGAAAAGATTTCTGCTTCAAAAAAGTTGAAAATTTTCATGAAGTATTTCGGCTTCAAAAAAATGGAACATTTTCATGAAAAGATTTCAGCTTCAAAAAACTTGAACATTTTCATGAAAAGATTTCGGCTTCAAAAAAGTCGAACATTTTCATGAAAAGATTTCTGCTTCAAAAAAGTTGAACATTTTCATGAAAAGATTTCGGCTTCAAAAAAGTTGAAAATTTACATGAAAAGATTTCGACTTCAAAAAAGTCTAATATTTTCATGAAAAGATTTCTGCTTCAAAAATGTTGAAAATTTTCATGAAAAGATTTCGGCTTCAAAAAAGTTGACCATTTTCATGAAAAGATTTCGGCTGCAAAAAAGTTGAAAATTTTCATGAAAAGATTTCGGCTTCAAAAAAGTTGAAAATTTTCAAGAAAAGATTTCGGCTTCAAAAAGTTGAAAATTTTCATGAAAAGATTTCGGCTTCAAAAAAGTTGACCATTTTCATGAAAAGATTTCGGCTTCAAAAAAGTTGAAAATTTTCATGAAAAGATTTTGGTTTCAAAAAGTTGAAAATTTTCATGAAAAGATTTCAGCTTCAAAAAGGTTGAAAACTTTCATGAACAATTTCGGCTTCAAAAAAGTCGAAGATTTTCATGAAAAGATTTCGGCTTCAAAAAAGTTGAAAATTTTCAAGAAGTATTTCGGCTGCAAAAAAGTCTAAAATTTTCATGAAAAGATTTATGCTTCAAAAAAGATGAAAATTTTCATGAAAAGATTTCGGCTTCAAAAAGTTGAAAATTTTCATGAAAAGATTTCGGCTTCAAAAAAGTTGACCATTTTCATGACAGGATTTTGGCTTCAAAAAGGTTGAAAACTTTCATGAACTATTTCGACTTCAAAAAAGTTGAAAATTTTCATGAAGTATTTCGGCTGCAAAAAAATGGAACATTTTCATGAAAAGATTTCTGCTTCAAAAAAGTCGAAGATTTTCATGAAAAGATTTCGGCTTCAAAAAAGTTGAAAATTTTCATCTATTATTTCGGCTGCAAAAAAATGGAACATTTTCATGAAAAGATTTCTGCTTCAAAAAAGTTGAAAATTTACATGAAAAGATTTCGGCTTCAAAAAGTTGAAAATTTTCATGAAAAGATTTCGGCTTCAAAAAGTTGACCATTTTCATGAAAAGATTTCGGCTTCAAAAAAGTTGAAAATTTTCATGAAAAGATTTCGGTTTCAAAAAGTTGACCATTTTCATGAAAAGATTTCGGCTTCAAAAAAGTTGAAAATTTTCATGAAAAGATTTCGGTTTCAAAAAAGTTTAAGATTTTCATGAAAAGATTTCTGCTTCAAAAAAGTTTAAAATTTTCATGAAAAGATTTCGGCTTCAAAAAAGTTGAAAATTTTCATGAAGTATTTCGGCTGCAAAAAAGTCTAAAATTTTCATGAAAAGATTTATGCTTCAAAAAAGATGAAAATTTTCATGAAAAGAATTCGGTTTCAAAAAGTTGAAAATTTTCATGAAAAGATTTCGGTTTCAAAAAGTTGAACATTTTCATGAAAAGATCTCGGCTTCAAAGAAGTTGAAAATTTTCATGAAGTATTTCGGCTTCAAAAAAATGCAACATTTTCATGAAAAGATTTCGGCTTCAAAAAAGTTGAAAATTTTCATGAAAAGATTTCGGTTTCAAAAAGTTGAACATTTTCATGAAAAGATCTCGGCTTCAAAGAAGTTGAACATTTTCATGAAGTATTTCGGCTTCAAAAAAATGGAACATTTTCATGAAAAGATTTCTGCTTCAAAAAGTTGAAAATTTTCATGAAAAGATTTTGGTTTTAAAAAAATGTAACATTTTCATGAAAAGATTTCTGCTTCAAAAAAGTTGAAAATTTTCATGAAGTATTTCGGCTTCAAAAAAATGGAACATTTTCATGAAAAGATTTCGGCTTCAAAAAACTTGAACATTTTCATGAAAAGATTTCGGCTTCAAAAAAGTTGAACTTTTTCATGAAAAGATTTCTGCTTCAAAAAAGTTGAAAATTTACATGAAAAGATTTCGACTTCAAAAAAGTCTAATATTTTCATGAAAAGATTTCTGCTTCAAAAATGTTGAAAATTTTCATGAAAAGATTTCGGCTTCAAAAAAGTTGACCATTTTCATGAAAAGATTTCGGCTTCAAAAAAGTTGAAAATTTTCATGAAAAGATTTCGGTTTCAAAAAGTTGAAAATTTTCATGAAAAGATCTCGGCTTCAAAAAAGTTGAACATTTTCATGAAGTATTTCGGCTTCAAAAAAATGGAACATTTTCATGAAAAGATTTCTGCTTCAAAAAACTTGAACATTTTCATGAAAAGATTTCTGCTTCAAAAAAGTTGAAAATTTTCATGAAAAGATTTCGGCTTCAAAAAAGTTGAAAATTTTCATGAAAAGATTTTGGTTTCAAAAAGTTGAAAATTTTCATGAAAAGATTTCTGCTTCAAAAAAGTTTAAGATTTTCATGAAAAGATTTCTGCTTCAAAAAAGTTGAAAATTTTCATGAAAAGATTTCGGCTGCAAAAAAGTTGAAAATTTTCATGAAAAGATTTCGGCTTCAAAAAAGTTGAAAATTTTCATTAAAAGATTTCGGCTTCAAAAAGTTGAAAATTTTCATGAAAAGATTTCGGCTTCAAAAAAGTTGACCATTTTCATGAAAAGATTTCGGCTTCAAAAAAGTTGAAAATTTTCATGAAAAGATTTTGGTTTCAAAAAGTTGAAAATTTTCATGAAAAGATTTCAGCTTCAAAAAGGTTGAAAACTTTCATGAACAATTTCGGCTTCAAAAGAGTCGAAGATTTTCATGAAAAGATTTCGGCTTCAAAAAAGTTGAAAATTTTCATGAAGTATTTCGGCTGCAAAAAAGTCTAAAATTTTCATGAAAAGATTTATGCTTCAAAAAAGATGAAAATTTTCATGAAAAGATTTCGGCTTCAAAAAGTTGAAAATTTTCATGAAAAGATTTCGGCTTCAAAAAAGTTGACCATTTTCATGACAGGATTTTGGCTTCAAAAAGGTTGAAAACTTTCATGAACTATTTCGACTTCAAAAAAGTCGAAGATTTTCATGAAAAGATTTCGGCTTCAAAAAAGTTGAAAATTTTCATGAAGTATTTCGGCTGCAAAAAAGTTGAAAATTTTCATGAAGTATTTCGGCTGCAAAAAAATGGAACATTTTCATGAAAAGATTTCTGCTTCAAAAAAGTCGAAGATTTTCATGAAAAGATTTCGGCTTCAAAAAAGTTGAAAATTTTCATGAAGTATTTCGGCTGCAAAAAAATGGAACATTTTCATGAAAAGATTTCTGCTTCAAAAAAGTTGAAAATTTACATGAAAAGATTTCTGCTTCAAAAAAGTTGAAAATTTACATGAAAAGATTTCGGCTTCAAAAAGTTGAAAATTTTCATGAAAAGATTTCGGCTTCAAAAAGTTGACCATTTTCATGAAAAGATTTCGGCTTCAAAAAAGTTGAAAATTTTCATGAAAAGATTTCGGTTTCAAAAAGTTGACCATTTTCATGAAGAATTTCGGCTTCAAAGAAATGGAACATTTTCATGAAAAGATTTCGGCTTCAAAAAAGTTGAACATTTTCATGAAAAGATTTCGGTTTCAAAAAGTTGAAAATTTTCATGAAAAGATTTCGGCTTCAAAAAAGTTGAAAATTTTCATGAAGTATTTCGGCTTCAAAGAAATGGAACATTTTCATGAAAAGATTTCGGCTTCAAAAAAGTTGAACATTTTCATGAAAAGATTTTGGTTTCAAAAAAGTTGAACATTTTCATGAAAAGATTTCGGTTTTAAAAAGTTGAAAATTTTCATGAAAAGATCTCGTTTTCAAAAAAGTTGAACATTTTCATGAAAAGATTTCGGCTTCAAAAAAGTTGAAAATTTTCATGAAGTATTTCGGCTTCAAAAAAATGGAACATTTTCATGAAAAGATTTCGGCTTCAAAAAAGTTGACCATTTTCATGAAAAGATTTCGGTTTCAAAAAGTTGAAAATTTTCATGAAAAGATTTCGGCTTCAAAAAAGTTGAAAATTTTCATGAAGTATTTTGGCTTCAAAAAAATGGAACATTTTCATGAAAAGATTTCGGCATCAAAAAAGTTGAACATTTTCATGAAAAGATTTTGGTTTCAAAAAAGTTGAACATTTTCATGAAAAGATTTCGGCTTCAAAAATGTTGAAAATTTTCATGAAAAGAATTCGGTTTCAAAAAGTTGAAAATTTTCATGAAAAGATTTTTGCTTCAAAAAAGTTGAAAATTTTCATGACAGGATTTTGGCTTCAAAAAGGGTTGAAAACTTTGATGAACTATTTCGACTTCAAAAAAGTCGAAGATTTTCATGAAAAGATTTCGGCTTCAAAAAAGTTGAAAATTTTCATGAAGTATTTCGGCTGCAAAAAAATGGAACATTTTCATGAAAAGATTTCGGTTTCAAAAAGTTGAAAATTTTCATGAAAAGATTTCGGATTCAAAAAATTTGAAAATTTTCATGAAGTATTTCGGCTTCAAAAAAATGGAACATTTTCATGAAAAGATTACAGCTTCAAAAAAGTTGAACATTTTCATGAAAAGATTTTGGTTTCAAAAAAGTTGAAAATTTTCATGAAAAGATTTCTGCTTCAAAAAGTTGAAAATTTTCATGAAAAGATCTCGTTTTCAAAAAAGTTGAACATTTTCATGAAAAGATTTCTGCTTCAAAAAAGTTGAAAATTTTCATGAAGTATTTCGGATTCAAAAAAATGGAACATTTTCATGATAGATTTCGGCTTCAAAAAAGTTGACCATTTTCATGAAAAGATTTCTGCTTCAAAAAAGGTGAAAATTTACATGAAAAGATTTCGACTTCAAAAAAGTTTAAGATTTTCATGAAAAGATTTCGGTTTCAAAAAAGTTGAAAATTTACATGAAAAGATTTCGACTTCAAAAAAGGCTAAGATTTTCATGAAAAGATTTCTGCTTCAAAAAAGTTGAAAATTTTCATGAAAAGATTTCGGCTTCAAAAAGTTGAAAATTTTCATGAAAAGATTTCGGCTTCAAAAAAGTTGACCATTTTCATGACAGGATTTTGGCTTCAAAAAGGTTGAAAACTTTCATGAACTATTTCGACTTCAAAAAAGTCGAACATTTTCATGAAAAGATTTCGGTTTCAAAAAGTTGAAAATTTTCATGAAAAGATCTCGTTTTCAAAAAAGTTGAAAATTTTCATGAAAAGATTTCTGCTTCAAAAAAGTTGAAAATTTTCATGAAGTATTTCGGCTTCAAAAAAATGGAACATTTTCATGAAAAGATTTCGGCTTCAAAAAACTTGAACATTTTCATGAAAAGATTTCGGCTTCAAAAAAGTTGAAAATTTTCATGAAAAGATTTCGGTTTCAAAAAGTTGAAAATTTTCATGAAAAGATTTCTGCTTCAAAAAAGTTGAAAATTTTCATGACAGGATTTTGGCTTCAAAAAGGGTTGAAAACTTTCATGAACTATTTCGACTTCAAAAAAGTCGAAGATTTTCATGAAAAGATTTCAGCTTCAAAAAAGTTGAAAATTTTCATAAATTATTTCGGCTGCAAAAAAATGGAACATTTTCATGAAAAGATTTCGGCTTCAAAAAAGTTGAAAATTTTCATGAAAAGATTTCTGCTTCAAAAATGTTGAAAATTTTCATGAAAAGATTTCTGCTTCAAAAAAGATGAAAATTTTCATGACAGGATTTTGGCTTTTAAAAAAGTAGACATTTTCATAAAGTATTTCGGCTTCAAAAAGGTTGAAAACTTTCATGAAAAGATTTCGGCTTCAAAAAAGTTGAAAATTTTCATGAAAAGATTTCAGCTTCAAAAAGGTTGAAAACTTTCATGAACAATTTCGGCTTCAAAAAAGTCGAAGATTTTCATGAAAAGATTTCGGCTTCAAAAAAGTTGAAAATTTTCATGAAGTATTTCGGCTGCAAAAAAAGTCTAAAATTTTCATGAAAAGATTTATGCTTCAAAAAAGATGAAAATTTTCATGAAAAGATTTCGGCTTCAAAAAGTTGAAAATTTTCATGAAAAGATTTCGGCTTCAAAAAAGTTGACCATTTTCATGACAGGATTTTGGCTTCAAAAAGGTTGAAAACTTTCATGAACTATTTCGACTTCAAAAAAGTCGAAGATTTTCATGAGAAGATTTCGGCTTCAAAAAAGTTGAAAATTTTCATGAAGTATTTCGGCTGCAAAAAAATGGAAGATTTTCATGAAAAGATTTCTGCTTCAAAAAAGTCGAAGATTTTCATGAAAAGATTTCGGCTTCAAAAAAGTTGAAAATTTTCATGAAGTATTTCGGCTGCAAAAAAATGGAACATTTTCATGAAAAGATTTCTGCTTCAAAAAAGTTGAAAATTTACATGAAAAGATTTCGACTTAAACAAAGTCTAAGATTTTCATGAAAAGATTTCTGCTTCAAAAAAGTTGAAAATTTTCATGAAAAGATTTCGGCTTCAAAAAGTTGAAAATTTTCATGAAAAGATTTCGGCTTCAAAAAGTTGACCATTTTCATGAAAATATTTCGGCTTCAAAAAAGTTGAAAATTTTCATGAAAAGATTTCGGTTTCAAAAAGTTTAAAATTTTCATGAAAAGATTTCAGCTTCAAAAAAGTTGAAAATTTTCATGAAGTATTTCGGCTTCAAAAAAATGGAACATTTTCATGAAAAGATTTCGGGTTCAAAAAGGTTGAAAATTTTCATGAAAAGATTTCGGCTTCAAAAAAGTTGAAAATTTTCATGAAGAATTTCGGCTTCAAAGAAATGGAACATTTTCATGAAAAGATTTCGGCTTCAAAAAAGTTGAACATTTTCATGAAAAGATTTCGGTTTCAAAAAGTTGAAAATTTACATGAAAAGATTTCGACTTCAAAAAAGTCTAAGATTTTCATGAAAAGATTTCTGCTTCAAAAAAGTTGAAAATTTACATGAAAAGATTTCGACTTCAACAAAGTCTACGATTTTCATGAAAAGATTTCTGCTTCAAAAAAGTTGAAAATTTTCATGAAAAGATTTCGGCTTCAAAAAGTTGAAAATTTTCATGAAAAGATTTCGGCTTCAAAAAGTTGACCATTTTCATGAAAAGATTTCGGCTTCAAAAAAGTTGAAAATTTTCATGAAGAATTTCGGCTTCAAAGAAATTGAACATTTTCATGAAAAGATTTTGGTTTCAAAAAAGTTGAAAATTTTCATGAAAAGATTTCGGCTTCAAAAAAGTCGAAGATTTTCATGAAAAGATTTCTGCTTCAAAAAAGATGAAAATTTTCATGACAGGATTTTGGCTTTAAAAAAAGTAGAAATTTTCATAAAGTATTTCGGCTTCAAAAAGGTTGAAAACTTTCATGAAAAGATTTCGGCTTCAAAAAAGTTGACCATTTTCATGAAAAGATTTCGGTTTCAAAAAGTTGAAAATTTTCATGAAAAGATCTCGGCTTCAAAAAAGTTGAACATTTTCATGAAAAGATTTTGGTTTCAAAAACGTTGAAAATTTTCATGAAAAGATTTTGGTTTCAAAAACGTTGAACATTTTCATGAAAAGATTTCAGCTTCAAAAATGTTGAACACTTTCATGAACTATTTCGACTTCAAAAAAGTCGAAGATTTTCATGAAAAGATTTCGGCTTCAAAAAAGTTGAAAATTTTCATGAAAAGATTTCGGTTTCAAAAAGTTGAAAATTTTCATGAAAAGATTTCGGCTTCAAAAAAGTTGAAGATTTTCATGAAAAGATTTCTACTTCAAAAAGTTGAAAATTTTCATGACAGGATTTTAGCTTTAAAAAAGGTAAAAATTTTCATGAAGTATTTCGGCTTCAAAAAGGTTGAAAACTTTCATGAAGTATTTCAGCTTCAAAAAAGTCGAAGATTTTCATGAAAAGATTTCTGCTTCAAAAAAGTTGAAAATATTCATGACAGGATTTTGGCTTTAAAAAAAGTAGAAATTTTCATAGAGTATTTCGGCTTCAAAAAAGTTGACCATTTTCATGAAAAGATTTCGGCTTCAAAAAAGTTGAAAATTTTCATGAAAAGATTTCGGCTTCAAAAAGTTGAAAATTTTCATGAAAAGATTTCGGCTTCAAAAAAGTTGACCATTTTCATGAAAAGATTTCGGCTTCAAAAAAGTTGAAAATTTTCATGAAAAGATTTTGGTTTCAAAAAGTTGAAAATTTTCATGAAAAGATTTCAGCTTCAAAAAGGTTGAAAACTTTCATGAACAATTTCGGCTTCAAAAAAGTTGAAAATTTTCATGAAGTACTTCGGCTGCAAAAAAGTTGAAAATTTTCATGAAAAGATTTATACTTCAAAAAAGATGAAAATTTTCATGAAAAGATTTCGGCTTCAAAAAGTTGAAAATTTTCATGAAAAGATTTCGGCTTCAAAAAAGTTGACCATTTTCATGACAGGATTTTGACTTCAAAAAGGTTGAAAACTTTCATGAACTATTTCGACTTCAAAAAAGTCGAAGATTTTCATGAAAAGATTTCGGCTTCAAAAAAGTTGAAAATTTTCATAAAGTAATTCGGCTTCAAAAAAGTTGAAAATTTTCATGAAGTATTTCGGCTGCAAAAAAATGGAACATTTTCATGAAAAGATTTCTGCTTCAAAAAAGTTGAACATTTACATGAAAAGATTTCGACTTCAACAAAGTCTAAGATTTTCATGAAAAGATTTCTGCTTCAAAAAAGTTAAAAATTTTCATGAAAAGATTTCGACTTCAAAAAGTTGAAAATTTTCATGAAAAGATTTCGGCTTCAAAAAAGTTGAAAATTTTCATGAAAAGATTTCGGCTTCAAAAAGTTGAAAATTTTCATGAAAAGATTTCGGCTTCAAAAAAGTTGACCATTTTCATGAAAAGATTTCGGCTTCAAAAAAGTTGAAAATTTTCATGAAAAGATTTTGGTTTCAAAAAGTTGAAAATTTTCATGAAAAGATTTCAGCTTCAAAAAGGTTGAAAACTTTCATGAACAATTTCGGCTTCAAAAAAGTTGAAAATTTTCATGAAAAGATTTCGGTTTCAAAAAGTTGAAAATTTTCATGAAAAGATTTCTGCTTCAAAAAAGTTGAAAATTTTCATGAAGTATTTCGGCTTTAAAAAAATGGAACATTTTCATGAAAAGATTTCGGCTGCAAAAAGTTGAAAATTTTCATGAAAAGATTTCGGCTTCAAAAAAGTTGAAAATTTTCATGAAGAATTTCGGCTTCAAAGAAATGGAACATTTTCATGAAAAGATTTCGGCTTCAAAAAAGTTGAACATTTTCATGAAAAGATTTCGGTTTCAAAAAGTTGAAAATTTTCATGAAAAGATTTCGGCTTCAAAAAAGTTGAAAATTTTCATGAAGTATTTCGGCTTCAAAGAAATGGAACATTTTCATGAAAAGATTTCGGCTTCAAAAAAGTTGAACATTTTCATGAAAAGATTTCGGTTTCCAAAAAGTTGAAAATTTTCATGAAAAGATCTCGTTTTCAAAAAAGTTGAACATTTTCATGAAAAGATTTCGACATCAAAAAAGTTGAAAATTTTCATGAAAAGATTTCTGCTTCAAAAAAGTTGAAAATTTTCATGAAGTATTTCGGCTTCAAAAAAATGGAACATTTTCATGAAAAGATTTCTGCTTCAAAAAAGTTGAAAATTTTCATGAAAAGATTTCGGCTTCAAAAAAGTTGACCATTTTCATGAAAAGATTTTGGTTTCAAAAAAGTTGAAAATTTTCATGAAAAGATTTCGGTTTCAAAAAGTTGAAAATTTTCATGAAAAGATTTCGGCTTCAAAAAAGTTGAAAGTTTTCATGAAAAGATTTCGGCTTCAAAAAAGTTGACCATTTTCATGAAAAGATTTCGGCTTCAAAAAAGTTGACCATTTTCATGAAAAGATTTCGGCTTCAAAAAAGTTGAAAATTTTCATGACAGGATTTTGGCTTTACAAAAAGTAAAAATGTTCATAAAGTATTTCTGCTTCAAAAAGGTTGAAAACTTTCATGAACTATTTCGACTTCAAAAAAGACGAAGATTTTCATGAAAAGATTTCGGCTTCAAAAAAGTCTAAGATTTTCATGAAAAGATTTCTGCGTCAAAAATGTTGAAAATTTTCATGAAAAGATTTCGGCTTCAAAAAGTTGAAAATTTTCATGAAAAGATTTCGGTTTCAAAAAGCTGAAAATTTTCATGAAAAGATTTCGGCTTCAAAAAAGTTGAAAATTTTCATGAAGTATTTCGGCTTCAAAAAAATGGAACATTTTCATGAAAAGATTTCGGCTTCAAAAAAGTTGAAAGTTTTCATGAAAAGATTTCGGCTTCAAAAAAGTTGACCATTTTCATGAAAAGATTTCGGCTTCAAAAAAGTTGACCATTTTCATGAAAAGATTTCGGCTTCAAAAAAGTTGAAAATTTTCATGACAGGATTTTGGCTTTACAAAAAGTAAAAATGTTCATAAAGTATTTCTGCTTCAAAAAGGTTGAAAACTTTCATGAACTATTTCGACTTCAAAAAAGTCGAAGATTTTCATGAAAAGATTTCGGCTTCAAAAAAGTTGAAAATTTTCATGAAAAAAATTTCGGCTTCAAAAAAGTTGAAAATTTTCATGAAAAGATTTTGGTTTCAAAAAGTTGAAAATTTTCATGAAAAGATCTCGTTTTCAAAAAAGTTGAACATTTTCATGAAAAGATTTCGGCTTCAAAAAAGTTGAAAATTCTCATGAAGTAATTCGGCTTCAAAAAAATGGAACATTTTCATGAAAAGATTTCGGCTTCAAAAAAGTTGACCATTTTCAAGAAAAGATTTCGGTTTCAAAAAGTTGAAAATTTTCATGAAAAGATTTCTGCTTCAAAAAAGTTGAAAATTTTCATGAAGTATTTCGGCTTCAAAAAAATGGAACATTTTCATGAAAAGATTTCGGCTTCAAAAAAGGTGAAAATTTACATGAAAAGATTTCGACTTCAAAAAAGTTGAACATTTTCATGAAAAGATTTCGGCTTCAAAAATGTTGAAAATTTTCATGAAAAGATTTCGGCTTCAAAAAAGTTGAAAATTTTCATGAAAAGATTTTGGTTTCAAAAAGTTGAAAATTTTCATGAAAAGATTTCGGCTTAAAAAATTGAAAATTTTCATGAAAAGATTTCGGCTTCAAAAAAGTTGACCATTTTCATGAAAAGATTTCGGTTTCAAAAAGTTGAAAATTTTCATGAAAAGATTTCGGATTCAAAAAAGTTGAAAATTTTCATGAAAAGATTTCTGCTTCAAAAAGTTGAAAATTTTCATGAAAAGATCTCGTTTTCAAAAAAGTTGAACATTTTCATGAAAAGATTTCTGCTTCAAAAAAGTTGAAAATTTTCATGAAGTATTTCGGATTCAAAAAAATGGAACATTTTCATGATAGATTTCGGCTTCAAAAAAGTTGACCATTTTCATGAAAAGATTTCTGCTTCAAAAAAGGTGAAAATTTACATGAAAAGATTTCGACTTCAAAAAAGTTTAAGATTTTCATGAAAAGATTTCGGTTTCAAAAAAGTTGAAAATTTACATGAAAAGATTTCGACTTCAAAAAAGTCTAAGATTTTCATGAAAAGATTTCGGCTTCAAAAAAGTTGACCATTTTCATGACAGGATTTTGGCTTCAAAAAGGTTGAAAACTTTCATGAACTATTTCGACTTCAAAAAAGTCGAAGATTTTCATGAAAAGATTTCGGCTTCAAAAAAGTTGAAAATTTTCATGAAGTATTTCGGCTGCAAAAAAATGGAACATTTTCATGAAAAGATTTCTGCTTCAAAAAAGTTGAAAATTTACATGAAAAGATTTCGACTTCAAAAAAGTTGAAAATTTTCATGAAGTATTTCGGCTGCAAAAAAATGGAACATTTTCATGAAAAGATTTCTGCTTCAAAAAAGTCGAAGATTTTCATGAAAAGATTTCGGCTTCAAAAAAGTTGAAAATTTTCATGAAGTATTTCGGCTGCAAAAAAATGGAACATTTTCATGAAAAGATTTCTGCTTCAAAAAAGTTGAAAATTTACATGAAAAGATTTCGACTTCAACAAAGTCTAAGATTTTCATGAAAAGATTTCTGCTTCAAAAAAGTTGAAAATTTTCATGAAAAGATTTCGGCTTCAAAAAGTTGAAAATTTTCATGAAAAGATTTCGGCTTCAAAAAGTTGACCATTTCCATGAAAAGATTTCGGCTTCAAAAAAGTTGAAAATTTTCATGAAAAGATTTCGGTTTCAAAAAGTTGAAAATTTTCATGAAAAGATTTCGGCTTCAAAAAAGTTGAAAATTTTCATGAAGTATTTCGGCTTCAAAAAAATGGAACATTTTCATGAAAAGATTTCGGCTTCAAAAAAGTTGAAAATTTTCATGAAAAGATTTCTGCTTCAAAAAAGTTGAAAATTTTCATGACAGGATTTTGGCTTCAAAAAGGGTTGAAAACTTTCATGAACTATTTCGACTTCAAAAAAGTTGAAAATTTTCATGAAGTATTTCGGCTGCAAAAAAATGGAACATTTTCATGAAAAGATTTCGGCTTCAAAAAAGTTGAAAATTTTCATGAAAAGATTTCTGCTTCAAAAATGTTGAAAATTTTCATGAAAAGATTTCTGCTTCAAAAAAGATGAAAATTTTCATGACAGGATTTTGGCTTTTAAAAAAGTAGACATTTTCATAAAGTATTTCGGCTTCAAAAAGGTTGAAAACTTTCATGAAAAGATTTCGGCTTCAAAAAAGTTGACCATTTTCATGAAAAGATTTCGGTTTCAAAAAGTTGAAAATTTTCATGAAAAGATTTCTACTTCAAAAAGTTGAAAATTTACATGAAAAGATTTCGACTTCAAAAAAGTTTAAGATTTTCATGAAAAGATTTCGACTTCAAAAAAGTTGAAAATTTACATGAAAAGATTTCGACTTCAAAAAAGTTTAAGATTTTCATGAAAAGATTTCAGCTTCAAAAAGGTTGAAAACTTTCATGAACAATTTCGGCTTCAAAAAAGTCGAAGATTTTCATGAAAAGATTTCGGCTTCAAAAAAGTTGAAAATTTTCATGAAGTATTTCGGCTGCAAAAAAGTCTAAAATTTTCATGAAAAGATTTATGCTTCAAAAAAGATTAAAATTTTCATGAAAAGATTTCGGCTTCAAAAAGTTGAAAATTTTCATGAAAAGATTTCGGCTTCAAAAAAGTTGACCATTTTCATGACAGGATTTTGGCTTCAAAAAGGTTGAAAACTTTCATGAACTATTTCGACTTCAAAAAAGTCGAAGATTTTCATGAAAAGATTTCGGCTTCAAAAAAGTTGAAAATTTTCATGAAGTATTTCGGCTGCAAAAAAATGGAAGATTTTCATGAAAAGATTTCTGCTTCAAAAAAGTCGAAGATTTTCATGAAAAGATTTCGGCTTCAAAAAAGTTGAAAATTTTCATGAAGTATTTCGGCTGCAAAAAAATGGAACATTTTCATGAAAAGATTTCTGCTTCAAAAAAGTTGAAAATTTACATGAAAAGATTTCGACTTAAACAAAGTCTAAGATTTTCATGAAAAGATTTCTGCTTCAAAAAAGTTGAAAATTTTCATGAAAAGATTTCGGCTTCAAAAAGTTGAAAATTTTCATGAAAAGATTTCGGCTTCAAAAAGTTGACCATTTTCATGAAAATATTTCGGCTTCAAAAAAGTTGAAAATTTTCATGAAAAGATTTCGGTTTCAAAAAGTTTAAAATTTTCATGAAAAGATTTCGGCTTCAAAAAAGTTGAAAATTTTCATGAAGTATTTCGGCTTCAAAAAAATGGAACATTTTCATGAAAAGATTTCGGCTTCAAAAAGGTTGAAAATTTTCATGAAAAGATTTCGGCTTCAAAAAAGTTGAAAATTTTCATGAAGAATTTCGGCTTCAAAGAAATGGAACATTTTCATGAAAAGATTTCGGCTTCAAAAAAGTTGAACATTTTCATGAAAAGATTTCGGTTTCAAAAAGTTGAAAATTTACATGAAAAGATTTCGACTTCAAAAAAGTCTAAGATTTTCATGAAAAGATTTCTGCTTCAAAAAAGTTGAAAATTTACATGAAAAGATTTCGACTTCAACAAAGTCTACGATTTTCATGAAAAGATTTCTGCTTCAAAAAAGTTGAAAATTTTCATGAAAAGATTTCGGCTTCAAAAAGTTGACCATTTTCATGAAAAGATTTCGGCTTCAAAAAAGTTGAAAATTTTCATGAAGAATTTCGGCTTCAAAGAAATGGAACATTTTCATGAAAAGATTTCGGCTTCAAAAAAGTTGAACATTTTCATGAAAAGATTTCGGTTTCAAAAAGTTGAAAATTTTCATGAAAAGAATTCGGCTTCAAAAAAGTTGAAAATTTTCATGAAGTATTTCGGCTTCAAAGAAATGGAACATTTTCATGAAAAGATTTCGGCTTCAAAAAAGTTGAACATTTTCATGAAAAGATTTTGGTTTCAAAAAAGTTGAACATTTTCATGAAAAGATTTCGGCTTCAAAAAAGTTGAAAATTTTCATGAAAAGATTTCGGCTTCAAAAAAGTTGACCATTTTCATGAAAAGATTTCGGTTTCAAAAAAGTTGAAAATTTTCATGAAAAGATTTCGGTTTCAAAAAGTTGAAAATTTTCATGAAAAGATTTCGGCTTCAAAAAAGTTCAAGATTTTCATGAAAAGATTTCGGCTTCAAAAAAGTTGACCATTTTCATGAAAAGATTTCGGCTTCAAAAAAGTTGAAAATTTTCATGAAAAGATTTTGGTTTCAAAAAGTTGAAAATTTTCATGAAAAGATCTCGGCTTCAAAAAGGTTGAAAATTTTCATGAAAAGATTTCGGCTTCAAAAAAGTTGAAAATTTTCATGAAGAATTTCGGCTTCAAAGAAATGGAACATTTTCATGAAAAGATTTCGGCTTCAAAAAAGTTGAACATTTTCATGAAAAGATTTCGGTTTCAAAAAGTTGAAAATTTACATGAAAAGATTTCGACTTCAAAAAAGTCTAAGATTTTCATGAAAAGATTTCTGCTTCAAAAAAGTTGAAAATTTACATGAAAAGATTTCGACTTCAACAAAGTCTACGATTTTCATGAAAAGATTTCTGCTTCAAAAAAGTTGAAAATTTTCATGAAAAGATTTCGGCTTCAAAAAGTTGACCATTTTCATGAAAAGATTTCGGCTTCAAAAAAGTTGAAAATTTTCATGAAGTATTTCGGCTTCAAAGAAATGGAACATTTTCATGAAAAGATTTCGGCTTCAAAAAAGTTGAACATTTTCATGAAAAGATTTTGGTTTCAAAAAAGTTGAACATTTTCATGAAAAGATTTCGGCTTCAAAAAAGTTGAAAATTTTCATGAAAAGATTTCGGCTTCAAAAAAGTTGACCATTTTCATGAAAAGATTTCGGTTTCAAAAAAGTTGAAAATTTTCATGAAAAGATTTCGGTTTCAAAAAGTTGAAAATTTTCATGAAAAGATTTCGGCTTCAAAAAAGTTCAAGATTTTCATGAAAAGATTTCGGCTTCAAAAAAGTTGACCATTTTCATGAAAAGATTTCGGCTTCAAAAAAGTTGAAAATTTTCATGAAAAGATTTTGGTTTCAAAAAGTTGAAAATTTTCATGAAAAGATCTCGGCTTCAAAAAAGTTGAACATTTTCATGAAAAGATTTCTACTTCAAAAAGTTGAAAATT
This sequence comes from Labrus bergylta, assembly GCF_963930695.1. Lineage (NCBI taxonomy): Eukaryota > Metazoa > Chordata > Actinopteri > Labriformes > Labridae > Labrus > Labrus bergylta. The sequence continues at coordinate 28,822 of NW_027077289.1, read as the reverse complement.
TTCATGAAAAGATTTCGGCTTCAAAAAAGTCGAAGATTTTCATGAAAAGATTTCTGCTTCAAAAAAGATGAAAATTTTCATGACAGGATTTTGGCTTTAAAAAAAGTAGAAATTTTCATAAAGTATTTCGGCTTCAAAAAGGTTGAAAACTTTCATGAAAAGATTTCGGCTTCAAAAAAGTTGACCATTTTCATGAAAAGATTTCGGTTTCAAAAAGTTGAAAATTTTCATGAAAAGATCTCGGCTTCAAAAAAGTTGAACATTTTCATGAAAAGATTTTGGTTTCAAAAACGTTGAAAATTTTCATGAAAAGATTTTGGTTTCAAAAACGTTGAACATTTTCATGAAAAGATTTCAGCTTCAAAAAGGTTGAACACTTTCATGAACTATATCGACTTCAAAAAAGTCGAAGATTTTCATGAAAAGATTTCGGCTTCAAAAAAGTGGAAAATGTTCATGAATTTTTTCGACGTCAAAAAATTCTAAGATTTTCATGAAAAGATTTCAGCTTCAAAAAAGTCAAAGATTTTCTTGAAAAGATTTCTGCTTCAAAAAATTTGAAAATTTTCATGACAGGATTTTGGCTTTAAAAAAGGTAAAAATTTTCATGACAAGATTTCGGCTCCAAAAAGTTGAAATTTTTCATGAAAAGATTTCTGCTTCAAAAAAGTTGAAAATTTTCATGAAAAGATTTCTGCTTCAAAAAAGTTGAAAATTTTCATGACAGGATTTTGGCTTTAAAAAAAGTAGAAATTTTCATAGAGTATTTCGGCTTCAAAAAAGTTGACCATTTTCATGAAAAGATTTCTGCTTCAAAAAAGTTGAAAATTTTCATGAAAAGATTTCGGCTGCAAAAAAGTTGAAAATTTTCATGAAAAGATTTCGGCTTCAAAAAAGTTGAAAATTTTCATGAAAAGATTTCGGCTTCAAAAAGTTGAAAATTTTCATGAAAAGATTTCGGCTTCAAAAAAGTTGACCATTTTCATGAAAAGATTTCGGCTTCAAAAAAGTTGAAAATTTTCATGAAAAGATTTTGGTTTCAAAAAGTTGAAAATTTTCATGAAAAGATTTCAGCTTCAAAAAGGTTGAAAACTTTCATGAAAAGATTTCGGCTTCAAAAAGTTGAAAATTTTCATGAAAAGATTTCGGCTTCAAAAAAGTTGACCATTTTCATGACAGGATTTTGACTTCAAAAAGGTTGAAAACTTTCATGAACTATTTCGACTTCAAAAAAGTCGAAGATTTTCATGAAAAGATTTCGGCTTCAAAAAAGTTGAAAATTTTCATGAAGTATTTCGGCTGCAAAAAAATGGAACATTTTCATGAAAAGATTTCTGCTTCAAAAAAGTCGAAGATTTTCATGAAAAGATTTCGGCTTCAAAAAAGTTGAAAATTTTCATAAAGTAATTCGGCTTCAAAAAAGTTGAAAATTTTCATGAAGTATTTCGGCTGCAAAAAAATGGAATATTTTCATGAAAAGATTTCTGCTTCAAAAAAGTTGAACATTTACATGAAAAGATTTCGACTTCAACAAAGTCTAAGATTTTCATGAAAAGATTTCTGCTTCAAAAAAGTTAAAAATTTTCATGAAAAGATTTCGACTTCAAAAAGTTGAAAATTTTCATGAAAAGATTTCGGCTTCAAAAAAGTTGAAAATTTTCATGAAAAGATTTCGGCTTCAAAAAGTTGAAAATTTTCATGAAAAGATTTCGGCTTCAAAAAAGTTGACCATTTTCATGAAAAGATTTCGGCTTCAAAAAAGTTGAAAATTTTCATGAAAAGATTTTGGTTTCAAAAAGTTGAAAATTTTCATGAAAAGATTTCAGCTTCAAAAAGGTTGAAAACTTTCATGAACAATTTCGGCTTCAAAAAAGTTGAAAATTTTCATGAAAAGATTTCGGTTTCAAAAAGTTGAAAATTTTCATGAAAAGATTTCAGCTTCAAAAAGGTTGAAAACTTTCATGAAAAGATTTCGGCTTCAAAAAAGTTGAAAATTTTCATGAAGTATTTCGGCTTCAAAGAAATGGAACATTTTCATGAAAAGATTTCGGCTTCAAAAAAGTTGAACATTTTCATGAAAAGATTTTGGTTTCAAAAAAGTTGAACATTTTCATGAAAAGATTTCGGTTTCCAAAAAGTTGAAAATTTTCATGAAAAGATCTCGTTTTCAAAAAAGTTGAACATTTTCATGAAAAGATTTCGACATCAAAAAAGTTGAAAATTTTCATGAAAAGATTTCTGCTTCAAAAAAGTTGAAAATTTTCATGAAGTATTTCGGCTTCAAAAAAATGGAACATTTTCATGAAAAGATTTCTGCTTCAAAAAACTTGTACATTTTCATGAAAAGATTTCGGCTTCAAAAAAGTTGAAAATTTTCATGAAAAGATTTCGGTTTCAAAAAGTTGAAAATTTTCATGAAAAGATTTCTGCTTCAAAAAAGTTGAAAATTTTCATGACAGGATTTTGGCTTCAAAAAGGGTTGAAAACTTTCATGAACTATTTCGACTTCAAAAAAGTCGAAGATTTTCATGAAAAGATTTCAGCTTCAAAAAAGTTGAAAATTTTCATGAAGTATTTCGGCTGCAAAAAAATTGAACATTTTCATGAAAAGATTTCGGCTTCAAAAATGTTGAAAATTTTCATGAAAAGATTTCGGCTTCAAAAAAGTTGACCATTTTCATGAAAAGATTTTGGTTTCAAAAAAGTTGAAAATTTTCATGAAAAGATTTCGGTTTCAAAAAGTTGAAAATTTTCATGAAAAGATTTCGGCTTCAAAAAAGTTCAAGATTTTCATAAAAAGATTTCTGCTTCAAAAAAGTTGAAAATTTTCATGAAAAGATTTCGGCTTCAAAAAGTTGAAAATTTTCATGAAAAGATTTCGGCTTCAAAAAAGTCTAAGATTTTCATGAAAAGATTTCTGCGTCAAAAATGTTGAAAATTTTCATGAAAAGATTTCGGCTTCAAAAAGTTGAAAATTTTCATGAAAAGATTTCGGTTTCAAAAAGCTGAAAATTTTCATGAAAAGATTTCGGCTTCAAAAAAGTTGAAAATTTTCATAAAGTAATTCGGCTTCAAAAAAGTTGAAAATTTTCATGAAGTATTTCGGCTGCAAAAAAATGGAATATTTTCATGAAAAGATTTCTGCTTCAAAAAAGTTGAACATTTACATGAAAAGATTTCGACTTCAACAAAGTCTAAGATTTTCATGAAAAGATTTCTGCTTCAAAAAAGTTAAAAATTTTCATGAAAAGATTTCGACTTCAAAAAGTTGAAAATTTTCATGAAAAGATTTCGGCTTCAAAAAAGTTGAAAATTTTCATGAAAAGATTTCGGCTTCAAAAAGTTGAAAATTTTCATGAAAAGATTTCGGCTTCAAAAAAGTTGAAAATTTTCATGAAAAGATTTTGGTTTCAAAAAGTTGAAAATTTTCATGAAAAGATTTCAGCTTCAAAAAGGTTGAAAACTTTCATGAACAATTTCGGCTTCAAAAAAGTTGAAAATTTTCATGAAAAGATTTCGGTTTCAAAAAGTTGAAAATTTTCATGAAAAGATTTCTGCTTCAAAAAAGTTGAAAATTTTCATGAAGTATTTCGGCTTTAAAAAAATGGAACATTTTCATGAAAAGATTTCGGCTGCAAAAAGTTGAAAATTTTCATGAAAAGATTTCGGCTTCAAAAAAGTTGAAAATTTTCATGAAGTATTTCGGCTTCAAAGAAATGGAACATTTTCATGAAAAGATTTCTGCTTCAAAAAACTTGTACATTTTCATGAAAAGATTTCGGCTTCAAAAAAGTTGAAAATTTTCATGAAAAGATTTCGGTTTCAAAAAGTTGAAAATTTTCATGAAAAGATTTCTGCTTCAAAAAAGTTGAAAATTTTCATGACAGGATTTTGGCTTCAAAAAGGGTTGAAAACTTTCATGAACTATTTCGACTTCAAAAAAGTCGAAGATTTTCATGAAAAGATTTCAGCTTCAAAAAAGTTGAAAATTTTCATGAAGTATTTCGGCTGCAAAAAAATGGAACATTTTCATGAAAAGATTTCGGCTTCAAAAATGTTGAAAATTTTCATGAAAAGATTTCGGCTTCAAAAAAGTTGACCATTTTCATGAAAAGATTTTGGTTTCAAAAAAGTTGAAAATTTTCATGAAAAGATTTCGGTTTCAAAAAGTTGAAAATTTTCATGAAAAGATTTCGGCTTCAAAAAAGTTCAAGATTTTCATAAAAAGATTTCTGCTTCAAAAAAGTTGAAAATTTTCATGAAAAGATTTCGGCTTCAAAAAGTTGAAAATTTTCATGAAAAGATTTCGGCTTCAAAAAAGTCTAAGATTTTCATGAAAAGATTTCTGCGTCAAAAATGTTGAAAATTTTCATGAAAAGATTTCGGCTTCAAAAAGTTGAAAATTTTCATGAAAAGATTTCGGTTTCAAAAATGGAACATTTTCATGAAAAGATTTCAGCTTCAAAAAAGTTGAAAATTTTCATGACAGGATTTTGGCTTTACAAAAAGTAAAAATGTTCATAAAGTATTTCTGCTTCAAAAAGGTTGAAAACTTTCATGAACTATTTCGACTTCAAAAAAGTCGAAGATTTTCATGAAAAGATTTCGGCTTCAAAAAAGTTGACCATTTTCATGAAAAGATTTCGGCTTCAAAAAAGTTGAAAATTTTCATGAAGAGATTTTGGTTTCAAAAAGTTGAAAATTTTCATGAAAAGATCTCGGCTTCAAAAAAGTTGAACATTTTCATGAAAAGATTTCTACTTCAAAAAGTTGAAAATTTTCATGAAAAGATTTCGGCTTCAAAAAAGTCGAAGATTTTCATGAAAAGATTTCTGCTTCAAAAAAGATGAAAATTTTCATGACAGGATTTTGGCTTTAAAAAAAGTAGAAATTTTCATATAGTATTTCGGCTTCAAAAAGGTTGAAAACTTTCATGAAAAGATTTCGGCTTCAAAAAAGTTGAAAATTTTCATGAAAAGATTTCTACTTCAAAAAGTTGAAAATTTTCATGAAAAGATTTCGGCTTCAAAAAAGTTGAAGATTTTCATGAAAAGATTTCTACTTCAAAAAGTTGAAAATTTTCATGACAGGATTTTAGCTTTAAAAAAGGTAAAACTTTTCATGAAGTATTTCGGCTTCAAAAACGTTGAAAACTTTCATGAAGTATTTCAGCTTCAAAAAAGTCGAAGATTTTCATGAAAAGATTTCTGCTTCAAAAAAGTTGAAAATTTTCATGACAGGATTTTGGCTTCAAAAAGGGTTGAAAACTTTCATGAACTATTTCGACTTCAAAAAAGTCGAAGATTTTCATGAAAAGATTTCGGCTTCAAAAAAGTTGAAAATTTTCATGAAGTATTTCGGCTGCAAAAAAATGGAACATTTTCATGAAAAGATTTCGGCTTCAAAAATGTTGAAAATTTTCATGAAAAGATTTCGGCTTCAAAAAAGTTGACCATTTTCATGAAAAGATTTTGGTTTCAAAAAAGTTGAAAATTTTCATGAAAAGATTTCGGTTTCAAAAAGTTGAAAATTTTCATGAAAAGATTTCGGCTTCAAAAAAGTTCAAGATTTTCATAAAAAGATTTCTGCTTCAAAAAAGTTGAAAATTTTCATGAAAAGATTTCGGCTTCAAAAAGTTGAAAATTTTCATGAAAAGATTTCGGCTTCAAAAAAGTCTAAGATTTTCATGAAAAGATTTCTGCGTCAAAAATGTTGAAAATTTTCATGAAAAGATTTCGGCTTCAAAAAGTTGAAAATTTTCATGAAAAGATTTCGGTTTCAAAAATGGAACATTTTCATGAAAAGATTTCGGCTTCAAAAAAGTTGAAAGTTTTCATGAAAAGATTTCGGCTTCAAAAAAGTTGACCATTTTCATGAAAAGATTTCGGCTTCAAAAAAGTTGACCATTTTCATGAAAAGATTTCGGCTTCAAAAAAGTTGAAAATTTTCATGAAAAGATCTCGGCTTCAAAAAAGTTGAACATTTTCATGAAAAGATTTCAGCTTCAAAAAAGTTGAAAATTTTCATGACAGGATTTTGGCTTTACAAAAAGTAAAAATGTTCATAAAGTATTTCTGCTTCAAAAAGGTTGAAAACTTTCATGAACTATTTCGACTTCAAAAAAGTCGAAGATTTTCATGAAAAGATTTCGGCTTCAAAAAAGTTGACCATTTTCATGAAAAGATTTCGGCTTCAAAAAAGTTGAAAATTTTCATGAAGAGATTTTGGTTTCAAAAAGTTGAAAATTTTCATGAAAAGATCTCGGCTTCAAAAAAGTTGAACATTTTCATGAAAAGATTTCTACTTCAAAAAGTTGAAAATTTTCATGAAAAGATTTCGGCTTCAAAAAAGTCGAAGATTTTCATGAAAAGATTTCTGCTTCAAAAAAGATGAAAATTTTCATGACAGGATTTTGGCTTTAAAAAAAGTAGAAATTTTCATATAGTATTTCGGCTTCAAAAAGGTTGAAAACTTTCATGAAAAGATTTCGGCTTCAAAAAAGTTGAAAATTTTCATGAAAAGATTTCTACTTCAAAAAGTTGAAAATTTTCATGAAAAGATTTCGGCTTCAAAAAAGTTGAAGATTTTCATGAAAAGATTTCTACTTCAAAAAGTTGAAAATTTTCATGACAGGATTTTAGCTTTAAAAAAGGTAAAACTTTTCATGAAGTATTTCGGCTTCAAAAACGTTGAAAACTTTCATGAAGTATTTCAGCTTCAAAAAAGTCGAAGATTTTCATGAAAAGATTTCTGCTTCAAAAAAGTTGAAAATTTTCATGACAGGATTTTGGCTTTAAAAAAAGTAGAAATTTTCATAGAGTATTTCTGCTTCAAAAAAGTTGAAAATTTTCATGAAAAGATTTCGGCTTCAAAAAGTTGAAAATTTTCATGAAAAGATTTCGGCTTCAAAAAAGTTGACCATTTTCATGAAAAGATTTCGGTTTCAAAAAGTTGAAAATTTTCATGAAAAGATCTCGGCTTCAAAAAAGTTGAACATTTTCATGAAAAGATTTCGGCTTCAAAAAAGTTGAAAATCTTCATGAAAAGATTTTGGTTTCAAAAAAGTTGAACATTTTCATGAAAAGATTTCAGCTTCAAAAAGGTTGAACACTTTCATGAACTATTTCGACTTCAAAAAAGTCGAAGATTTTCATGAAAAGATTTCGGCTTCAAAAAAGTTGAAAATTTTCATGAAAAGATTTCTACTTCAAAAAGTTGAAAATTTTCATGAAAAGATTTCGGCTTCAAAAAAGTTGAAGATTTTCATGAAAAGATTTCTGCTTCAAAAAAGTTGAAAATTTTCATGACAGGATTTTAGCTTTAAAAAAGGTAAAAATTTTCATGAAGTATTTCGGCTTCAAAAAGGTTGAAAACTTTCATGAAGTATTTCAGCTTCAAAAAAGTCGAAGATTTTCATGAAAAGATTTCGGCTTCAAAAAAGTTGAAGATTTTCATGACAGGATTTTAGCTTTAAAAAAGTTGAAAATTTTCATGAAGTATTTCTGCTTCAAAAAAATGGAACATTTTCATGAAGTATTTCGGCTTCAAAAAAGTTGAAAATTTTCATGAAAAGATTTCGGTTTCAAAAAAGTTGAACATTTACATGAAAGGTTTTTCGGCTTCAAAAAAGTCGAACATTTTCATTAAAAGATTTCGGCTACAAAAAATTTGAAAATTTTCATGAAGTATTTCGGCATCAAAAAAGTTGAAAATTTACATTAAAAGATTTAGACTTCAAAAAAGTTGAAAATTTTCTTGAATTTTTTCGGCTTCAAAAAAGTCTAAAATTTTCATGAAAAGATTTATGCTTCAAAAAAGATGAAAATTTTCATGAAAAGATTTCGGATTCAAAAAGTTGAAAATTTTCATGAAAAGATTTCGGCTTCAAAAAGTTGAAAATTTTCATGAAAAGATTTCGGCTTCAAAAAAGTTGAAAATTTTCATGAACTATTTCGGCATCAAAAAAGTTGAAAATTTTCATGAAAAGATTTCGGCTTCAAAAAGTTGAAAATTTTCATGAAAAGATTTCGGCATCAAAAAAGTTGAAAATTTTCATGAAAAGATTTAGACTTCAAAAAAGTTGAAAATGTTAATGAACTATTTCAGCATCAAAAAAGTTGAAAATTTTCATGAAAAGATTTAGACTTAAAAAAAGATGAAAATTTTCATGAAAAGATTTCGGCTCCAAAAAGTTGAACATTTTCATGAAAAGATTTCGGCTTCAAAAAAGTAAAAATGTTCATGAAAAGATTTCTGCTTCAAAAAAGTTGAAAATTTTCATCAAGTATTTCGGCTTCAAAAAAGTCGACGATTTTCATGAAAAGATTTCGGCTTCAAAAAATTTGAAAATTTTCATGAAGTTTTTCGACTTCAAAAAAGTCTAAGATTTTCATGAAAAGATTTCTGCTTCAAAAAAGTTGAAAATTTTCATGAAAAGATTTCGGCTTCAAAAAGTTGAAAATTTTCATGAAAAGATTTCGGCTTCAAAAAGTTGAAAATTTGCATGAAAAGATTTCGGCTTCAAAAAAGTTGAACATTTTCATGAAAAGATTTCGGCTTCAAAAAAGTTGAAAATTTTCATGAAAAGATTTCGGCTTCAAAAAAGTTGAACATTTTCATGAAAAGATTTAGGTTTCAAAAAAGTTGAAAATTTTCATGAAAAGATTTAGACTTCAAAACAGTTGAAAATTTTCATCAAGTATTTCGGCTTCAAAGAAGTTGAAGATTTTCATGAAAAGATTTCGGCTTCAAAAAAGTTGAAAATTTTCATGACAGGAGTTTAGCTTTGAAAAAGGTAAAAATTTTCATGAAGTATTTCGGCTTCAAAAAGGTTGAAAACTTTCATGAAGTATTTCGGCTTCAAAAAAGTTGAAAATTTTCATGAAGTATTTCAGCTGCAAAAAAGTCGAAGATTTTCATGAAAAGATTTCTGCTTCAAAAAAGTTGAACATTTTCATGAAAAGATTTCGGCTTCAAAAAAGTTGAAAATGTTCATGAAAAGATTTCGGCTTCAAAGAGTTGAAAATTTTCATGAAAAGATTTAGACTTCAAAAAAGTTGAAAATTTTCATGAAAAGATTTAGACTTCAAAAAAGTTGAAAATGTTCATGAACTATTTCAGCATCAAAAAAGTTGAAAATTTTCATGAAAAGATTTAGACTTCAAAAAAGATGAAAATTTTCATGAAAAGATTTCGGCTTCAAAAAAGTTGAACATTTTCATGAAAAGATTTCGGCTTCAAAAAAGTAAAAATTTTCATGAAAAGATTTCTGCTTCAAAAAAGTTGAAAATTTTCATCAAGTATTTCGGCTTCAAAAAAGTCGACGATTTTCATGAAAAGATTTCGGCTTCAAAAAATGTGAAAATTTTCATGAAGTTTTTCGACTTCAAAAAAGTCTAAGATTTTCATGAAAAGATTTCTGCTTCAAAAAAGTTGAAAATTTTCATGACAGGATTTTGGCTTTAAAAAAAGTACAAATTTTCATAAAGTATTTCGGCTTCAAAAAGGTTGAAAACTTTCATGAACTATTTCGGATTCAAAAAAGTCGAAGATTTTCATGAAAAGATTTCTGCTTCAAAAAAGTTGAAAATTTTCATGAAAAGATTTCTGCTTCAAAAAAGTTGAAAATTTTCATGAAAAGATTTCTGCTACAAAAAAGTTGAAAATTTTCATGAAAAGATTTCGACTTCAAAAAAGTTGAAAATTTTCATGAAGTATTTCGGCTTCAAAAAAATGGAACATTTTCATGAAAAGATTTCGTCTTCAAAAAAGTTGAAAATTTTCATGAAAAGATTTCTGCTTCAAAAAAGTTGAACATTTTCATGAAAAGATTTCGGCTTCAAAAAAGTTGAAAATTTTCATGAAAAGATTTCGGCTTCAAAAAAAGTTGAAAATTTTCATGAAGTATTTCTTCAACAAAAAAATGGAACATTTTCATGAAAAGGTTTCGGCTTCAAAAAAGTTGACCATTTTCATGAAAAGATTTCTGCTTCAAAAAAGTTGAAAATTTAAATGAAAAGATTTCGACTTCAAAAAAGTTGAAAATTTTCATGAAAATATTTCGGCTGCAAAAAAATGGAACATTTTCATGAAAAGATTTCGACTTCAAAAAAGTCTAAGATTTTCATGAAACGATTACTGCTTCAAAAAAGTTGAAAATTTTCATGAAAAGATTTCGGCTTCAAAAAGTTGAAAATTTTCATGAAAAGATTTCGGCTTCAAAAAAGTTGAACATTTTCATGAAAAGATTTTGGCTTCAAAAAAGTTGAAAATTTTCATGAAGTATTTCGGCTTCAAGAAAATGGAACATTTTCATGAAAAGATTTCTGCTTCAAAAAAGTTGAAAATTTTCATGAAGTATTTCGGCTTCAAAAAAATGGAACATTTTCATGAAAAGATTTCTGCTTCAAAAAAGTTGAAAATTTTCATGAAAAGATTTCGGCTTCAAAAAGTTGAAAATTTTCATGAAAAGATTTCGGCTTCAAAAAACTTGGACATTTTCATGAAAAGATTTCGGCTTCAAAAAAGTTGAACATTTTCATGAAAAGATTTCGACTTCAAAAAAGTTGACCATTTTCATGAAAAGATTTCTGCTTCAAAAAAGTTGAAAATTTTCATGAAAAGATTTCGGCTTCAAAAAGTTGAAAATTTTCATGAAAAGATTTCGGCTTCAAAAAACTTGGACATTTTCATGAAAAGATTTCGGCTTCAAAAAAGTTGAAAATTTTCATGAAGTATTTCGGCTTCAAAAAAATGGAACATTTTCATGAAAAGATTTCGACTTCAAAAAAGTTGACCATTTTCATGAAAAGATTTATGCTTCAAAAAAGTTGAAAATTTTCATGAAAAGATTTCGGCTTCAAAAAGTTGAAAATTTTCATGAAAAGATTTAGACTTCAAAAAAGTTGAAAATGTTAATGAACTATTTCAGCATCAAAAAAGTTGAAAATTTTCATGAAAAGATTTAGACTTAAAAAAAGATGAAAATTTTCATGAAAAGATTTCGGCTCCAAAAAGTTGAACATTTTCATGAAAAGATTTCGGCTTCAAAAAAGTAAAAATGTTCATGAAAAGATTTCTGCTTCAAAAAAGTTGAAAATTTTCATCAAGTATTTCGGCTTCAAAAAAGTCGACGATTTTCATGAAAAGATTTCGGCTTCAAAAAATTTGAAAATTTTCATGAAGTTTTTCGACTTCAAAAAAGTCTAAGATTTTCATGAAAAGATTTCTGCTTCAAAAAAGTTGAAAATTTTCATGAAAAGATTTCGGCTTCAAAAAGTTGAAAATTTTCATGAAAAGATTTCGGCTTCAAAAAGTTGAAAATTTGCATGAAAAGATTTCGGCTTCAAAAAAGTTGAACATTTTCATGAAAAGATTTCGGCTTCAAAAAAGTTGAAAATTTTCATGAAAAGATTTCGGCTTCAAAAAAGTTGAACATTTTCATGAAAAGATTTCGGCTTCAAAAAAGTTGAAAATGTTCATGAAAAGATTTCGGCTTCAAAGAGTTGAAAATTTTCATGAAAAGATTTAGACTTCAAAAAAGTTGAAAATTTTCATGAAAAGATTTAGACTTCAAAAAAGTTGAAAATGTTCATGAACTATTTCAGCATCAAAAAAGTTGAAAATTTTCATGAAAAGATTTAGACTTCAAAAAAGATGAAAATTTTCATGAAAAGATTTCGGCTTCAAAAAAGTTGAACATTTTCATGAAAAGATTTCGGCTTCAAAAAAGTAAAAATTTTCATGAAAAGATTTCGGCTTCAAAAAAGTCGACGATTTTCATGAAAAGATTTCGGCTTCAAAAAATGTGAAAATTTTCATGAAGTTTTTCGACTTCAAAAAAGTCTAAGATTTTCATGAAAAGATTTCTGCTTCAAAAAAGTTGAAAATTTTCATGACAGGATTTTGGCTTTAAAAAAAGTACAAATTTTCATAAAGTATTTCGGCTTCAAAAAGGTTGAAAACTTTCATGAACTATTTCGGATTCAAAAAAGTCGAAGATTTTCATGAAAAGATTTCTGCTTCAAAAAAGTTGAAAATTTACATGAAAAGATTTCGACTTCAAAAAAGTCTAAGATTTTCATGAAAAGATTTCTGCTTCAAAAAAGTTGAAAATTTTCATGAAAAGATTTCTGCTTCAAAAAAGTTGAAAATTTTCATGAAAAGATTTCTGCTACAAAAAAGTTGAAAATTTTCATGAAAAGATTTCGACTTCAAAAAAGTTGAAAATTTTCATGAAGTATTTCGGCTTCAAAAAAATGGAACATTTTCATGAAAAGATTTCGGCTTCAAAAAAGTTGAAAATTTTCATGAAAAGATTTCTGCTTCAAAAAAGTTGAACATTTTCATGAAAAGATTTCGGCTTCAAAAAAGTTGAAAATTTTCATGAAAAGATTTCGGCTTCAAAAAAAGTTGAAAATTTTCATGAAGTATTTCTTCAACAAAAAAATGGAACATTTTCATGAAAAGGTTTCGGCTTCAAAAAAGTTGACCATTTTCATGAAAAGATTTCTGCTTCAAAAAAGTTGAAAATTTAAATGAAAAGATTTCGACTTCAAAAAAGTTGAAAATTTTCATGAAAATATTTCGGCTGCAAAAAAATGGAACATTTTCATGAAAAGATTTCGACTTCAAAAAAGTCTAAGATTTTCATGAAACGATTACTGCTTCAAAAAAGTTGAAAATTTTCATGAAAAGATTTCGGCTTCAAAAAGTTGAAAATTTTCATGAAAAGATTTCGGCTTCAAAAAACTTGGACATTTTCATGAAAAGATTTCGGCTTCAAAAAAGTTGAACATTTTCATGAAAAGATTTCGACTTCAAAAAAGTTGACCATTTTCATGAAAAGATTTCTGCTTCAAAAAAGTTGAAAATTTTCATGAAAAGATTTCGGCTTCAAAAAGTTGAAAATTTTCATGAAAAGATTTCGGCTTCAAAAAACTTGGACATTTTCATGAAAAGATTTCGGCTTCAAAAAAGTTGAAAATTTTCATGAAGTATTTCGGCTTCAAAAAAATGGAACATTTTCATGAAAAGATTTCGGCTTCAAAAAAGTTGACCATTTTCATGAAAAGATTTCGGCTTCAAAAAAGTTAAAAATTTTCATGAAAAGATTTCGACTTCAAAAAAGTTGACCATTTTCATGAAAAGATTTATGCTTCAAAAAAGTTGAAAATTTTCATGAAAAGATTTCGGCTTCAAAAAGTTGAAAATTTTCATGAAAAGATTTCGGCTTCAAAAAGTTGACCATTTTCATGAAAAGATTTCTGCTTCAAAAAAGTTGAAAATTTTCATGAAAAGATTTCGGATTCAAAAAGTTGAAAATTTTCATGAAAAGATTTCGGCTTCAAAAAACTTGGACATTTTCATGAAAAGATTTCGGCTTCAAAAAAGTTGAACATTTACATGAAAAGATTTCGGCTTCAAAAAACTTGAACATTTTCATGAAAAGATTTCGGCTTCAAAAAACTTGAACATTTTCATGAAAAGATTTCGGCTTCAAAAAAGTTGAACATTTTCATGAAAAGATTTCTGCTTCAAAAAGTTGAACATTTTCATGAAAAGATTTCGGCTTCAAAAAAGTTGAAAATGTTCATGAAAAGATTTCGGCTTCAAAGAGTTGAAAATTTTCATGAAAAGATTTAGACTTCAAAAAAGTTGAAAATTTTCATGAAAAGATTTAGACTTCAAAAAAGTTGAAAATGTTCATGAACTATTTCAGCATCAAAAAAGTTGAAAATTTTCATGAAAAGATTTAGACTTCAAAAAAGATGAAAATTTTCATGAAAAGATTTCGGCTTCAAAAAAGTTGAACATTTTCATGAAAAGATTTCGGCTTCAAAAAAGTAAAAATTTTCATGAAAAGATTTCTGCTTCAAAAAAGTTGAAAATTTTCATCAAGTATTTCGGCTTCAAAAAAGTCGACGATTTTCATGAAAAGATTTCGGCTTCAAAAAATGTGAAAATTTTCATGAAGTTTTTCGACTTCAAAAAAGTCTAAGATTTTCATGAAAAGATTTCTGCTTCAAAAAAGTTGAAAATTTTCATGACAGGATTTTGGCTTTAAAAAAAGTACAAATTTTCATAAAGTATTTCGGCTTCAAAAAGGTTGAAAACTTTCATGAACTATTTCGGATTCAAAAAAGTCGAAGATTTTCATGAAAAGATTTCTGCTTCAAAAAAGTTGAAAATTTTCATGAAAAGATTTCTGCTTCAAAAAAGTTGAAAATTTTCATGAAAAGATTTCTGCTACAAAAAAGTTGAAAATTTTCATGAAAAGATTTCGACTTCAAAAAAGTTGAAAATTTTCATGAAGTATTTCGGCTTCAAAAAAATGGAACATTTTCATGAAAAGATTTCGTCTTCAAAAAAGTTGAAAATTTTCATGAAAAGATTTCTGCTTCAAAAAAGTTGAACATTTTCATGAAAAGATTTCGGCTTCAAAAAAGTTGAAAATTTTCATGAAAAGATTTCGGCTTCAAAAAAAGTTGAAAATTTTCATGAAGTATTTCTTCAACAAAAAAATGGAACATTTTCATGAAAAGGTTTCGGCTTCAAAAAAGTTGACCATTTTCATGAAAAGATTTCTGCTTCAAAAAAGTTGAAAATTTAAATGAAAAGATTTCGACTTCAAAAAAGTTGAAAATTTTCATGAAAATATTTCGGCTGCAAAAAAATGGAACATTTTCATGAAAAGATTTCGACTTCAAAAAAGTCTAAGATTTTCATGAAACGATTACTGCTTCAAAAAAGTTGAAAATTTTCATGAAAAGATTTCGGCTTCAAAAAGTTGAAAATTTTCATGAAAAGATTTCGGCTTCAAAAAAGTTGAACATTTTCATGAAAAGATTTTGGCTTCAAAAAAGTTGAAAATTTTCATGAAGTATTTCGGCTTCAAGAAAATGGAACATTTTCATGAAAAGATTTCTGCTTCAAAAAAGTTGAAAATTTTCATGAAGTATTTCGGCTTCAAAAAAATGGAACATTTTCATGAAAAGATTTCTGCTTCAAAAAAGTTGAAAATTTTCATGAAAAGATTTCGGCTTCAAAAAGTTGAAAATTTTCATGAAAAGATTTCGGCTTCAAAAAACTTGGACATTTTCATGAAAAGATTTCGGCTTCAAAAAAGTTGAACATTTTCATGAAAAGATTTCGACTTCAAAAAAGTTGACCATTTTCATGAAAAGATTTCTGCTTCAAAAAAGTTGAAAATTTTCATGAAAAGATTTCGGCTTCAAAAAGTTGAAAATTTTCATGAAAAGATTTCGGCTTCAAAAAACTTGGACATTTTCATGAAAAGATTTCGGCTTCAAAAAAGTTGAAAATTTTCATGAAGTATTTCGGCTTCAAAAAAATGGAACATTTTCATGAAAAGATTTCGACTTCAAAAAAGTTGACCATTTTCATGAAAAGATTTATGCTTCAAAAAAGTTGAAAATTTTCATGAAAAGATTTCGGCTTCAAAAAGTTGAAAATTTTCATGAAAAGATTTAGACTTCAAAAAAGTTGAAAATGTTAATGAACTATTTCAGCATCAAAAAAGTTGAAAATTTTCATGAAAAGATTTAGACTTAAAAAAAGATGAAAATTTTCATGAAAAGATTTCGGCTCCAAAAAGTTGAACATTTTCATGAAAAGATTTCGGCTTCAAAAAAGTAAAAATGTTCATGAAAAGATTTCTGCTTCAAAAAAGTTGAAAATTTTCATCAAGTATTTCGGCTTCAAAAAAGTCGACGATTTTCATGAAAAGATTTCGGCTTCAAAAAATTTGAAAATTTTCATGAAGTTTTTCGACTTCAAAAAAGTCTAAGATTTTCATGAAAAGATTTCTGCTTCAAAAAAGTTGAAAATTTTCATGAAAAGATTTCGGCTTCAAAAAGTTGAAAATTTTCATGAAAAGATTTCGGCTTCAAAAAGTTGAAAATTTGCATGAAAAGATTTCGGCTTCAAAAAAGTTGAACATTTTCATGAAAAGATTTCGGCTTCAAAAAAGTTGAAAATTTTCATGAAAAGATTTCGGCTTCAAAAAAGTTGAACATTTTCATGAAAAGATTTCGGCTTCAAAAAAGTTGAAAATGTTCATGAAAAGATTTCGGCTTCAAAGAGTTGAAAATTTTCATGAAAAGATTTAGACTTCAAAAAAGTTGAAAATTTTCATGAAAAGATTTAGACTTCAAAAAAGTTGAAAATGTTCATGAACTATTTCAGCATCAAAAAAGTTGAAAATTTTCATGAAAAGATTTAGACTTCAAAAAAGATGAAAATTTTCATGAAAAGATTTCGGCTTCAAAAAAGTTGAACATTTTCATGAAAAGATTTCGGCTTCAAAAAAGTAAAAATTTTCATGAAAAGATTTCGGCTTCAAAAAAGTCGACGATTTTCATGAAAAGATTTCGGCTTCAAAAAATGTGAAAATTTTCATGAAGTTTTTCGACTTCAAAAAAGTCTAAGATTTTCATGAAAAGATTTCTGCTTCAAAAAAGTTGAAAATTTTCATGACAGGATTTTGGCTTTAAAAAAAGTACAAATTTTCATAAAGTATTTCGGCTTCAAAAAGGTTGAAAACTTTCATGAACTATTTCGGATTCAAAAAAGTCGAAGATTTTCATGAAAAGATTTCTGCTTCAAAAAAGTTGAAAATTTACATGAAAAGATTTCGACTTCAAAAAAGTCTAAGATTTTCATGAAAAGATTTCTGCTTCAAAAAAGTTGAAAATTTTCATGAAAAGATTTCTGCTTCAAAAAAGTTGAAAATTTTCATGAAAAGATTTCTGCTACAAAAAAGTTGAAAATTTTCATGAAAAGATTTCGACTTCAAAAAAGTTGAAAATTTTCATGAAGTATTTCGGCTTCAAAAAAATGGAACATTTTCATGAAAAGATTTCGGCTTCAAAAAAGTTGAAAATTTTCATGAAAAGATTTCTGCTTCAAAAAAGTTGAACATTTTCATGAAAAGATTTCGGCTTCAAAAAAGTTGAAAATTTTCATGAAAAGATTTCGGCTTCAAAAAAAGTTGAAAATTTTCATGAAGTATTTCTTCAACAAAAAAATGGAACATTTTCATGAAAAGGTTTCGGCTTCAAAAAAGTTGACCATTTTCATGAAAAGATTTCTGCTTCAAAAAAGTTGAAAATTTAAATGAAAAGATTTCGACTTCAAAAAAGTTGAAAATTTTCATGAAAATATTTCGGCTGCAAAAAAATGGAACATTTTCATGAAAAGATTTCGACTTCAAAAAAGTCTAAGATTTTCATGAAACGATTACTGCTTCAAAAAAGTTGAAAATTTTCATGAAAAGATTTCGGCTTCAAAAAGTTGAAAATTTTCATGAAAAGATTTCGGCTTCAAAAAACTTGGACATTTTCATGAAAAGATTTCGGCTTCAAAAAAGTTGAACATTTTCATGAAAAGATTTCGACTTCAAAAAAGTTGACCATTTTCATGAAAAGATTTCTGCTTCAAAAAAGTTGAAAATTTTCATGAAAAGATTTCGGCTTCAAAAAGTTGAAAATTTTCATGAAAAGATTTCGGCTTCAAAAAACTTGGACATTTTCATGAAAAGATTTCGGCTTCAAAAAAGTTGAAAATTTTCATGAAGTATTTCGGCTTCAAAAAAATGGAACATTTTCATGAAAAGATTTCGGCTTCAAAAAAGTTGACCATTTTCATGAAAAGATTTCGGCTTCAAAAAAGTTAAAAATTTTCATGAAAAGATTTCGACTTCAAAAAAGTTGACCATTTTCATGAAAAGATTTATGCTTCAAAAAAGTTGAAAATTTTCATGAAAAGATTTCGGCTTCAAAAAGTTGAAAATTTTCATGAAAAGATTTCGGCTTCAAAAAGTTGACCATTTTCATGAAAAGATTTCTGCTTCAAAAAAGTTGAAAATTTTCATGAAAAGATTTCGGATTCAAAAAGTTGAAAATTTTCATGAAAAGATTTCGGCTTCAAAAAACTTGGACATTTTCATGAAAAGATTTCGGCTTCAAAAAAGTTGAACATTTACATGAAAAGATTTCGGCTTCAAAAAACTTGAACATTTTCATGAAAAGATTTCGGCTTCAAAAAACTTGAACATTTTCATGAAAAGATTTCGGCTTCAAAAAAGTTGAACATTTTCATGAAAAGATTTCGGCTTCAAAAAGTTGAAAATTTTCATGAAAAGATTTCGGCTTCAAAAAGTTGAAAATTTTCATGAAAAGATTTCGGCTTCAAAAAAGTTGACCATTTTCATGAAAAGATTTTTGTTTCAAAAAAGTTGAACATTTTCATGAAAAGATTTCAGCTTAAAAAAAGTTGAAAATTTTCATGAAGTATTTCGGCTGCAAAAAAGTCTAAAATTTTCATGAAAAGATTTATGCTTCAAAAAAGATGAAAATTTTCATGAAAAGATTTGGGCTTCAAAAAGTTGAAAATTTTCATGAAAAGATTTCAGCATCAAAAAGTTGAAAATTTTCATGAAAAGATTTCGGCATCAAAAAAGTTGAACATTTTCATGAAAAGATTTCGGCTTCAAAAAAGTTTAAAATTTTCATGAAGTATTTCGGCTTCAAAAAAATTGAAAATTTTCATGAAAAGATTTAGGTTTCAAAAAAGTTGAAAATTTTCATGAAGTATTTCGGCTTCAAAAAAGTCTAAAATTTTCATGAACTATTTCGGCTTCAAAAAAGTTTAAAATTTTCATGAAAAGATTTCTGCTTCAAAAAAGTTGAACATTTTCATGAAAAGATTTCGGCTTCAAAAAAGTTGAAAATTTTCATGAAAAGATTTTGGTTTCAAAAAAGTTGAACATTTTCATGAAAAGATTTCGGCTTCAAAAAAGTTTAAAATTTTCATGAATTATTTCGGCTTCAAAAAAATGGAACATTTTCATGAAAAGATTTCGGATTCAAAAAAGTTGAACATTTTCATGAAAAGATTTCGGCTTCAAAAAAGTTGAAAATTTTCGTGAACTATTTCGGCATCAAAAAAGTTGAAAATTTTCATGAAAAAATTTCGGCTTCAAAAAAATTGAAAATTTTCATGAACTATTTCGTCTTCAAAAAAGTTGAAAATTTTCATGAAAAGATTTCTGCTTCAAAAAAGTTGAAAATTTACATGAAAAGATTTCGGATTCAAAAAAGTTGAAAATTTTCATGAAAAGATTTAGACTTCAAAAAAGTTGATTATTTTCATCAAGTATTTCGGCTTCAAAAAAGTCGAAGATTTTCATGAAAAGATTTCGGCTTCAAAAAAGTTGAACATTTTCATGAAAAGATTTCGGCTTCAAAAAAGTTTAAAATTTTCATGAAAAGATTTCTGCTTCAAAAAAGTTGAACATTTTCATGAAAAGATTTCGGCTTCAAAAAAGTTGAAAATTTTCATGAAAAGATTTTGGTTTCAAAAAAGTTGAACATTTTCATGAAAAGATTTCGGCTTCAAAAAAGTTTAAAATTTTCATGAATTATTTCGGCTTCAAAAAAATGGAACATTTTCATGAAAAGATTTCGGATTCAAAAAAGTTGAACATTTTCATGAAAAGATTTCGGCTTCAAAAAAGTTGAAAATTTTCGTGAACTATTTCGGCATCAAAAAAGTTGAAAATTTTCATGAAAAGATTTCGGCTTCAAAAAAGTTGAAAATTTTCATGAACTATTTCGTCTTCAAAAAAGTTGAAAATTTTCATGAAAAGATTTCTGCTTCAAAAAAGTTGAAAATTTACATGAAAAGATTTCGGATTCAAAAAAGTTGAAAATTTTCATGAAAAGATTTAGACTTCAAAAAAGTTGATTATTTTCATCAACTATTTCGGCTTCAAAAAAGTCGAAGATTTTCATGAAAAGATTTCGGCTTCAAAAAAGTTGAACATTTTCATGAAAAGATTTCTGCTTCAAAAAAGTTGAAAATTTTCATGAAAAGATTTTGGTTTCAAAAAGTTGAAAATTTTCATGAAAAGATTTCGACTTCAAAAAAATGGAACATTTTCATGAAAAGATTTCGACTTCAAAAAAGTTGAAAATTTTCATGAAAATATTTCGGCTGCAAAAAAATGGAACATTTTCATGAAAAGATTTCGACTTCAAAAAAGTCTAAGATTTTCATGAAACGATTACTGCTTCAAAAAAGTTGAAAATTTTCATGAAAAGATTTCGGCTTCAAAAAGTTGAAAATTTTCATGAAAAGATTTCGGCTTCAAAAAAGTTGAACATTTTCATGAAAAGATTTTGGATTCAAAAAAGTTGAAAATTTTCATGAAGTATTTCGGCTTCAAGAAAATGGAACATTTTCATGAAAAGATTTCTGCTTCAAAAAAGTTGAAAATTTTCATGAAGTATTTCGGCTTCAAAAAAATGGAACATTTTCATGAAAAGATTTCTGCTTCAAAAAAGTTGAAAATTTTCATGAAAAGATTTCGGCTTCAAAAAGTTGAAAATTTTCATGAAAAGATTTCGGCTTCAAAAAACTTGGACATTTTCATGAAAAGATTTCGGCTTCAAAAAAGTTGAACATTTTCATGAAAAGATTTCGACTTCAAAAAAGTTGACCATTTTCATGAAAAGATTTCTGCTTCAAAAAAGTTGAAAATTTTCATGAAAAGATTTCGGCTTCAAAAAGTTGAAAATTTTCATGAAAAGATTTCGGCTTCAAAAAACTTGGACATTTTCATGAAAAGATTTCGGCTTCAAAAAAGTTGAAAATTTTCATGAAGTATTTCGGCTTCAAAAAAATGGAACATTTTCATGAAAAGATTTCGGCTTCAAAAAAGTTGACCATTTTCATGAAAAGATTTCGGCTTCAAAAAAGTTAAAAATTTTCATGAAAAGATTTCGACTTCAAAAAAGTTGACCATTTTCATGAAAAGATTTATGCTTCAAAAAAGTTGAAAATTTTCATGAAAAGATTTCGGCTTCAAAAAGTTGAAAATTTTCATGAAAAGATTTCGGCTTCAAAAAGTTGACCATTTTCATGAAAAGATTTCTGCTTCAAAAAAGTTGAAAATTTTCATGAAAAGATTTCGGATTCAAAAAGTTGAAAATTTTCATGAAAAGATTTCGGCTTCAAAAAACTTGGACATTTTCATGAAAAGATTTCGGCTTCAAAAAAGTTGAACATTTACATGAAAAGATTTCGGCTTCAAAAAACTTGAACATTTTCATGAAAAGATTTCGGCTTCAAAAAACTTGAACATTTTCATGAAAAGATTTCGGCTTCAAAAAAGTTGAACATTTTCATGAAAAGATTTCGGCTTCAAAAAGTTGAAAATTTTCATGAAAAGATTTCGGCTTCAAAAAGTTGAAAATTTTCATGAAAAGATTTCGGCTTCAAAAAAGTTGACCATTTTCATGAAAAGATTTTTGTTTCAAAAAAGTTGAACATTTTCATGAAAAGATTTCAGCTTAAAAAAAGTTGAAAATTTTCATGAAGTATTTCGGCTGCAAAAAAGTCTAAAATTTTCATGAAAAGATTTATGCTTCAAAAAAGATGAAAATTTTCATGAAAAGATTTGGGCTTCAAAAAGTTGAAAATTTTCATGAAAAGATTTCAGCATCAAAAAGTTGAAAATTTTCATGAAAAGATTTCGGCATCAAAAAAGTTGAACATTTTCATGACAGGATTTCGGCTTCAAAAAAGTTGAAAATTTTCATGACGTATTTTGGCTTCAAAAAAATGTAACATTTTCATGAAAAGATTTCGGCTTCAAAAAAGTTGAAAATTTTCATGAAAAGATTTTGTTTTCAAAAAGTTGAAAATTTTCATGAAAATATTTCGGCTTCAAAAAAGTTGAACATTTTCATGAAAAGATTTCAGCTTCAAAAAAGTTTAAAATTTTCATGAAGTATTTCGGCTTCAAAAAAATTGAAAATTTTCATGAAAAGATTTAGGTTTCAAAAAAGTTGAAAATTTTCATGAAGTATTTCGGCTTCAAAAAAGTCTAAAATTTTCATGAACTATTTCGGCTTCAAAAAAGTTTAAAATTTTCATGAAAAGATTTCTGCTTCAAAAAAGTTGAACATTTTCATGAAAAGATTTCGGCTTCAAAAAAGTTGAAAATTTTCATGAAAAGATTTTGGTTTCAAAAAAGTTGAACATTTTCATGAAAAGATTTCGGCTTCAAAAAAGTTTAAAATTTTCATGAATTATTTCGGCTTCAAAAAAATGGAACATTTTCATGAAAAGATTTCGGATTCAAAAAAGTTGAACATTTTCATGAAAAGATTTCGGCTTCAAAAAAGTTGAAAATTTTCGTGAACTATTTCGGCATCAAAAAAGTTGAAAATTTTCATGAAAAGATTTCGGCTTCAAAAAAGTTGAAAATTTTCATGAACTATTTCGTCTTCAAAAAAGTTGAAAATTTTCATGAAAAGATTTCTGCTTCAAAAAAGTTGAAAATTTACATGAAAAGATTTCGGATTCAAAAAAGTTGAAAATTTTCATGAAAAGATTTAGACTTCAAAAAAGTTGATTATTTTCATCAAGTATTTCGGCTTCAAAAAAGTCGAAGATTTTCATGAAAAGATTTCGGCTTCAAAAAAGTTGAACATTTTCATGAAAAGATTTCGGCTTCAAAAAAGTTTAAAATTTTCATGAAAAGATTTCTGCTTCAAAAAAGTTGAACATTTTCATGAAAAGATTTCGGCTTCAAAAAAGTTGAAAATTTTCATGAAAAGATTTTGGTTTCAAAAAAGTTGAACATTTTCATGAAAAGATTTCGGCTTCAAAAAAGTTTAAAATTTTCATGAATTATTTCGGCTTCAAAAAAATGGAACATTTTCATGAAAAGATTTCGGATTCAAAAAAGTTGAACATTTTCATGAAAAGATTTCGGCTTCAAAAAAGTTGAAAATTTTCGTGAACTATTTCGGCATCAAAAAAGTTGAAAATTTTCATGAAAAGATTTCGGCTTCAAAAAAGTTGAAAATTTTCATGAACTATTTCGTCTTCAAAAAAGTTGAAAATTTTCATGAAAAGATTTCTGCTTCAAAAAAGTTGAAAATTTACATGAAAAGATTTCGGATTCAAAAAAGTTGAAAATTTTCATGAAAAGATTTAGACTTCAAAAAAGTTGATTATTTTCATCAACTATTTCGGCTTCAAAAAAGTCGAAGATTTTCATGAAAAGATTTCGGCTTCAAAAAAGTTGAACATTTTCATGAAAAGATTTCTGCTTCAAAAAAGTTGAAAATTTTCATGAAAAGATTTTGGTTTCAAAAAGTTGAAAATTTTCATGAAAAGATTTCGACTTCAAAAAAATGGAACATTTTCATGAAAAGATTTCGACTTCAAAAAAGTTGAAAATTTTCATGAAAATATTTCGGCTGCAAAAAAATGGAACATTTTCATGAAAAGATTTCGACTTCAAAAAAGTCTAAGATTTTCATGAAACGATTACTGCTTCAAAAAAGTTGAAAATTTTCATGAAAAGATTTCGGCTTCAAAAAGTTGAAAATTTTCATGAAAAGATTTCGGCTTCAAAAAAGTTGAACATTTTCATGAAAAGATTTTGGATTCAAAAAAGTTGAAAATTTTCATGAAGTATTTCGGCTTCAAGAAAATGGAACATTTTCATGAAAAGATTTCTGCTTCAAAAAAGTTGAAAATTTTCATGAAGTATTTCGGCTTCAAAAAAATGGAACATTTTCATGAAAAGATTTCTGCTTCAAAAAAGTTGAAAATTTTCATGAAAAGATTTCGGCTTCAAAAAGTTGAAAATTTTCATGAAAAGATTTCGACTTCAAAAAAGTTGACCATTTTCATGAAAAGATTTCTGCTTCAAAAAAGTTGAAAATTTTCATGAAAAGATTTCGGCTTCAAAAAGTTGACCATTTTCATGAAAAGATTTCTGCTTCAAAAAACTTGAACATTTTCATGAAAAGATTTCGGCTTCAAAAAACTTGAACATTTTCATGAAAAGATTTCGGCTTCAAAAAACTTGAACATTTTCATGAAAAGATTTCGGCTTCAAAAAGTTGAAAATTTTCATGAAAAGATTTCGGCTTCAAAAAAGTTGAACATTTTCATGAAGTATTTCGGCTTCAAAAAAATGGAACATTTTCATGAAAAGATTTCGGCTTCAAAAAAGTTGACCATTTTCATGAAAAGATTTCGGCTTCAAAAAAGTTAAAAATTTTCATGAAAAGATTTCGACTTCAAAAAAGTTGACCATTTTCATGAAAAGATTTCTGCTTCAAAAAAGTTGAAAATTTTCATGAAAAGATTTCGGCTTCAAAAAGTTGAAAATTTTCATGAAAAGATTTCGGCTTCAAAAAGTTGACCATTTTCATGAAAAGATTTCTGCTTCAAAAAAGTTGAAAATTTTCATGAAAAGATTTCGGCTTCAAAAAGTTGAAAATTTTCATGAAAAGATTTCGGCTTCAAAAAACTTGGACATTTTCATGAAAAGATTTCGGCTTCAAAAAAGTTGAACATTTACATGAAAAGATTTCGGCTTCAAAAAAGTTGAACATTTTCATGAAAAGATTTCGGCTTCAAAAAGTTGAAAATTTTCATGAAAAGATTTCGGCTTCAAAAAACTTGGACATTTTCATGAAAAGATTTCGGCTTCAAAAAAGTTGAACATTTTCATGAAAAGATTTCGACTTCAAAAAAGTTGACCATTTTCATGAACAGATTTCTGCTTCAAAAAAGTTGAAAATTTTCATGAAAAGATTTCGGCTTCAAAAAGTTGAAAATTTTCATGAAAAGATTTCGGCTTCAAAAAACTTGGACATTTTCATGAAAAGATTTCGGCTTCAAAAAAGTTGAACATTTTCATGAAAAGATTTCGACTTCAAAAAAGTTGACCATTTTCATGAAAAGATTTCTGCTTCAAAAAAGTTGAAAATTTTCATGAAAAGATTTCGGCTTCAAAAAGTTGAAAATTTTCATGAAAAGATTTCGGCTTCAAAAAGTTGAAAATTTTCATGAAAAGATTTCGGCTTCAAAAAAGTTGACCATTTTCATGAAAAGATTTTTGTTTCAAAAAAGTTGAACATTTTCATGAAAAGATTTCAGCTTAAAAAAAGTTGAAAATTTTCATGAAGTATTTCGGCTGCAAAAAAGTCTAAAATTTTCATGAAAAGATTTCGGCTTCAAAAAAGTTGAACATTTTCATGAAAAGATTTCGGGTTCAATAAAGTTGAAAATTTTCGTGAACTATTTCGGCATCAAAAAAGTTGAAAATTTTCATGAAAAGATTTCTGCTTCAAAAAAGTTGAAAATTTTCATGAAAAGATTTCGGATTCAAAAAAGTTGAAAATTTTCATGAAAAGATTTAGACTTCAAAAAAGTTGATTATTTTCATCAAGTATTTCGGCTTCAAAAAAGTCGAAGATTTTCATGAAAAGATTTCGGCTTCAAAAAAGTTGAACATTTTCATGAAAAGATTTTGGCTTCAAAAAAGTTGAAAATTTTCATGAAAAGATTTTGGTTTCAAAAAGTTGAAAATTTTCATGAAAAGATTTCGGCTTCAAAAAAGTTGAACATTTTCATGAGAAGATTTCGGCTTCAAAAAAGTTGAACATTTTCATGAAGTATTTCAGCTTCAAAAAAATGTAACATTTTCATGAAAAGATTTCGGCTTCAAAAAAGTTGAACATTTTCATGAAAAGATTTCGGCTTCAAAAAAGTTGAACATTTTCATGAAAAGATTTCTGCTTCAAAAAAGTTGAAAATTTACATGAAAAGATTTCGACTTCAAAAAAGTTGAAAATTTACATAAAAAGATTTCGACTTCAAAAAAGTCTATGATTTTCATGAAAAGATTTCTGCTTCAAAAAATTTGAAAATTTTCATGAAAAGATTTTGGTTTCAAAAAGTTGAAAATTTTCATGAAAAGATTTAGACTTCAAAAAAGTCTAATATTTTCATCAAGTATTTCGGCTTCAAAAAAGTCGAAATTTTTCAGGAACTATTTCGGCATCAAAAAAGTTGAAAAACTTCATGAAAAGATTTCGGCTTCAAAAAAATGGAACATTTTCATGAAAAGATTTCGGCTTCAAAAAAGTTGAACATTTTCATGAAAAGATTTCGGCTTCAAAAAAGTTGAACATTTTCATGAAAAGATTTCGGGTTCAAAAAAGTTGAAAATTTTCGTGAACTATTTCGGCATCAAAAAAGTTGAAAATTTTCATGAAAAGATTTCTGCTTCAAAAAAGTTGAAAATTTTCATGAAAAGATTTCGGATTCAAAAAAGTTGAAAATTTTCATGAAAAGATTTAGA
Source organism: Labrus bergylta (assembly GCF_963930695.1). Classification (NCBI taxonomy): domain Eukaryota; kingdom Metazoa; phylum Chordata; class Actinopteri; order Labriformes; family Labridae; genus Labrus; species Labrus bergylta. The sequence continues at coordinate 2,625 of NW_027077289.1, read as the reverse complement.
CTTCAAAAAAGTTGATTATTTTCATCAAGTATTTCGGCTTCAAAAAAGTCGAAGATTTTCATGAAAAGATTTCGGCTTCAAAAAAGTTGAACATTTTCATGAAAAGATTTCTGCTTCAAAAAAGTTGAAAATTTTCATGAAAAGATTTTGGTTTCAAAAAGTTGAAAATTTTCATGAAAAGATTTCGGCTTCAAAAAAGTTGAACATTTTCATGAGAAGATTTCGGCTTCAAAAAAGTTGAACATTTTCATGAAGTATTTCAGCTTCAAAAAAATGTAACATTTTCATGAAAAGATTTCGGCTTCAAAAAAGTTGAACATTTTCATGAAAAGATTTCGGCTTCAAAAAAGTTGAACATTTTCATGAAAAGATTTCTGCTTCAAAAAAGTTGAAAATTTACATGAAAAGATTTCGACTTCAAAAAAGTTGAAAATTTACATAAAAAGATTTCGACTTCAAAAAAGTCTATGATTTTCATGAAAAGATTTCTGCTTCAAAAAATTTGAAAATTTTCATGAAAAGATTTTGGTTTCAAAAAGTTGAAAATTTTCATGAAAAGATTTAGACTTCAAAAAAGTCTAATATTTTCATCAAGTATTTCGGCTTCAAAAAAGTCGAAATTTTTCAGGAACTATTTCGGCATCAAAAAAGTTGAAAAACTTCATGAAAAGATTTCGGCTTCAAAAAAGTTGAAAATTTTCATGAAAAGATTTCGGCTTCAAAAAAGTTGAAAATATTCATGAAAAGATTTAGACTTCAAAAAAGTTGAATATTTTAATCAAGTATTTCGGCTTCAAAAAAGTCGAAGATTTTCATGAAAAGATTTCTGCTTCAAAAAAGTTGAAAATTTTCATGAAAAGATATTGGTTTCAAAAAGTTGAAAATTTTCATGAAGTATTTCGGCTTCAAAAAAATGGAACATTTTCATGAAAAGATTTCGGCTTCAAAAAAATTGACCATTTTCATGAAAAGATTTCGGCTTCAAAAAAGTTGAAAATTTTCATGAAAAGATTTCGGTTTCAAAAAGTTGAAAATTTTCATGAAAAGATTTTGGCTTCAAAATAGTTGAAAATTTTCATGAAAAGATTTAGACTTCAAAAAAGTTGAATATTTTCATCAAGTATTTCGGCTTCAAAAAAGTCGAAGATTTTCATGAAAAGATTTCGGCTTCAAAAAAGTTGAAAATTTTCATGAAAAGATTTAGACTTCAAAAAAGTTGAATATTTTCATCAAGTATTTCGGCTTCAAAAAAGTCGAAGATTTTCATGAAAAGATTTCGGCTTCAAAAAAGTTGAAAATTTTCATGAACTATTTCGGCATCAAAAAAGTTGAAAATTTTCATAAAATATTTAGGTTTCAAAAAAGTTGAAAATTTTCATAAAAGATTTCGGCATCAAAAAAGTTGAACATTTTCATGAAAAGATTTCGGCATCAAAAAAGTTGAACATTTTCATGAAAAGATTTCGGCATCAAAAAAGTTGAACATTTTCATGAAAAGATTTCGGCATCAAAAAAGTTGAAAATTTTCATAAAATATTTAGGTTTCAAAAAAGTTGAAAATTTTCATAAAAGATTTAGGTTTCAAAAAAGTTGAAAATTTTCATGAAGTATTTCAGCTTCAAAAAAGTCGAAAATTTTCATGAAAAGATTTCTGCTTCAAAAAAGTTGAAAATTTTCATGAAAAGATTTGGGCTTCAAAAAAGTTGAAAATTTTCATGAAAAGATTTAGACTTCAAAAAAGTTGAATATTTTCATCAAGTATTTCGGCTTCAAAAAAGTGGAAGATTTTCATGAAAAGATTTCGGCTTCAAAAAAGTTGAAAATTTTCATGAAAAGATTTCTGCTTCAAAAAAGTCGAAGATTTTCATGAAAAGATTTCGGCTTCAAAAAAGTTGACAATTTTCATGAAAAGATTTCGGCTTCAAAAAAGTTGAACATTTTCATGAAAAGATTTCGGCTTCAAAAAGTTGAAAACTTTCATGGACTATTTCGGCTTCAAAAAAGTCGAACATTTTCATGAAAAGATTTCTGCTTCAAAAAAGTTGAACATTTTCATGAAAAGATTTCGGCTTCAAAAAAGTTGAAAATTTTCATGAAAAGATTTCTACTTCAAAAAGTTGAAAATTTTCATGAAAAGATTTCTACTTCAAAAAGTTGAAAATTTTCATGAAAAGATTTCTACTTCAAAAAGTTGAAAATTTTAATGAAAAGATTTCTGCTTCAAAAAAGTTGAAGATTTTCATGAAAAGATTTCTGCTTCAAAAAAGTTGAAAATTTTCTTGACAGGATTTTGGCTTTAAAGAAAGTAGAAATTTTCATGCAGTATTTCGGCTTCAAAAAGTTGAAAACTTTCATGGACTATTTCGGCTTCAAAAAAGTCGAACATTTTCATGAAAAGATTTCGACTTCAAAAAAGTTGAACATTTTCATGAAGTATTTCGGCTTCAAAAAAGTTGAAAAATTTCATGAAAAGATTTTGGTTTCAAAAAGTTGAAAATTTTCATGAAAAGATTTCGGCTTCAAAAAAGTTGAACATTTTCATGAAAAGATTTCGGCTTCAAAAAAGTTGAACATTTTCATGAAAAGATTTCGGCTTCAAAAAAGTTGAAAATTTTCATGAAGTAT